>NC_090444.1:1175613210-1175928403 GCF_031143425.1 Pleurodeles waltl
TGGACTCTGCCATGGACATTCCTTCACCATAGCCCCCACCCACTTGAAACCACCCATCCCATTTTGAGCACTTAAATAAACACCTATTTTGCACCAAAATATCTGTAGTCTGGCTGTGATTTCAATATATTGTAATTGACATGACAGTGCAAATATGTCCTTGTACATGGTGAAGTCAACAAACAGCTGCCACAAAGCTGTAGTCCATGGGGAAACGAAGCACAGGACTCGTAGTGGGGACCCCAGATCTGAAATAGGGAGGGAAAAGCCAAAACTCAGTCATCATACACTGGGGCAAATAGACAGGCAGCAGAGATGCAGGAGAGTAGTTAACATTTACTAAATTATCTTTGAAATGTTACCTGTGTCCTATTGGAAGTACTGTTCAATGATTCTGTCCCTGTTGTCTGTTTCAGCCCCGTCGTCTTCCTCCTCGTCACTCTCCTCAGGTTCCACCGCTGCCACAACACCACCGTCTCGACCATCCTCCTGCAGGAAAGGCACCTGGCGGCGCAAAGCCAGGTTGTGAAGCATGCAGCAGGCCACGATGATGTGACACACCTTCTTAGGTGAGTACATTAGGGATCCACCTGTCATATGCAGGCACCTAAACCTGGCTTTTAGGAGGCCAAAGGTGCGTTCGATCACCCTCCTAGTACGCCCATGGGCCTTATTGTACCGTTCCTCTGCCCTGGTCCGGGGATTCCTTACTGGGGTCAGTAGCCACGACAGGTTGGGGTACCCAGAGTCCCCCACTAGCCATACACGGTGTCTCTGTAGCTGTTCCATCACGTAAGGGATGCTGCTATTCCTGAGGATGTAGGCGTCATGCACTGACCCTGGGAATTTGGCATTTACATGCGAGATGTACTGGTCAGCCAAACACACCACCTGGATGTTCATTGAATGGTAATTTTTTCTGTTCCTGTACACCTGCTCCCTGTCTCTTAGGGGAACCAAAGCCACATGGGTCCCATCAATGGCACCAATTACGTTGGGAATATGTCCAAGGGCGTAGAAATCACCCTTCACTGTAGCCAATTCGCCCACCTCAGGGAAAATGATGTAGCTCCTCACGGATTTCATCAGGGCAGACAACACTCTGGATAACACCTTCGAAAACATGGGCTGAGACATCCCAGAAGCAATTCCCACTGTTGTCTGAAATGACCCACTTGCCAAGAAATGGAGTACTGACATGACCTGCACCAGAGGGGGAATCCCTGTGGGTTGGCGGATGGGGGACATCAGGTCGGGCTCCAGCTGGGCACACAGTTCATGGATAGTGGCACGGTTAAGACGGTAGGTCAGGATAATGTGGCGTTCTTCCATTGTCGACAGGTCCACCAGCGGTCGGTACACGGGAGGATTCATCCGTCTCCTCGCCCAACCCAGCGGACGGTGCCTAGGAAGGACAACATGGAGCACACAGTCAAGCAACCCACAGGTACGTACTCACAGCTAGCACAGTAAACGATTCTCTATGCAGTGAATGGCGTGTCTGAGTGGCTATGCAAGGCCTAGGCCTGTGTGACGCAGTTGAAATTGAGCCATGTGGGCCCTGGAAATGGCGGCTGCCTGACCTGTGAAGTGTGACAATGGGATGTGAGGTCAATGCGCTGGCGTGGCACACCGCGGCGGGCGGCGGGCGAAGACCGCGGCGCGAAGCCGCATTGGTTAACATTGAAGCCTATGGGTTTCAGGAGCCAATGGCGAAGGGCGCCGGCGGTGGCGGGACGCACCGCCGCGGTACGCACCGCCGCGGACGTGACCGCCATTTTCTATCTACTTATCCACTTGCGACTTGAACTTTCACAGGAGAGGACCTATACTGCAAGTGTTGCTGTGACCTCGGTCTGGAAGGGACAATGGCTGCTGCGCCTGGGGAAAGGGCCCCTGCCTTCACTGGAGAGGAGTTGGAGAAACTTGTGGATGGGGTCCTCCCCCAGTATGCGCTACTCTACGGTCCTCCAGACCAACAAGTGAGTTTAATTCAATCTGGATTTGGGGCCACTGGCTGGCTTGGGGGCCTGGCGGGGGGCCTGGCGGGGATGGGGGGCATGTTGGGCCTGGCGGGGGGCATGGCGGGGGGCCTGGCGGGGATGGGGGGCATGTTGGGCCTGGCGGGGGGCCTGGCGGGGATGGGGGGCATGTTGGGCATGGCGGGGGGCCTGGCGGGGATGGGGGGCATGTTGGGCCTGGCGGGGGGCATGGCGGGGGGCCTGGCGGGGATGGGGGGCATGTTGGGCCTGGCGGGGGGCCTGGCGGGGGGCATGGCGGGGATGGGGGGCATGTTGGGCCTGGCGGGGGGCATGGCGGGGGGCCTGGCGGGGATGGGGGGCATGTTGGGCCTGGCGGGGGGCATGGCGGGGGGCCTGGCGGGGATGGGGGGCGTTGGGCCACTGGCAAGGAAAATGCTGACAAACTTTAACGTGGTATTTCTCCCTCCCTGTACGTGTCACATAGGTCCGCGCCCATGAGAAGATCGGGATTTGGCGTGCCATCGCCAAGGAAGTCCGGACCCTGGGGGTCCACCATCGACGGGGCACCCACTGCCGCAAGAGGTGGGAGGACATCCGCCGCGGGACCAAGAAGACCGCCGAGTCTCTGCTGGGGATGGCCTCCCAACGTAGGCGGGGTGCCTGCCGTCAACTGAGCCCCCTGATGTTCCGGATCCTGGCGGTGGCCTACCCTGATTTGGATGGGCGCGTGAGGGCAGCACAGCAGACACAAGGGGGTGAGTACAAGCATTATCTACTCTGTTGTCGCGCAGTGGAGGTGTCTGGGTGGGGGAGGAGGGCTGGGGGTCCCCCTAGGCCAGGGCGATATCTGTAGGCTGGGCACCCCCGTAAGCCCCTGTGTCCCCAGCCACCACCCTCAGTAGTTTGTCAGTACAGCCATCCCTGGGCCGTGTCATCCATGGGTGCAGTTGTCAACTCTAGGCGTGTAGGGCATGTTCCACGGAATGCGTAGCGGACCCCAAGTGCGCAACTTAGTGCAGGGGGCATCTGTGTCTGTCATGTCCGCTAACTGTACCGGAGATCCATGTACTCAATATCCCTTTATTTCTCTCTCCCCCCCCCTTTTTGTTTGTCTTTCTGTGCTTGTGTGCATCAGCATCATCAGGCGGAGGAGAAGTGGCATCGGGGCAGGAGGGAGCTGCATCTCACATGGCCCAGGAGGGCCATGCCACAGAGTCAGACTGGACCAGTGAGACGGAGGGCGAGGGGAGCTCCACGACGGGGACGACTGGACCCTGCAGCGACACGGACACGTCCTCGGAAGGGGGCTCCCTTGCGGGGGTGGCACCATCCGTGCCCCCCGCCATTACAGGTACAGCCGCCACCCAGCGCACCATCTCCGTCCTCCCAGCAGCCCCTCAGCGTTCGCCCCGTGCCCGCTCTGCCAGGAAGCCGGGCATCTCCTTCGCCCCAGGCACCTCAGGCCCTGCCCCTGTTACCCCCGCTGCCCTCAGTGAGGAGGTCATTGACCTCCTCCGAACGCTCATTGTTGGGCAGACTACCCTTTTGAATGCCATCCAGGGGGTGGAGAGGGAGGTTCATCGCAGCAATGCGTACCTGGAGGGCATTCATTCGGGTCAGGCTGCCCATCAGCGATCGTTCCAGGCTCTGGCCTCAGCACTGACGGCAGCCATTGTCCCTGTCTCCTGCCTCCCTCTACTAACTCCCTCCTCCCAGTCTCCTGTTCCTCTGCCTGTCCCACCCACACCATCAGACCAGCCTGCACACACCTCAACACCCAAGAGAAGCTCATCCAAACATAAGCACCACAGATCACGCAGACATTCACACACGCAACATTCCGATGCAGACATGCCAACAGTCACTACCACCTCTGTGACCCCCACCTCCTCGTCTCCCTCCTCCCTCCCTGTGACGTCTACACTCACACCTCCATTCACCTCACCATCAGCCAGTGTTTCCATCACCAGCACACCCTCCACTCCAGTCCGCACACGTGCAGTCACCACCCCCACTGCCATTTACACGTCCCCTGTGTCCTCTCCCACTGTGTCTGTCACCCCCTCTTCCACACCACACAAACGCAGCCACCCACCCACCCAACAGCCATCCACCTCACGACAGCCTATCCCTCCTGCACCTGCACCCAAAGACAGCAAACGTGACTCACCTACAACCACATCCTCTCCCTCCACTCCCATTCACACTGTACCTACCACTCTCCATTGTCCCAAGAAACTCTTCCTCGCCACTACTAACTTCTTTCCTGACCCTGAGCCCCCCCCTCCTTCTCGTCGGGGTAAGAAGAGCACCTCAGCCACCACCAGCCCTGCAGCCCCCTTGACAAGGGTGCAGGGGTATTGGAGCCCGCCAGCCCGCATGTCTGGATCTTCGCCCAGCAGCAAGGGGACAGCCAGCCCACCCCCTGGGAAGAGGAGCAGAAGGCGGAAGGGGCGCCGCAGGAACCCGCCTTCTACATCCCCCCCGGACACCACCCAGAGACAGTCACCAGCCACAGCTCCAAAGGGAGGAAAGGGCCACAGGCCCACGACTAAGGAGGGCAAGGGCAGCAAGTCGGAGAGGTCAGGCAGCAGGCCTGCTGCCCAGGAGGAGCCCACAACCCCCATAGCCGCTGCCCCGGGAGGAATCGGCACAGCTGCCCCGGGAGAGCCCACCACCCCCATAGCCGCTGCCCAGGGAGGACCCAGCCCAGCTGGCCAGGAGGGCCCCACCACCCACAGCCCAGGTGGGCATTGAAGGAGCACCATCCCCGCTGCCCAGGAGGGCACCACCAGGCAATGAGCAGTTGGCCATAGACCGGCCGCCGTCTCCAGAACCGCTGAACTGGGCCCCGCCGTCTCATGAACCGCTGAACTGGGCCCCGCCGTCTCAAGAACCGCTCCGCTGGGCCCCGCCGTCTCAAGAACCGCTCCGCTGGGCCCCGCCGTCTCAAGAACCGCTGAACTGGGCCCTTCAAGGCAAGGAGCGCTGAACTGGGCCCCGCCGTCTCAAGCACCGCTCCGCTGGGCCCCGCCGTCTCAAGAACCGCTGAACTGGGCCCTTCAAGGCAAGGAGCGCTGGACTGGGCCCCGCCGTCTCCAGAACCGCTGAACTGGGCCCCGCCGTCTCAAGAACCGCTCCGCTGGGCCCCGCCGTCTCAAGAACCGCTGAACTGGGCCCCGCCGTCTCAAGAACCGCTCCGCTGGGCCCCGCCGTCTCAAGAACCGCTGAACTGGGCCCTTCAAGGCAAGGAGCGCTGAACTGGGCCCCGCCGCCTCAAGAACCGCTGAACTGGGCCCCGCCGTCTCATGAACCGCTGAACTGGGCCCCGCCGTCTCAAGAACCGCTCCGCTGGGCCCCGCCGTCTCAAGAACCACTGAACTGGGCCCTTCAAGGCAAGGAGCGCTGAACTGGGCCCCGCCGTCTCAAGAACCGCTGAACTGGGCCCTTCAAGGCAAGGAGCGCTGAACTGGGCCCCGCCGTCTCAAGAACCGCTGAACTGGGCCCTTCAAGGCAAGGAGCGCTGAACTGGGCCCTTCAAGGCAAGAACCGCTGGCCCTTTGGCAGACGTGGCAGGGCAGGATCTATCTCGGGCAGGGCTGCAGGATGTCCTCTGGCCAACTTGCCTCCTCCAGTGGCAGTGGGGTCTGTTATGGACTGTATGGACCGTGGCTTTGCACTCCCCAGGATGGCCCAGTGGGCAGGCCACCCACTGTATGGACTGTTTGGACCGTGGCTTTGCTCTCCCCAGGATGGCCCAGTGGGCAGGCCACCCACTGTATGGACTGTATGGACTGTGGCTTTGCTCTCCCCAGGATGGCCCAGTGGGCAGGCCACCCACTGTATGGACTGTTTGGACTGTGGCTTTGCTCTCCCCAGGATGGCCCAGTGGGCAGGCCACCCACTGTATGGACTGTTTGGACAGTGGCTTTGCTCTCCCCAGGATGGCCCAGTGGGCAGGCCACCCACTGTATGGACTGTATGGACAGTGGCTTTGCACTCCCCAGGATGGCCCAGTGGGCAGGCCACCCACTGTATGGACTGTATGGACAGTGGCTTTGCACTCCCCAGGATGGCCCAGTGGGCAGGCCACCCACTGTATGGACTGTATGGACAGTGGCTTTGCTCTCCCCAGGATGGCCCAGTGGGCAGGCCACCCACTGTATGGACTGTTTGGACTGTGGCTTTGCTCTCCCCAGGATGGCCCAGTGGGCAGGCCACCCACTGTATGGACTGTTTGGACAGTGGCTTTGCTCTCCCCAGGATGGCCCAGTGGGCAGGCCACCCACTGTATGGACTGTATGGACAGTGGCTTTGCACTCCCCAGAATGGCCCAGTGGGCAGGCCACCCACTGTATGGACTGTTTGGACTGTGGCTTTGCTCTCCCCAGGATGGCCCAGTGGGCAGGCCACCCACTGTATGGACTGTATGGACTGTGGCTTAGCACTCCCCAGGATGGCCCAGTGGTCATGGAGTCCCCTCGTGGATCTGGCGTCGTGTACTCAAGTGGCTGAGGTGCCCCCCCTTCCCTTCCCCCTGAGGTGCCTGTCCTATTTTCTTTCTGATGCCCCTGCAGTGTTCTCTCCGTGGAGTTCTTGTCGTGGGACTGGGCCTTGCCCCTTTGCACAGGACCCCTGTGATCCACGGACAGTGGTTGGACTACATTTAGTAGCTGTGTATATTTTGTACATAGTTTATTTATTTATTGGGATTACTGGTGTACATATTTCAATATATCTGCCCGTTTATGATCTCTGATTTTGGTCTTTGCATTATTTCGGAGGGGGGTGGTTTGTGGGTTGTGACAGTGATCTGTGGGAATGCATTGATGTGTGTGTTGTAGTGGGTGTGGGTGGGTGGGTGTGTGCCGGTAATCTTTTCCCTCCCCTGTGTCGTAGGTGCAGTACTCACCGATGTCTTCCGCGCCGCCGGGCGTGCTCCTGGTATATGAGCAGGTATAGGAGTGCGGGGATGACCTGCAACTCTGGTTCCATACTGCCGGAATCTCGCGTGGAGTGCGTAGAGGTGAGCGTTTTCACGTTCGTAGTCTGTTTCCGCCGTGTTCTTATCGGCGGTGCTCCCGCCCCGGAAAAGGTGGCGGATTGGTGGGTCGTGATAGGGTGGGCGGTACATTGTCTGCCGCCTGGCTGTTGGCGGGGACCGCCACGCTGTTTGTTTGTACCGCCGTGGCGGGCGGAGTGTTAATACGGCGGGCTGTGTTGGCGGTTCCCGCCAGGGTCAGAATTGCATATTTTAGACCGCCGGCCTGTTGGCGGCTTGGCCGCCGCTTTATCACCGACCGCCAGGGTCAGAATGAGGGCCTAAGTCTGGAAGTCAGTTGCAAATAGTGAAAAGTTGTCCCCTCTATGAATACAGAGGGAAGTGACCAGTAGTATTTTGTTTGCCCTAGTATGAAATTGAGATTTACTGTGTATGTATATGCATGTATAGATAGAAATGTGGCCACATAATAATGTCAATATATAAGTTTATGTTATTTAGTGTATAATTTAGGAATAAGTATCAGACCTCCTATTCTTATGAAGGTTAAGTCATAACAGTATACTCAAAAGTGAAGTACTGTCCCAAAAAAGTCAACTAATTAATTCCACATCCCTGAATTAATTATTCATTTTTATAACAGTCAGGCTGTCGCCCTCTGCAACAGAACTGACCTTAGTAGATCAGCAATATCAATAACATAGAATCATTTTTTAAGTCAGAAGTTTAGGAATGCCTAAGTATTTATAGTATATCACCCCTAGGCCTTAAAAACAACCTACATTGACATAAGAGAAATGCCTATTAGACAATTATAAAAAAAATATTCAAAGAACTAATACAAGGACATTATCCTCCAAGTTAAAAGTAGTGTAGTAGCCTCATGAACCCCATAATAAATATTGACACTACTAACTATTATCCCCATTATGAAACTATAGAGCCTCAATATTGGAGGCTAGATGAAATATCAAATAGTATAGACTGGGACATACACACATATATTGAAGATATACAAATAGAAGGAGAATTATCAGCTACTATACATACAAATATATTTAACTACCTTTCAGATAAATGTGAACAGGATCTTCGCATAATTAGAATAAAAGAGTTTATTTTGAAATCTACAAAACCTGTTGCAGTTGTCTTTCCAAGAGTAAAGTTTTAAATTTGTTTTCATGTGTGACACTGGTGCCACCTTGTGGCAGGAAAGTGAATATATTGAAGTTACTGCAATTTTTCAGTGGAACCATGGGCAACAGTCACGTGAATTCCCTGCAATAATAACAGACTCATATTTAGTATTAGACCTCCTACTGTATGCATTTAAAAGGGACCTCCCAGTATGGAATTTAGGACATGAATAATTTCTAAACATACATATATCACAATAACATTATTGTTTGTTGTGTCAGGCAAACAAACCACTTAGGCCACACATAAATGCACCTACCCAATATATATGTAAATGAACAAAGTTGTTAAAGAGATTAGGGATATATATATGTATATTATATATGTATATCTAATGTTCACCTTCATAGCCTAATAATAGTTTATGTAAAGTCTGGAAATACCCTAGGAAGTAAATAGAAGTCCATTTAGAGTGAAAAACATATGGTACAAAAGATTACGTTCACTAAACAGACATGGGGTCTCCTTTAGAACACATGGTTAAAGTGGTCTCAGGAGACAGGGACAGGATAGGAAAATACTGTAAGGAATGGCACAAAGCAACATTAAAACTTGCACATGCATGGCCCAAAGAGGGTACACTTGATAATACAATAATAGAACACATGGGCACCTTACTACAGAGTAAATACAAGGGAAATAAACTAGAGAAAAGGAAGATCACACTAGACCAATGGAGGGTCTTTTGTGAAACAAATATGAATGAGTCAAATACAAAGCCTCAAACCCTCCCTTCGGCTCCTCCACCCCCCTATCAAGATGTGCCATTAAGGTTAGGCAGTGCAGAGGTACAGGGCATGTATACATTGCAACCTGGTGCCCCAAACTCATTACCTATCTCTTCACATCCCCCTGCTATGGGATATACAGACCCAGAGTATAGCCCACCATTAGAATCTTTTTCTAAACATAGAGAATATGTTTACCCATCTCCATGTCCTCAAATGGCCAGTACACCACAGGAAATGTCAGGTGGGGACAGTACTAAATACATAGGGACAGTAGATGCTACATTTACACTTCATTTAGAGGACGAGATGTCCCCCACTAGAAAGAATGAAGGTATACCTAATGAGGGATCAAGAGGGGTACAGAGAATGGAGGGGGCTAGAAAAAAGGAAGGTGTTTTGAAAAAACCGAGTGCCAATATTAAAAATGAGACAAGAAGGTTAGCTTTCACACCAGAAAGTCCTCCCACAGGGTGCTGGAGGTTCATGCACTCAGGAGCAGAAGAGAATAGTGTAGGCAAGTGGGTCACAGAGCAGGAAGATGGACGGGTAGACAAAAGAGCGACTTGGTAAAAGGAGGAAGGGCCTCTGAGGCAGTCAAGAGCCCACTCTAGCCCACAAATAATTGAACAAGAAGGACTAGATGACACAGTCTCCACACATAGCAGCTTAGGTGAAGAAGATATGGGTTTAGAAAAATCCTACAAAGGATCAGAGGGGGCATTAGATGACGTCACTGAACATGTTAAAAGAATGTCCCTTCTTGAGGATCATAACAAGGAACAGTCACAATATGCCTGTGAGGGTGACAAAACAGTAAGACAGGACAGACTTTACAAAAGAAGCCAAGAGAATTACAGAGATTAGTATTTGATGGGGCGCATGCACGCCCATATGAGAGAAAGGGAACATTTGATATGGCAGGAAAAATGACACTGAGAAAAGACATGGCATGTGCATTCCCTGTATGTCCTGGCAATAATTTGACACCCAATGAAATAGTAGTTCAGTATGAAAATAGTTGGTATAATGTTGTCCCTTTTACTGACAACCTAGCAGGTTGGACAGAAGGATTGGCATCACAGATGACACCATGGCCGCAAGAGGGTTCCTTTGAACCCCGAGACATGGCTAATGCAGAAATGTGCATTTTTCAGGGTGCAGGGGATCCTTATTGGGATTATCCCTATATGCAGAAAAGTTTAAGAGTGTGGCAGAGATATGCTTGTAAGTATGACTCACGTCACCCTACTGGCAATAGGACTACAGTCCTGTCAGAACTGCCCTTGATATTCAAGGGCCCAGGGGCGCCTCAATATATACCGTGGCCCCAGATGGACAAAGAAAATCTTAAAAAACAGTTGCCACAACTTGCTGAGGGTGCTGGGAAATGGATAGCAGCTCTGGAAAAACATACTGCAGGGATTACTCTTGCAATAGGGGTCATTAAGAGTTTACTAAGTTCCCTTATAGGAGATGAGACAGACACACTGTTCACAAAGGCAGGAGTAAAAGATGTGACATTGATTAACCCAAAATGTGATGGGGCACCGTTTAATGGAGCAAGGGGAATTGTTTGGAAACAACTGAGGAAAATGTATCCAGACAGGCCAGACATTGGGTCCCTTATGGCACAAACAATGCAGCCAAATGAGGACCCAGCCCAATTCCTTAGCAGAATGAAGGAAAAATGGACACAGGAAGTGGGGGAGAGTTGGGATGTCACTGGACAGAATGCAATACTATTTTTCAATATAGTGAAAAAGGGTCTGCCAGTTGAAGTGCAGGATAAATTAGATAATATAGTGGCCTTGGAGGCCAAACCATGGACAGAGATGCAAGCACACATAATACATTTTTGTAAGAAGAGACAAGAAAAGGAATCGAGCGAGAAAGATAAAATAGAGAAAGCAGCAGCTAAATTGGTCCAGCAGAAACTAGCCAAGAAAACAGAGGAAGGAATTGCCACTGCCACCACCCAGTTAGCTGCAGTGTCCCTGGGAATGCCTCCTTCAGGCACCCCAATGCAACCCTACCAGTATGCCCAGAGAAGCAATAACAGGAATAATGGAAGAGGAGGGCGAGGAAGGTTTGGGGGAAATAGAGTAAACACATTCCAGAGGGGACAGACATGCCACTATTGCAAAATGACAGGACATTTCATTAGAGACTGTAGGTTTAAAAAGGAAGATGAACTTAGCAACCAGACCAGGGCAAATTATGGCCAACAAATGGTACCGCCTGGTGGCATTGTAACACAACCTGCCATGAGTCCCCAAGTGATATATCTCCCACAGCCCCAAATACAAATGCAGCCTCAACCACAGATACAACCTCAACAGTTACAGCAATCAGTGCCCCAAATACAGTATGGGCCACAGCAGACAGTGCAGCCCACCTTGCAGCACCAGAACTTACAAGGAGGGATAACTGTCAGGGGAGGGAACCCATTCCAGCAAAACTACATGGGAGGATATGCCCAATGAAGGTGCCCAAGGAGAAGTCTCATGTGTCCAGTCTTATCGGTAACCCACAGACCAGATGAGGAACCCACTGTGATGGTAGCCATAAATGACAAGGAATACACCTTTCTCATCAACACTGGGGCCACTAGGTCCTGTATCCGTGAGAAGGGACTGCCATTGTCAAATTTATCAATGGACACACAGGGGTTCTCCGGGGCTGTGATGAGGGTTCCATTCACTAAACCTGTGGAGATGGAAATAGGGGGGAGGTATGTTGATGGGTGTTTCTTATTCTCCCCAAATGCACCAGCTAATCTGCTAGGACGTGATCTATGGCAAAATTAAACATGACTATTCACTTTGAAGAGGATGGGACTATGATCTGTTCAACACCTGGAGTATCTAGTACACGCATCATGACAATGGTTACACACCCCCCAGATGGTAACCAAGTTAGAGCCAGACCTGTAGACATTTTAGCCTTTACTAGAGCAGTGTACACCATCATAGCAGAAACACCAGAACTGACAGGGAAACTAGTTGAATTACCCAAAAACTTCCTCTTTAGACGACAGGGCCCCTGTTTTGAAACATTAGACAAAAACCTCATTCTGGAAATAGAGGCTCTAGAAGTGTCCCCCACCTTTGGGACCCTGATGGCAAGTGAACACACTGGTGTGATGTGGGCATGTGTCATCTTTTGTGATCCCAACATGCAGGTGGGCGACATATCAGATGACCAGTTGTTTGCTGATGACTTTAGAAGGACAGAGATTGTTTTTCAAAACAGTGTACCTTTACGCACCACACTGGGGACAAGGCCTGTGATACCAATAAATGTCTCCAGTCCTATCAAAGATAATGACCTTGCGCAGGTACCCTCTAACTTATGGACAAAAGGCCCTTATGATGTAGGCCTCGTCCGCACAGCATTGTTATTCAGAATAACTTTGAATGAAGGAGCAATACTGCCAAGAGTGAGACAATATCCTCTATCCAAAGAAGCAGAGGAGGGCATTGCACCTGTTATACAGGCATTGGTGGAGCAGGGAGCCATATACCCAGGTGTATCCCCCTGCAACACCCCAATTTACCCTATAAAGAAGGCCAAGGAAAATTTGTGGCGCATGATTCAAGACCTGCGCCCCCTTAATGACATAGTGATACCAGAATTCCCTGTAGTACCTGATCCTTCCATCATCCTAACCAACATACCCAAGATGCTAGGTACTTTACAGTCATAGACTTGAAGAATGCATTTTTCAGCATTCCCCTGCACCAAGACTGTCATTATTTGACTGCATTTTCCTATCGTGGTTCACAGTACCTGTATTCCAGATTACCTCAAGGGTACTGTGAAGTACCTGTATTCCAGATTACCTCAAGGGTACTGTGAGTCCCCTAGTGTCTTTAACAGGACGGTCAAGAATGACCTCGCCAATTTTCAATGTGACAGCACAGTGTTGCAGTATGTTGATGACCTACTAATCTGTAGTCCAGCAGAAGAGCAGTGTAGAAAGGACACTGTGTCCCTGTTGTGCACCCTTGCTCAAAGAGGTTACAAGGTAGACAGGGACAAATTACTGTACTGCCAGGAAGAAGTTCAATACTTGGGGCAACTACTATCAGCATCAGGCCGTAGAGTTATGCCAGGGAGAGCAGAATCCATTCAGCAGATGACAGAACCTGAGACTGTGAAAGGAATGCAGAAGTTCCTAGGCTTATATAATTATGTCAGACAATGGGTTTTTGACTACAGTACTTTAATATCCCCACTGCTTGCATCTATCAAACAGGCAAAAACACAGAAAGACAGGATAACATGGACTACAGAGATGAAACAAACTTTCAGTAAGATAAAAACAGAGATAACAAATGCACCAGTGTTAGGAACACCAGACTATAACAAAGAGTTTTTTCTTTTTTGCCACTGTAATGGCCAGGTGAGGACGGCTGTCCTCATCCAAAAGTATCCTTTAGGCCACAAACCAATTGCATATTTTAGTGGCCTACTTGATTCTGTCATGAAAGGTCATTACCCTTGTGAACAATCACTAGCCACAGCAGCCTTTGCAGTAGAGAAAAGTACTCCCATTGTCATGGGTGCACCCTTGACACTGTATGCTGAACATACTGTGTTTGCAATAATCCAGAAAGCTAAAACAACACTAACAACACAGAGAGTATCAGGCTATGAGATAATACTATCATTAACATCCTTGAAGGTGGTTAAATGCCACACAGTCAATCCTGCTACCTTCTTTGCACACCCCATTTCAGACACTGACGATGATGCCCATGATTGTGCCACATATACTCCAGATGAGTGTAGCCAAGCAACAGAAGACCCCATTCCAGGTAGTGTTGTGTATTTTGTGGATGGATCTTCCACAATAGATCAGGACACAGGGGTAAGACATACAGGTGCTGCAGTGGTCAGAGCGATGCAGCACAACTCTTCAGACACACTGCAGATAACTGAACAGATAACTTTGCCATCTCAATATTCAGCCCAGGCTGCTGAATTAGCAGCTTTAGTGGCAGCTCTCAAACAAGGAGAAGGAGAAACAATAACAGTATACTCTGATTCTGACTATGTTACTACAACAGTGCATTCCAGCATTATGCGGTGGAATAGACAGGGATTTCTCAAGTCTGATGGAAGCCCTGTCATGCACCGCCCCCTTTTAGAGGACTTGATACAAGCTTTAACACTGCCACATGCAGTTGCAGTAGTGAAATGTGCAGCCCACACTAATGCTCAGGATTTTGTGTCCCGTGGAAATGCCCTGGCTGATTGGGCAGCCAAAGATGCAGCAACACGCCCTCTTAGTGATATACATACCACAGTTTTGTTAGCTAGTGAAACATTGACATCTTCAGACTGTTTGAATGCATCCAGACATTACACAGAGACAGCTCACCTGCATATAAGAGAGATACAAGAAAATGCACCAGAACATGAGAAACAGTTGTGGGAAGCCAGAGGATGCACACAGACAGGAACATATTTAATATACAGACAAATATCAACAGGGAAGCCTGTCATGCCCCAAGCATTGCTACTTATAGCTCTAAACCAGCTACATCTTCCTTCACATACTGCTAGAGACAATATGTCCCTCCAAATACGTCAGGATTGGTTTGTCCCTAACTTACATGAGATGATTACAATGTACATACACACCTGCACAGTGTGCCAGCAGTATTCACCAAATCCCACATCTAAGGTAATAGCTTCCACAATACCTCGCCCACAAGGTCCCTTTAAGGAACTGCACATTGACTACATTGATATGATTGACAGATGCAATCATTATCGCTATCTGATAGTTGTAGTCTGCCCATTCTCAAGGTGGATTGAAGCAGGACCTTGTGTTCACTGTGATGCCAAATCTGCTGCAAATTTTTTAATTCGTGAGGTAATACCGCGATGGGGTGTCCCTGAGGGGATCAGATCCGACAATGGCACCCATTTTGTCAATAATATCTTTTCTCACCTCACCACCTTGTTAGGAATAACACATAAATTGTCCTCAGCTTATCATCCGCAAAGCAATGGAATTGTGGAGCGCCTTAATGGCCTCCTCAAGAACAGAATAAGTAAACTATGTGTGACACTGAAGAAGAAATGGCTATACTGCCTCCCTTTGGCACTCTTTGCTTTGAGAAATACCCCAGGATCAGATCATCATTTAACTCCACATCAAATAGTGACAGGTAGAACAATGAGCACATTTGTGCCATCAACTACAGGGAGTGCAGAATTATTAGGCAAGTTGTATTTTTGAGGATTAATTTTATTATTGAACAACAACCATGTTCTCAATGAACCCAAAAAACTCATTAATATCAAAACTGAATATTTTTGGAAGTAGTTTTTAGTTTGTTTTTAGTTTTAGCTATGTTAGGGGGATATCTGTGTGTGCAGGTGACTATCACTGTGCATAATTATTAGGCAACTTAACAAAAAAAAAGATATACCCATTTCAATTATTTATCATTACCAGTGAAACCAATATAACATCTCAACATTCACAAATATACATTTCTGACATTCAAAAACAAAACAAAAACAAATCAGTGACCAATATAGCCACCTTTCTTTGCAAGGACACTCAAAAGCCTGCCATCCATGGATTCTGTCAGTGTTTTGATCTGTTCACCATCAACATTGCGTGCAGCAGCAACCACAGCCTCCCAGACACTGTTCAGAGAGGTGTACTGTTTTCCCTCCTTGTAAATCTCACATTTGATGATGGACCACAGGTTCTCAATGGGGTTCAGATCAGGTGAACAAGGAGGCCATGTCATTAGATTTCCTTCTTTTATACCCTTTCTTGCCAGCCACGCTGTGGAGTACTTGGACGCGTGTGATGGAGCATTGTCCTGCATGAAAATCATGTTTTTCTTGAAGGATGCAGACTTCTTCCTGTACCACTGCTTGAAGAAGGTGTCTTCCAGGAACTGGCAGTAGGACTGGGAGTTGAGCTTGACTCCATCCTCAACCCGAAAAGGCCCCACAAGCTCATCTTTGATGATACCAGCCCAAACCAGTACTCCACCTCCACCTTGCTGGCGTCTGAGTCGGACTGGAGCTCTCTGCCCTTTACCAATCCAGCCACGGGCCCATCCATCTGGCCCATCAAGACTCACTCTCATTTCATCAGTCCATAAAACCTTAGAAAAATCAGTCTTGAGATATTTCTTGGCCCAGTCTTGACGTTTCAGCTTGTGTGTCTTGTTCAGTGGTGGTCGTCTTTCAGCCTTTCTTACGTTGGCCATGTCTCTGAGTATTGCACACCTTGTGCTTTTGGGCACTCCAGTGATGTTGCAGCTCTGAAATATGGCCAAACTGGTTGCAAGTGGCATCGTGGCAGCTGCACGCTTGACTTTTCTCAGTTCATGGGCAGTTATTTTGCGCCTTGGTTTTTCCACACGCTTCTTGCGACCCTGTTGACTATTTTGAATGAAACGCTTGATTGTTCGATGATCACGCTTTGCAATTTTAAGAGTGCTGCATCCCTCTGCAAGATATCTCACTATTTTTGACTTTTCTGAGCCTGTCAAGTCCTTCTTTTGACCCATTTTGCCAAAGGAAAGGAAGTTGCCTAATAATTATGCACACCTGATATAGGGTGTTAATGTCATTAGACCACACCCCTTCTCATTACAGAGATGCACATCACCTAATATGCTTAATTGGTAGTAGGCTTTCGAGCCTATACAGCTTGGAGTAAGACAACATGCATAAAGAGGATGATGTGGTCAAAATACTCATTTGCCTAATAATTCTGCACTCCCTGTAGACATAAATTGGAGACTGAGAGTGCACCTGAGGTTGTACAAACTGAAATGAATGAATACATGTCTGAGCTAACCAAAGTTGCAAAGTTCTTCTCTAAACAGGTTACACGTGCAGCCAAGAAGCGCGCCAACGCATCTCCTGCAAAGGATCAACAAACACAATTACCTTTGGGAACTTTAGTATATATTCGCAATTTTGTCAGAAAGTGGAAGGACTGCAAATTCAATGGACCCTTCCCAGTGACAGACAGCACAACTACAGCAGTGAAAGTCCAAGGCCACAAACCATGGTACCACCTCCAGGATATCCGCCTGGCCCCAACCATGCCATCCATCCCTTTGGACACCGAGCAGGAAAAAGAGGGGGGAGAACAGGAGAAGCAACCGGAGTAAAGCCTCCCTCTAAAGCTTCAATCTTAGACAATTCTTCTTTTCAGTTATGTATTTTATGTTTGTTTTTCCTCCTCGTTGCACTGATATTGCTGCTTTTAGCCCTTGGATATTTAAATTTGTTTGATCCTATATCAATTACTACACGCATGCGTAGAATTGTTGATAATGATACTGACCATCACCCTCTCCATATTGCTTTGTTTGACAATTTGTGGTATCAGCACATGCACAGTATAGGCACATCCACATCCAACACCAGTTGTTATGTATGCTCTCTCATCCCCCATGCTGCTGGAGTAGATAACTTGCATCTCCCTAAAGAGGTATCCCCAAACATTACACATTGTCTCCTGCACCTATTTTTATGCAGAATGAGAGCACAGCTACAGCCAACTCACGTTATTCCTGCTACTGCACGAGTTAACACAACTAGATTTGACACCACCCCAGAAGTCCTACAAGTCCTGACAGAAAAACAAGAGATAATGGAAGAGATATCAAGAATGAAGGAAGCAGGGCAAACAATGTTTCACCCAGATTGGGAAAAATGGGTATTACGTCGAGGTATTTTTGGAAGGTCTTACCCATCATCTGAATGTAGTAACTATTTAGCTGAACCCCTGCCCCCTGATTGTGCAGGCAGGCCAGTTCTTAGTATCACAGGATCAGTATTTGCCCATGATAAATGGCATACCGAGGCCAAGTTCTCATGTAGAGCAATATCATTATGGAATGGTACCAAGACACAAGGTCCACTAAGCTTTAATGAGATAATAGGTCAATGCCAGGAAATATGGGATGCGAACATACAGAGATATACATGGACAGGGACTACCATACACCCTAGAATAGCAATGAAATTAACACAGTTTTCTCTTTGTTTCAGAGGGAAAGGGACAGTGAAGGTGGGGAGTAACCTCAACTGCAACATCACCACCTACAACGCTGATATGCAGGGCGGCACCTCCAGCCTGATGGATCACTACTGGATGTGTGGGGCCCGGCTCCACATGCAACTACCCCCGAACTGGAATGGCCTCTGTTCCCTAGTGACTTTGCACATCCCCTCCCTGGTAATACCAGGTGTGGACATCTCTCAGTTACATGACCATCCCATGAGCCGTCCAACAACCTTGCTTCACCATTACCGGACAAAACGAGCTGCTGAGTTTCTTGGTACTGAAGTGTGGAAAGATGTTCCACAGGAACACAGACTATTTAATGATGCCCGAATCTTTTTTGGTAGCATCCTACCATTCATTCAGGCGAAGGCAACTGCACGCTGGCTGCAGATCACGCGCTTTGAATTGATGAAGACCATAAATGCAACTGAAGATGGGTTCAATGCTATCAAGGAAGAACTTCGAGCCCTTAGGCTGATGGTAATGCAACACAGATATGTACTTGATTTAATGACGGCCATGGAAGGAGGGGTGTGTAAGAAGATTGGATCGGCCTGTTGTACTTATGTACCGGCCGATGATGCGGACAATGGGACATTAACTCAGGCCATTCAGACATTGCATGATCTACAAAAGAAAATGATCGATGAGGGGGGTGCCGCTGATAGGTGGTTTGAGGGCTGGTTTGAATGGGTGCCGTCCTGGATGTCGGGGTTGTTCAAGGCCTTGTTGCCTTTGATTGTGTTGTTGCTTTTGATGTGTCTTATTTTTCAGGTAATAATAGCATGTTGCAAAAGGATGACAGCTAAATTGGTAGGGACAGAGTAGTGGGTATGTGATGATTCCCCTAATTTCATTAGTAGATGGGAAGGTAGGAAAAGTAGTTGAATAATCAACTAGATGGAGGAATGATGTGGGAAGAATAGGAATACATCACATACAAACATACATAAGTTCCCAAATCCCAATACAAGCATTTTAGGCTAGATAGTTGTAAACCAATGTAAGTAGTGAAAGGCTTAATACATGACATGTTAAAAAAAGACAGACTCTGGGTTCAATAGAAAAGGCAGGTCATATTTAGGACAAACAAACACTTACTAGTTAGGAAACATATATACATGCTGCATTGTTAAGTTAGCTGTGCTGAAACACACAAGAGGCCCAAGCCACATTAGAATGAGAGTTTTTCTTTAAAGCTGCACCAACTGTTGCTTTCATAATGTTCACTTAGCATGAACAGGGTGGAACAGAAGGGTGTATCCTTCCTTAGCACAGGGGTCCTAAAAACCACAAGTCATTCATATTGTGTTAAGGGGAATTGTGTAAAGGGTCAGATAAGTATTTGCAAGGCAGGGCTACCATGAGCAGCACGCAACATACAATCTCTTGTTGTGCAGAAAGATAGATATGGTGAATGACGTCAGTGTAACTTACCCACCCATGAGGCCAACAAGTGCATGTGCTTCTTTCCAGAGGCACCTCATTATCTTATCTGTACTGCTTGTAGTTGCTTACGTCAATGGTGAACTCTTCGCCACAGTTTTTTGTAGTTTTTACAGTATAAATGCTGCTGGTGTTTGAACCAGAACTTTTAACTTCAGTCATGGCCTCTATGTTGAGACTGCTTGTTGTTCCCAGCTGAAAATCGATTAAACTTATATTATTGTGTCAAACTGATCTGTCTTATTTTATTAACAGATTTCCCTCTAACAGTGACATGGGCAGTGCAGGGTTTCCCCTGCCCAGCACCCTCAAAATGTGCATTGTCTGCTATGCAGACAGTGCACATTTCAAGGGTGCTGGTGCCCCCTGCTTGTGGCAGCATCGCCGCTGGCTCTGTTATGAGCCGGTGACAATGCTGCTGCCACTTTCCCACTGGGCTGACCGGCGGAAACCTGGGTCCCTACTGGTTAGCCCAGTGGGAAAGTCATAATGGGGCCGGTTGGGAGGTCACCAGCAAGGCAGCAACCACCCCATCGGGAGTTTGGAGGACGGGTGTTCCCGTCTGCCAAACTCATAATTGGCACTTAAGTGATTTGCTCAGAATCACACGGTGGTGAACCAATTGCCTCGGAGGTTGGGTTTCAAAAAGGGTCTCCAATTTCCAAAGTGGGCAGCTCTTACCATTAAGCCACATTTCCCCCCACATTGTCATCCAGATTCAAAGAGACCAGATTTCAGAGTGAAATCGATTTTATCAGCCCATGAATTAAGAAGAAATGCAGTAGCTATGGCTGTGCACATGTCCTAACATCATATATCGTACTAGGGTGCTCAATCCGACATAAACTTCATTAAGGCAGGCCTTATGTCTGTAACATGCTTGGTCAGTCCAACCCTTGACATCGAGGCATGTCCCCGACATGGAAACTGCCATTTGTACATGGTCAAATAGCTGTGATTGGCTAAGGCAATTTCGTTCCAGCGAACGAGGTTGACAAGTAAGTATGGTAGAGTTCCTTTTCTAGTTGCATCAGTATCTTTGTGAAGCAGTTACAAAACCATGCTTCAGTTCTTTATGGCGAAACTATTTCCAAATCTGAAATGTTCAAAGTTTTCACTTTGAAGGGGTTCAGTGTGAAAGAGGAGTCCGATGCATTCACTTTCTGTCTCAGGCTGAGCTTGGCATTTGTGGATAATAGAAAACGGCTTACTCTTGTCTTCCAATGTACCCTTTGTCTGGGTCTGCCCCACTGTAACACCACACGATGAATACATCTAGACTGCTGCTCCATATACAGACTCCTTGGATCCCACACTGAGTTTTTTCAGTTCTTTTGCAAAGTTCCAGGATTGACCCTGGAGATGGTAATCCTCAGCCTGTGGTTCAGATGTTTTCAGAATCTCACACGACAAATTGGATCCAGGCCATATTGACATCTTAAATAGCAAAATATTCCTTTCTAAGTGTACCATATGATAGTAGGCCAATTTGACAGTAATATATATGTTTTTAGTCTGATGCCTTTTATCGGAGATGTAACAAGTGTCCGTGCATTCGATATTTCCAGTTCATTCACGACCTTGTACATTGATGTGAATCAGATGTATTTGTTTCTACTTGCCTTCTCATCATGTCTGAGCCCTTCAACCAGACCGGGATATTTATGTGGTTGAAGTCCTGCTTGCTTCTTGCATCGTGCCTTTCTGGCTTCACCTGGTTCTTCCAGTCAGGCTTGTTGACAGCTTTCTATTATGATCTCTTCTACACTTGATAAGGTTCCAGTTTTCCCTATGTCATGTTGGAAGAGGTTGGCCTCAGAATTTCTAACATAATTCCTCTGCGATGTGATCTAAGTTGCACATGCTAAAACATTTCTCTTTTTTAATTGAACATCAAATTCATATTGGAAATGAACATAAGTGCAAAATTATTTTCTGCAGCTAGTTTCTACTAGGGTACTTAATCCTATTTTCCCTCTGTAGTCTCAACGGAAATTTGGAAACCTCATTTAGTAATAGCCACAGCATACTGAGATGGATGTTTTTGGTTCTGTTTCTCTTTCTCTGAATTAGATTTTCCATTCCATGAATTTGGAATCTGATCTCTTCAATAACACCATAAGAGATTATGCAAATTCACAAGTACTACATTTCTTGGCTGCATTGCCCTGCCAAATTATTTTATGTATTTTTTCATTCTTTTCCGTGTACCCTTCACATCTAGATTTTTTCTCTTAACCCACCACAATTCAGGCGTTTTACTTTACCACATCTGACATTGGATCGCGGTGTCAGTCTCTATGACAATGGATAAAGATCCAGAGCAGTCAGTTTTTAACCCCCTTATGATGCTGGCATGCGCATAGTTGCTTTTTAATCTTTTTCTCGCCAGTTGACCCTTTTGTCATGGAAAGTGACTCAATTAAATGTATTGGATACTGTGAGTGACATATGCACTTTATGACACCTGATGACATCACATTTTTGTTGTGGATCCTCAAGTTTAGTTCCTCAGCATCCACCTATTCGCTGCTGAATGGGAAGGGGTAGTGCAATGAATGGAAACCACAGAATGTAAATACTGCTCCTGAAACCATTTCTATTTTCTATTCTTGACCTATCTTCATAACTTCTAAAACTAGAGATAGAAAGTGCAGTGTCAGAGGTACCAAGGCACAATCTGCTACCCCTTCCTACTCCAAAATGAAATCCATCGCTTTAGGAAAAATCACGTCATCGGCTTAAGAGATATGATTGAGTGCATTTGTTTGATCCTTATAATTATTAGCTGCATCACAAGGTTTTTTCCATAATTGTGTTATCTTTTTATTTATAAAAACCCTTACCCATCCTATGTTTGCATGAGGTTCGGTTAGGGAAACCCTAGGTTAATATTATTATTTTCTGAGGTGTGTAGTTATGCTTAGTACATCAACTGTGTTGTCTAACTGGTTCATCATTGTATTATCAGTCTTAGTGGATGAGTCAAGTGATTCAGAGCCTCTCAGTAGCTTTTGAACTGCCACCTTTGCAATTTCATTGGTATTTTTTCTGTTTTAGGTTTCATATATCTGTATCATATATTTAATTCGAGATTGGTGCACCACTACTGAGTCCAGGTTAGGGAGTCTATGGCACTGTCTTCTCTGACTTGGATATGCCTCATACTCACTCCAGAAGTGTTTTACCTGGACAGTTTTAGTTGGGCATTTGTAAAGTGTATTTGGGCAAACCTCATATTTTAAAAATTCCCATTTTGCCCATTAGGCACTGCAACACCAGCCCTACAAGGAGCAGGCCCGATGATTGGATCCTTAAGCCAATCTTAAGTTCTTGGGAGAGTTACTTGTAACCATGCCACCGCCACTTGACACTTAGCTAGCAGAAGAAGCATGGCAGTGAGACGGTTGACACTCTTAGGTACCCCTGCTTCATGGCTCAGAGGTAGCACCAGTGGCATGGCCTCAACTGGATTAGTTGTAACGTCTGATATAGTGCCTACTATCTTCTGCAAAAAACTCTTGGATATCTGGGCAGTGCCAAGTCAGGTGAATAAACCCAGTATGCGAATGCAAGTGTCTTTGACAAGTAGGGCTTACAGTAGCATCATTATTTTTAAAAGCACCCGCGTATAGTATGTGCAATTTAAACATCAAAATGCAGGAGCTTAATTCATTGATATTTTCACTGTCTATACACAGCAGTATGTCCAACAACTTTAATTTATTGTCATATCGAGATGTTTTCCCATAGTCTATGAGCTGGGTGAACTTTAACCATACAATTTACTGAAATAATTTATGTAACTTAGATACCCATCTTCTTGTGTCTGGGGTATTAAAGTTAATTGTAAAAATTCAGGTGGCTCCACCGGAAGGGAGGAAGGCAGAGAAAGCAGTTTAGGAGGACAGGGAAGGGCTTGCAAGAGTTGCATCATTTGGGTGCAGATGTGCATGTGGTGTTGGGAGCAATGGGTAGGATAAGGATGGAGAGTGTTAGAAATTGAATAATATATTGGTAACATGTGGCTGTGTTCATATACTGATATGACTCTATGGCTTATGGGCCTGCCCTAATAAAGAGGCCTTTTCCACTATTGGTACATAGTCAATGGTTGTTTGTGCCGTCTCAACTGACAGCACTGGAGCTGTGCAAGCTTTTCTCACTCATAGAAACGGTATATTCTGGCAAACAATAGCAGTGTATGTTTTCCTAATATCCACAGAAAGGTTAAAGCACAGGAAGCAGCAATCCAACCTTCTCTCAGACATAGAACCAGCATTGCTGAGAAGTCTAATCTACTCACCAGATGTTGAATTTCTTGTATATCTAACAGATCCTTTAGGTGCATCGATCTGTGTGGGAAACAAGTTTATAATGTATAATTCTCATAGGATCATGCCATAGCCATAAAAGGTATAATCACTGGTGTTAGGTGTTGACTGGAGAGAGAAGACAATGGAGCCTGTCAAGCTGGAGTTGTCCTAGGATGTGGCAGTAGTTGACAATTTGATGACTAAGGCAACATCAAAAAGGGGTAGTAAGTGGTAAATGAACCCCTTTGGGATAGGCCGGGGTGGTATGGCAGTCACAAATGAGACAGGGGTGGACCCCACAAGGAGAGAAAAAGGACTGCTCCTGCCTGTGGCTCCTTTTCTTCGATCCCTTTCTTTTGCCTTACGGTTTGACTCCTGGGTGTCTTTGAGCTGTAGGGTCTGTGTACGGGGTGGTAAGGTGTGTGGAATTAGCTGGTTTCCATAACAGGGGATTGTATGCTGGAGATTTTTGATGAGGAGTGCTGGTGTGTGCAGCCATATTCAATATAGTGGAAGCTACTCTGATAATGTACTTGTGATTTAGATGCAGTTCGGGAGCATAATTCACTTGTGGTATTTTGGCACAGAGGGGTTGCAGCCAATCCAAGGAGAGTGGAGTGTCCCATCAGCATAAAACATTGAATCTCAGGTAACCAAAAGGTAATGTACAAATATGAAACTGATGTGGCCCGTTGGTGTGAAGAAGGTGTGGACTTTGGATTTACCTCCTAGATGGAGCAGTTTATTTATCCAAGCTCATGTTGGGGCTTAGCTGAGTTGCCTGCACGTGCTCGATGGAAGGCAAGCGGTTGAGGGAGTAGAATCATTACTTCTCCCAGACCAGAGATACATGACAGTGAGGTGGCCTGAAAGATTTGCTGTAGCAGCTCTGGTGCTGCCAATCCTTTTGGTCTTTGTATGGGAGTTGAGGCCTCAATCCACAGCAGTCACATGTTCATGTTGTCTTGTCCACAGGGCAGTCTTCTTACATAAGGGGATTCCTCTCATGATGGACAGCTCACAGTTTTTTTTTAAAGGATTCTGTTGCCCTTTAGGGTGGAGAACTGAAGCCTTAGTTGGCACTGTGGACCCAGCCTGCTACCATGCAGTGCCCCATCAGCCACTCGTTTCCTGCAATGCCAGACACAGATTCCTTTTCAGATCACTGCTGCTAAACATAAAACTGAGCAATGCTCCTGTGGCTGATTGATATGTGAAGGACAATTCAGTCAAGCAGTGGTTGAAAAGGGGCCTACTCAAAGCGTCCATTGATTGAATGCTACTGATCCAAAACTCCTTTCTTTTCATCTTACTTGATTTTGTTGATAGGAGCTTTAGCCAACAGATAAAGCCATCAGTTGGAAAACCTAAAAAGAGGCCTCTTTCGCTGCAGCAAAATCTCTTTTGGGTTCTGGTGGATGGCTCTTGAGACGCTATTCCTGTTGGCTAATTTCCTCTGAAGTATAGATTCTTGCTGCTGTCCATAGTGTCTGAAAAAGGAAATACATATAATCACCTTTGTGTCTTTAGTACATAGTTGTAAATGGTTATTTGGTGGCCTATATTTTGTGACACAGTAACCAAGGCAGACATGATCACCACTCGGCTCTGCTGGGCAAACACCACATGTGGACATTTTTGTCTCTTTATACTCAAGATTATTAATTGAATGGTTTGTGAAAGTGAAACAACATTTGATGGCCACGCATTTGAAATGTCAACTTACCGAGAATTTAGAGCTGTTTTGTTTCGAGAAATGAGCAAGGGACTCAAACTACTAAATTATTTCTTTTCTCATTATCTACAAATAAAAGAAGAATTGAAATGAAAGCGGAACGCAGCGGGGGAACAGCAGGAGCTCCCTTTTATCCCTGATCTTGCTGTGTATCCAGGGGAAACAATCAATACCACCTTAGAGGGGGGAAGAAAACACAGCCTTTCAAGCAGCATCCCTGCTTCCTCCACTCATGCACCGATCAGTTTAGTCAATGGCCCAGTCCCGCTTGCAGGATTTGGAGGAAAACGGATCCTATTCCAGTGCACTTTTGTTGTGGATTGAAACCACGGGCGTGGGAAGTGAGGAGGACAAGGGGATGTACGCCCACCCCCCCAGACTTTGGAGTGAGGCTGATTTGGAGGACAAACCAAATGGTGGGCGGCCGGACGGGGGTGGAGGGGTTTTAGATAGGGATAAAAATCTCCCAAGCACCTCCACAGGTAGCAGAGCCATTTCTTCCGTCTCTCTCCTCTTACATCCAGGCAAGGACAGAAGGTAGTTGTCTTACAGTTGTATAGACAGACTCCCCTGCTGTGCCTCAGTGAAGCAGCACAGGAGGATGTCAGAAGGGGCAACTCAATATCTGAGAAGACGCTCAGCTGACGCCCAAACTCATGAGATTCCCCTGAGATTAAAACAAACGCTTGAGAAGAAGGATATGGACTATTTAATAAAAACACGTTTGCACTAGTCTTTTAAAGAATTGTAACAGAATCTGTCAAAATGTTGATGCTATATCAATTTTAAAAAATGCATATTTTAGAAAAGGCATTTTTAATGATCATTGTGGATCTTTTCATCACCTCCTTTCTGTCCTTTTACGCACATATTTACACTTATTAAGTCCTAGTTGAATAATTTGCATTCAGCAACTCTCAGTTCTATTACTTTATGTAGATACAAAACTACCAGTTCCAGAGTGCAACCAAACTGAATGTAAAGGTGGATGAGCCACTGAAAGATTGAGCCAGGCTCGAGCCAGATGCCAAGCTCTGGCTCAGCTTGAGGTCCTCTTGGAACCTCCATTGCAAAACAATTCAAGCTTTCACAGGAGACAATGTGATCTCCTGGCTACTGCTGCCAACTATGTAACATGGGGAACCGGGTTCGAAACCTGGCCTTGGCTGTGTATCCAGTGAAACCTGACAAGTTTTACTGCGACAAAAAATGTGTTTTGCAGTCTCTCATGCCTCTCTGTCTATGTCCTTGGGCACATCAGTTCATGCTATGTAAAACTGTTCAAAGCAAAATATGGATTCTGCTCGTTTCTTGCGCTTCAACCTCAATATGGACAAAGCATTAACTTAGCTGTCAGAATGAGATACCCATATAGTGGCTGAATTGCACAGCGTGAAACGGAAAAATCTAGACTCAAACCCAGCTTCCCTGCTTGACCAAACTGTGTGATCCTAGACAAATACTTTAGTTCAGCAAAACTAGTTTTTGTTCATTATGCATTTATGAGGCAAAATGGTAGTCCTACCTCTATGTTTAAGTGTCCCAGTTTGTGGTTTTGGAAATGTGATCACCCTAACCTATGACGACCCTGCTTTTGACCTTCTGACCTGCCCTTAGTACTTGTGACTAATTTGCGTGTCACACAATGAGGCAACCGTCATAAAAGTCACCCCCGCCCTAAGCCCTCTTCTCTTTTATTTAGACTCCATGGCTTTGTCTATTCTTTCTGTGTTCATCCTCTTCCTCGCCCCCAGCTTCAAAGTGTCCTGTACCTCTTAGGACACAAGCAGAGGAGTAAATAGTTTAACCCTTGCTCTTTCCTGCCTGCAACCTGCCCCAGACGAGAACGCGGACCACCACACGCCACCCACTGTCTGGCAGGCCCTGGCTCCGAGTCATCTAGTGCCCCAGGTCCTCCTCAGAAACAGCCCTACTAGGTTTCCCTGGTCCATGCTTTATGCTCTGCTCAAGTCCAGCTTGTTTTCTTTAAATTCTGGGACATGTAGTCTTTTTATCCCATGATAAAACCAAGACTACAAGGCCTAGAATTCAAAGAAAAAAACCTCTATTGAAGCAATTCATCACGTATGGACCTGGGAGCATCCCTACCCCGCTCGCTGATCAAAAGCAGTGGCATAACAAAGCCCCCCCCACCCTGCAGGGGGCCCCCTTAGCAGAGTACACAGTGCACAATCGGCAGGTCCCTGACAGGGGGTATGGGAGCCCCTACAGGTACCTTGCAGGGGGCCCCCATTAAGTTTCGGTACACCACTGATTAAAAGCTTTATGCTGATACAGAGGATTATCAATGTGCCGCCCAGCCCAACACCAGCAGACGGGGCCGGCCATAGTGCTGGTAGCACCCTCTGCGACAATCTTTGCTGGCAACCCCAGTGACCACTTCCACCACAGATTGCCTCACTACCATCCTTTAACAGTGCCCCTCAAAACTCCGAAGTCTCTCCAGGCAGAATATTTACCACCAGAGTTATCTTGACATTTTTATTGTAGCCTGAAAATTGCTGGAAGCAAGAAACACTGCAGCATGTGCTTTTAAAATCATAATATACTTGCAAAAATGGTGCCCCCACCCGAAGTCAGCACCCCCATGCAGTGGCACTGGTCACACCGCCCTAGAGCTGGCCCTGCCTGCAGACTGCCATTGCCGGATAAGAGAATATTGTTAGAGTGTAACCACGTTCACTTCAACATCTAGCTCAAATGGATCAAAAGTTACTAAAACTGCACATTGGAAAGTCATTTTCAAGGTAAGTTGTCAACCTTTCAATTGCTTACACTTGAATTTGTCTGTTGAACTGGTACAAATGCGGTGAAACCTTTGCCCAGTGTTAAAATTTGTAAAAATGTAAACATAATGAAGTGATCATCACAAAGTGTGCCCTATTATGCTGCATATTTTGACTTTTACTGCTGCATAATTTAGTCAATCCTACCACTTAATTTGGTCCTCTCCACCACATAATATCAGTATCGCTGACTACGGGTGATAACTACATGTAAAATGTAATGCAGAAACCTCAAGTGAAAAATAAATGCAAGATAAACTAATCTGTGAGAAATTAATTCTTCTATATGAAAACTTAGTTGTTTAAAGGGATTATTTCAGATATCTTTGTGTATAACTGGTTGGTGCCATGGAGGCTAGTGACTTTATAGAGTCACTAGGCACTAGCGTGTTTATAGAACGTCAAGGTCCTAGCCTGGGAGAGAAAGCATTGTGAATATGGAGGTCAGTTTGAAAAATGTATTACAGACAGCATATGATGGGCTATATACAGTATAAGATAGCCTGCCACAAAATGTGCAAAAAGACTTAGGGGGAAATATACTAACACTTTTCACTAGCTATGCATCACAGAAGTGATGCAAAACCAGGGCAAATTGTTTTGTTGGGATTTATTTTCCAACAAAAAATTCAAGTTTCAATTTCTAATGTAGTTGAAAATAGAGATATGTGCTGCTTGTGGCAAGGGGGAATTTCATGGGTTGTAAATGGGCATTCCTATGCAACCACCCACCGTTTTTGATGCAAAGCCCTATCTACTATAAAGACAGGACTTTGTTTCAAAAATGTATACCTCTTCCAGGCAGACATAAAGTTTGAGAAACGTTTTCCTTTCTCTCAACTTTTCAAACTTTGCATGTTTACTGCACTTTACAGCATGTACACAAGTGTTAAAGGGAACCCTTCCCCTCCAAAACCTATGCTTGACATCACATTTGCTTTATTGAGAATATAAATAACATTAAAGCACATTTATATATGTGACTACATACCTGCCTCTCTATTTCACTTCAGAACTATGTGACTGTACAAGTTTATTGGAGCATGTGGCGTGCAGACCATATACTGCAAATGGAAAGTCCCTAAGCCTGTTCCTGTCCACCCCAGAATGTTAGGCCGAGATTTACAAACTCCTTGTGTTGCCATTGTGTCACACTAGGGTGTACAAGGCAACCCAAGGGCTTAACTGAGATTTACTAAGATTCTGATTGGCGCTCTCATGAGGATGAGAGGGGACATAGAGAGTGTCTCGGGCAGCCTTGGATAGGAGGGCAAGCGGGAGAGTGGGCATGAGTACCTGGTGGACTAGGATGCACAATAGAGGCCCAAAGGGTGAGAAGGGGAGGGGAGAATGGAGCAGAGGTGAGTGTCGGAAGGGGAGACTGGGTGTGAGAGCCTGACTGGAGGGGATGTCAGCAGCCACTGGGTTTAATGGGAGGTGGTGAGCAAGCACAACTGAGACACTAGCATAGGGATTCTCTTCTCTCCAACAGTGCATCACTATGATCAGAGAGAGGCAGTGCAGGCATCCCTACGGAAGGACTCCATGGAATGTGAATGAATGGATACACTTTCCAGCTCACCGAACGATGGGTTATGTGATATGCCTAGAGAGATGATGGGCCTGATTGACATATGTAAGCTTACACATTTGTGTAAGTTTACTGTCTTTTGGTATTAACAAAACTGCATCTTAATAGTAAGTTTACCACTGCGGAGGTTCCGCAGTCAAGGCGGAGCACTCTGCACCTAAAAAGATAGGCATGTCCTATCTTTCTATGTGCAGAGTTTTCGGCCCCAACTGCAGAGCCTTCACAGTCATTAACTTACAATTAAAATGCAGTTCTCTGAATAATAAAAAAGTAACCTTATAGAAACGTGTAACTTTACCTTTGTGAATCAGGCCCGCTGTTTTTGGCTGCCTTAACTCTAGGCTTCCCCCCAGTGCTGCTGCTACATGGCAGCAATTAAGGAAAACCTAAAACACAGCTGTAAGCTTCCAAATATCATCACGAATTATCCTTTGAATGCCAACTTTACATATATTACATAAATACAGTTATAAATATGTTCTTCCTGACGTCAGTTTCCGAAAATACAGACATGTTATCATGACATAAATAATTTTTTTTGCATAAATAAGCTCATTTCCTTAAACAAAATCTTATCATTTTAATGTAAAAGGCAGTATAGCAACTTTTCCTTTCCCTAAGCACTCATATATACCAGTGACATGCATGGATGGATTATTTTATCCTGTCAAAATCCCTTTCAGAGGGCCATGTGGCTCGCAGGCATTACTGAGCCCCAATCGTGGGGATTGAGGCCTTTTACTCCTGATGTCCATTTCCCAATCTACTATGGATCCTGCTCAGCTGTGCCATGTAACCCTTCTGCACTTGAGCCTCAGTGGTAACTGTGGTCAAGCAGTCAAAGCTTACTCAGGGAAGATGTAGATACAGGTCAGTGAACACGACTCATAACTCAAAGTGCAAATAGTACAATATTTTTTTTTGTAAGAAAAGTAGATTTTTATTATCAAATCTGCACATGCAATTATGTCCGACATTCAGAAGAAACAACATAATCCTCACTTGAGGTCAGGGCACTAGTAGTTATCAGGCAAATCATTGGCCAACCCTCCTTTATGTGACATGTTCCGGGCTATTCCCCATTCACTGGCTTCCGCATCCAGGGAATCCAAACTATTAGGCTGTACTCAAGAGTTCTTCCTTTGACTTTTTAGCAATTAGTCAAAAATGTCTATGGTGCAGCTGCACTGTTAGCAGGAAGGACCCGGGGCCTCTGAAAGCCAGATTTCAGTCAGACCCGTTACGGTGGTGTGGCAGAATTCAATGGTACAGCGAGTGCCCTCTCCTCTGGTGCTCCCACATCTGCATCCTGTACAGTGAAGCCGGGCCACTTGGGATAAATGCGACAGCACACCATGGCTCAATCTCTTACTGTCGAGTAGAACTGCCAGTCAGTTTCCAGTGATCAGAGCTGCTCCTGATTGGCAGACACAAAAGGTTAGTGGCTCTTCCCTTAACAAAAGGAGGAGGGCTGTCTGACTCCTGACTGGAGATCCTGGGAGGGTGTGACACCTTCAGCAGGCTCACTGTGATCCCCAGGGAAACAGTCAGGTGCAGTTGGCAGGCTAGACCCGCTGGTCAAGGCAGTAATAATTGAATACTTGGCCACAGTGATATCAACAGCCCTTCTTGGCATATGGTTTTGTCACATTGCTCACTATCGCGTGCAGACTCTTTGCTGCAATTGCCATAAATATGGCAAACCAAAGTCTCACACTCTGGTCCATTTAAGTTCACTGGTGGCCCCTTCTGGCAAACAGGGACACCCCAGCGGTGGGGGCTTGGTGCTACCCGCATTACACACTTCATACAGTTGAAGTCAGGGTGGCCCTCCCTGGCATATTGGGGTCATCAGACTCTTTCTACACATGGGAAACTACCCATTCGGCGTGCAGCTGCTCTCCTCCTAACTCGTTCAGGATATGTTTTCGGTAGGACTCTGCACTGGGCCTTGCTTCCTTCAGTGCTCTAATGTTCCTCACAGGGCACTCTGGTCTTAGCAAGCAGGCAGGCGATGGTGGTCGAGGCTACAAGGCAGGTGATCTTGTGTTCCTTGGGCAATGCCACCTCACCCAGCAGGAAGACAAGCATGCCTTGGACAAATCTGTCCGGGGGATTCCTCTCCTCATTTCATTACCAGGCAGGCCTGGGCTTCCAAAAGTGGAACCCAGGGTCCTCTATACAATGTACCATTACAAGCACACACACTCAGTGTACTTTCACAGCACATGTTGAGTCCAGCACTGTTGCCTCTATTCATTGTACCCTTACATGCAACCATGCATTCAGTACACACACTCCATCGGCGCGCATTGTTCAATGCTGATGCTTTTCTATCTTTAACCAGAGTGTGCACTTTACAAGCACACACACTGCCAGTACATACACTCATTATGTGCACGCTGCACAACTCTTCACCCGTCATATTATACTCCATGCAAGCTCACATACACTCGGCACATGCTTTATCCACACATGCATTGCACAGCACTACATCTCTCATATAATGTATTCCCCTTGGTATACACACACCCAGTACATGTACTAACCACCCATGCACTGCACAGCACTGATCCACCCTTGTACTGTTCCCTTCCCAGGCACACATGCAACCAACACAGAGTCATTAATCCTGTGCTATGCAGCACTCCATTTCTACCCGATGTAAGCCAAGAGTGAGTTAAGCACAAACCAGTGGAACTTTTAAAAAGGTGAGTGAGCCTGTAGGCCGCACCCCAGTGACACAGGTTAAAAATAATTTGTTCACTGCTACTGATCTCTGCAAGGTATGCTGCCACCACCCCACTCGTGCTGCTTCACTCCTGGTGAAGGCCTTCTACCTCTATGAGGGTATCACTTTGGGTGCCTCTCCTGGTACTACAAGACCGCAATCTGTGAGACAAGCATATGTCATGGGGCACACGCAAGATACATGTTCACCTATGACAAAAAATCAGCATTAGGGATCCAGACAACAGTACAGTTGGGCACTCAGGGCAGGGGTTCATGTCTTCAACATGCAGAGGACTTTTCTGTTCCAAAACATACCTATTTATCATCATCAAAAACCAGTGATGCCCATGACATGAGGGGGTATTTCACCATCTCTACGGAGCAGACAACCACAATTATGTCAAGGACACTTGTGGAATAATGAAAATGGCATCATTGTGTCATCCTTAACCAGATAGTCATAAAAAGAGCCACAGTATTTCAAGGATCATCTCCTTAACCCACTTCATCCCCCCACCCCATCAAGCATATAGCTATCAGACAAGTCATAGTCACTCAAGGTTACATATGTTACTCAGGTAGACACACATCATCACCCTTATACGCATTATACATTCTTTCATCCTTAAAGATTTTCATGGCACTTTATGTTATTTATTTTTTCTTTCATGCTTTCATTGTCTTTTCATTTGTCTTTTTGACCTTATTCTATTTTCCATTATTTGTCATAATTTTCCTTGTTATTCTTGAAATTTTCCCTCCTTACCTTTATTCTTTGCACCTGCCGTTTGCTTGGCACCACTTTTTATGCCTTCCCATCTCCCTTGCACTTCTTCCCATTATTCTCCTACCCCTAGTCATTTCTCTTGTCCCACCCTGTTTTTGATGACAACACAGCTCGCATTATAGCCTCCTCAAGAGTACCTAATTTGAGCCATTGCAGTTGATCCCCCCAGCACTCATTTTTTTAGACCAGCACTTATTTTTCCTCAACAGACTTTGATCCAGGGCAAGAGAGAGAAAAACATCAAACATGAGGAAAGAAGGAGGAAGAGATTGACATCAGCGATTGACATAAGAGGACAGGAAGAGTCTGGTGGTGGATTAAAGAGGCATTAGGTTGAAACAAGGTTACGCAGCATTAGTATTTGTCATCCAGACATTCAGTAGCAAAGGCCACAGGTCCAGAACAAAACGTTGGCCACTGGCACTTGTTCTTTTAAAAATTAAGCTCTGTTCCTCTTAACCCAAAGATCACCACAGCCAATGTCACATCTCAGTTCACATCACAACTCACCTCAGTGCTCTTGCCCACAGATGACCCACTCCATGTGACAGGCAATGGGTAACCAACTGCTTGCCAGTAGCCACGCACTGGGGATTCTTTGCCATCAGAAGTCCTGCTCCTTGAATGCTGTGACTTCTAACAGAAGGGAACTGCCAATGTCTGGCTACTGAGCTGTCATGTCATGTGATCGCAGAAACATTTTCCCTCAACACTCATGTTCACTAAAAGTACTGCAATTTGTTTCCCTCTTTTATCTCTTTGCTTGTTTTTAAAGGAAAATTCAATTAGTAAGCACTGCTATTTTGTTCTCACATTTCCCTCGGTTCCTCCCCTCCTCACGATCCTCTGCTTACAGAGTAAATTTCCCAGACTAACTATCTAAGCAAATTTCCCAGACTAACTAACTATCTATCTATCTATCTATTTATCTATCTATCTATCTATCTATCTATCTATCTATCTATCTATCTATCTATCTATCTATCTATCTATCTATCTATCTATCTATCTATCTGTCTGTCTATCTATCTATCTATCTATCTATCTATCTATCTATCTATCTATCTATCTATCTATCTATCTATCTATCTATCTATCTATTACCTCCTAGAGACAGCCAGTAAGCAGTTATAGTCAGGACCTAATTCCCATCAACAAAGCATTTTTTGTTTTGCCAATAACTTGGGTGTGGTTTGAAAACTCTTCACAAAATTTTCAAAAGTAGTGTACTAGTCACTTCAGCCGCTGTCTGGAAAGTTTTGGGGTAATTCGTCAAGTCGGGGCTGAGAAAAGGGGGGCCCCAAAGCACATTTTTACCATGCAATTTCTCAAAGGGATTTTAGACATGACTGTCGGACGTGACAGAATTACACCACATTTAGCAGAAAGCTAGATCTCGGCCCAGAAAATGTGCTTTTTGTAATTTGGTGTAAATCCATCCAGTAGTTTGGGAGTTATTAAAGGAAAAAGAAATATAGATATCTAGGGATGCTAATCCTTAGTGGAAACACTCACAGGGAATCAACAGATTCTTGAAAAAGCAAGGCTCTGATCGGGTGGCTGCAACCTGACAGCACAGTTGCGGCCACCATTTTCTTTCTCACTTGGGCCGGGGGTGCAAAAAAAGGGAAAAAACGCCTAAGGGGTCAGGATACAAGTATCCTGACCCCATAGTATGCATAGAGGTGTGGACACATCATGGGCCAAAAACTGCCCAAATGTTTCTTTTTTTGGGGGGGTGAAACCCAGATCCACCACAGGGCTCAGTGTGGCCCCCAGTGTAAATCTGCAATAAATACAGGGATCCAAAGCAGACGTAAAAATAAAACAATCTATTCACCCATGAAACCCTGTGCATGGCCAAAGGCAGTGTTCAGCATGGGTTGAAGCCCTGCAGCCAACCCCCACTGCGCAAGGCCAAAGGCCCTCTCATTCAGAAGTAGGGCGGGGTTTCTGTCTGGTACTCAGTCTTCATCAATTAAATTCCTGCACTCTGATCCCTGTTTTTTCATGACAGGGTTTCAATACTGACACACATCGATAACAACTGCAGAGGCTATGGTCTGCAGTCACACACCCATCCTTGTTCCCACCTCTAGGCACAGTGTACTGTATGTTTCTACCCTATTACCGTTAATGAAGTAGGCCATGTCAGCTTCAATGCACTCAGAACTGCGCTTTATACACACTTCAGGAGAAGGACCAAGAATTTGCCTTCTAGCAGTGCTGTGTCGGTCAAAGTTAGAGCAGGTCCTCAAGAAGGCTAGTTTGTACATCGGCCTCAAGGAAAAGAGAGACATCTAAGACTTTACTTAAACACTTGTGTTCAAAACTGTGAAAGTAAAATACCGTTTTAAGCAATGCATGGTTTATTAGGGCAAAGTAGCACAAAGCAGGGAAGGTAGTCATGGGTGTAGATCTATGTCTGGATTTCCCCCACTTTGAACATATCCATAGTATTGTAGAGGTAGTAGTGACAAATGTCCTGAACAGCAATATAACAAAGCTTACACCAAGGCTTGATATATCCAGATGAATGTTCAGGGGCACTGGCTCTTCTGCTTTTGGGTACATCTTGTGCGGTGGCTACTCACGTATTCCCAAGAAAGACTAGAGGTTAGTGGCAACAGATGTGCTCTGCTGGGAACTGAGGCCCATATTTATTCTTTTTTTGCACCGCATTTGTGTAATTTTTTTTATGCAAAAGCGGTGCAAACTTACAAAATAGAATTATACTTTGTAAGTTTGCACCACTTGTGCGTCACAACTGATGCAAATGCGGCACAAAAAAAGTATAAATATGGGCCTGAATGCTTTACCTGTAATTGTGGGAGAGGTGTGTTTTGTCCCTGTTATGAAAATTCAGCGGCCCCTGATATTCTGGTTCATTGTGACCTCCTCACTGCATGCTGATTAGTTCTGCTTGCATGTGGTGAGCTTAAAAACTGGAAGCCATATGAATGGAGCTCTTTGTAAGGGCACATGTCATGTCACCCAAAATGGTGGTTCCTCGCATGAGGGTTAAGCCATAATTTGAACATTTCAGAAGGTAGAAAAGGCTGTAACATTCTGGCCCTTTCAGCACTGAATGAACTTGTGTCATTGTGGTGCTTAAAGACTCTTTTATAGCTTCAACCGTGTCTGGTAGTTGTGCTTCACCCTATATTTAACCCAGAGGTTTGCCATTCAACAGCACCTGGCTGAAACCAGTTTGGCTACCATGCAGCTAAGTCTGATAATCTACTCAGCAATAATTCAGCCCCACATGAGATGTCTGTAACTTCTCAGTCTACATTGTCTTGACCATCACTTGTTCCACTCAGTCCTGGACACAAACCCTTTGGACTGCCTAGAACAGTGGTTGGATGTGGAATTCCACATTAAAGGCGGTCTACAGTCTGATTGTTATTGGCTTTCTGCCAGTGGCCCCAGTTAAAATAAAGATTAGGCAGCATTAGCCAGTACTTAGTAACTACTTGGGAGACGTTCAGCACAATCTGCTGAGAGAAAGCAAGAGGCTCTAATTTAAGCTGTTGTTACCCCTGAAGTTGGGACTAAATATAGAAGCAGGGCGGAAGGATCTGCTGCTGTTCTCTGTATGAATAGGGGGGTACGTAGAATGCCTAGAGAGACACACAGCTGTGTGATCTCAAAACCAACATAAGGCCTGCAGGAAGACTGACTGAATTAGAAGGCCAGGCCAACCTGTACCTGTCCAGTGATCCTGCACAGCCTCTTGACCTGCTCCTAGGAACACCTGTCTTACAATCCAGTAATAAATAATTGGAACTCTGAACCTGAGTACAGTTCCACCGAAGGTTTCATGACCCCATTTTGACATTGTGTCAGCCCATATCTCCCATTCCTTAGAAGTATGTAAGAACATCCCTCATTCAACTCTTCTGTGTAGTTCATTGGCTAGTAATTCCCTTGCTAATCACTTATGCATTAAAGAGAACATCCAATGATTTATGATTTACAAGATGCTGCAATTTAAAAGCTTGGTGACACCATTACCCTAAACTAGAGATTCCCTATGTTTATGATGGCTTTCAACCTGTCACGGGAGTGGCACACAGATGTGTGACTGTCACCAATTATAAAGGGGATATAAAACACTACACTTTTAACATTCTTAAGAGCAAACTGAAAGGTGCCAACCCATTCCCAGTCACTCATTAGCTGCAGTGGACCAGTTTTGGGTATTTCCAGGTACTCTGACATAAATCCAATGACTGAGCTAACAGTACAGGATAATTTAGGCTAGGAAGTTACTGAGGTCACAATTCCAAAAGACATAAGGCCTGCTTTAGAGTTGTGTGGTAATTTAACATTCGAGAATCCACTGGCTGAATCTCCTAACCACATTATCCCAAAGACAGATAAAAGTCAGACTGTGAAATGTCCTTGGGATTTAGCATTTCTTTTAGAAATTGGAGCATTCTCCATCACCACCCAACTCTAAATCATGCCCCTAATTCAGATTTCTTTTGCACATTATTTGACCCCTTGCCTGTGACTTGTGATTACAATTTCCCATTTTGATGGTGGGTTACAAGATCTGTGATATTGGATCATACCCACTGTGCTATATAGATCGTTAGGATATATATATCTCACAGGAGATCATTGATTGGAGTTTAATTGATATCCGCTTGTAAAAATTGAAATGTTTCTCAGGTCCTTTGCACAACAAGAACCCGAATTGACTGCCATCTCTGCTCCTAATTAGTGTAACTATTGTAACTGTTCACCATGCAGAAAATTTGGTCCCATCAGAAAAAATTGACTCAGCACTAAACATTCAGGTTTACCTGACAGTGTCATACTTTTCAGTGCCAAACCAACCGTATATGCAAGTCAGGACCTATTGTTAATAGAATGTATAGCACCTACTAGATATCGAGACCTATATTTATCAAGTTTTCACGCAACACAACACAGCAAGCCACCTTGCTGCACCACGCTGCGTGAAAGGGAAAGGACAGGAATGTGCCGTATTTACCATTATACAGCGCATTCCAGTCTTTTCCTAGTGCTGAGCTGACTCACTTTTGGCTGCCTGTCGCCAATGCAGGCATCCTTGCGTCATGTTGCAAGGGTACCCGCGTTGTAGGCAGTATTGTTTTTGTGTAGGAAGGAAGACCTTATTGCACAAAAAGAATCCTGAGAGGCATTTCCTCTTTCTACATGTTCTGCAGAATGCGGCACATAGAGATAGAGGAAAAACAAGGAGAATTAAAGATATTTCTCTTAGTTACGGCTCATCTGGGGAGGTGTAGCATTTTGATGCACCAAAATCTCTGGATGGATAGGTGAGAACACCCACACTCCACCCATGGAACACCACCTCCAGATGCAGAGTAACGCAAGGCAGTGATTTGTGCTGCCTTGTGTTACTGTAGATTTATCAAGACATGCAGGGCCATTCAAGGGGGCCTTGTGTGGCTTGATAAATCTCACTTAGGTTTTGTGTTGCCTTTGTGCCCCCTTGTGTGGCACAAGGGTGATGCAAAACCTTGATAAATCTGTCCCTGAGTTTATTGTGTGTGCTTTTGTGCCATAATTTGAATTCCAAACTATCAGAGGCTGGCTGGCCAATAAACTCACCAGATTGACTGCCTGAGATCTCAAGGTCCAGCGGGAGTGATGAACAATGCTTGATCTATAATGCCCAACTCCACTCTCCAGATCAAGCTTTGGATATGCTTAATCTGAGACAACGACAAGGAAAAGGAGGGAAATGGGATGAAGGAGAAGATATGACAACTGTGTCTGCAAGTGGTTGTGCTGCTGTGTTTCTTCACACTGCTCTGCTTGGTGATGTTCCTCACTGCTTTTAATTTGCTACATTTCTTCTTTCGATTAAGTTCTCCAGGCGTTTCACTGCAAGGATAAAAGACAGTGTCTACTACACCTCTGCACCACTGGATGCTCAATCCCCTTTGTGACCTCCCAGGTGTGTGCAAACCAGCCCTTACCTTGTTTTTCCTCCAAGCCTCTTTTCTGAAATCGGTGCCTGAGAGTTTGCCCAGTTGTGCCCTAGTCTATACGCATCTAGAACCTTGCATGCTCAAGCTCGCTAATGGGTTGTTAGCACTATTTGGTGGTTACGTCCTGTTCCTGTCACAACGACCTCCTGAAACAATCATGCTTAGCCTCACACGCTGTCTCACAAATGTCCCCTTAAATGGAAATTTCTTCTATTTCTAGTTAACTGAGTTGTTAAGAGTCCATACTGTAGCTTTAGGACACATTGCAGTCATCGTAGTCTTTTCTTTTGCAGGATTTTTGGCGCCATAAGTGATGAAGGTTGGAGATGCTTAGATGCTGTCCCCTGGGAAGACTGGACAATCAGGCGGAAGTCTGAAGTCGTTCTGGGAAGCTGGACCGATTTGTGTAGTAAGTCTGACAACTGGATACAAGCTTGCTTCTGCTGAGTTCTGGATAGCAAAGCAGGACGGGGCAGGTAGGTGTGTCTTTTATAGGCTTTGGATCCAAATTGGTCACAAGAAGATTCCCGAAGGTTCCGAATCCAAATGGCCACTGAGAAGTTTCTAGAAGGTGCCATCAGGTTCTTCAGGTAGGTAACCTAGTGAAAAACGGGATAAATCAAATTAGTGTTGAATTCTGTGAACAGGCGACCCTTTTAAAACTCGATAGCTTAAGAACGATGATGTTAGGCCTGATCACTGTGTGTGACTACTGTGTTCCTGACTGCTCTTACTGGCCGGGACACTAACCCGTTGTGTTGTATAGGGATATGATATTTCAGGGGGGCCCCAGGTGATCTTGCAAGGATAGTGGGGTTTCAGGGCAGAGCGCATTAGGGGGCTCCGGGTGGACATGACACAAATCCACAATAACACCGTGGATAGATCTTTGACTGTTTGATCAATGCTATTACCAAGAAAGCCATGTACACAAAGGGTATCTGGACTATGGAGTTTGAATGCAGTATTACCATTTGCTCTGCACACTGATGGTAAATGATAACACCCACCAGTGATATTGCCCAGTAACAGCAGACTGCTCAGGAAAACAAAGAAAAGATATGACAGGAGTTATTGTACTGATGTCATTCACAACCAGGTCAGCGTTTTCTGGCCCTCAGTTCTTCCCTTCTAGGATAGGATGCTGCAAGTAAAAGCAGGCTAAACAAAAAAGAATGGAGAATGCACCAGGCGTTTGAGCCTATAATTAAGTACATAAGTCTCTGGCACAGTGTGCCCTGTGACCGCATTTGTATTTTGAAGTTATATATGTATGAAGGAAAGCTATACTGGGCATTTGAGGCCGTTCCTGTAGGTTGAAAGACTGCACTGGACATTTGAGAGAATACAGCCATACAGAGAGAATGCACTAACCATTTGAGTCAACACCTTCCCATGGGGAGGCTGCCTTAGATAGTTTAGGCTGCATCCGTAGTCATCGAGACTGAACTAGGAACTTCGGTTCATAAGAAGGATGCACTGGGCATTTGTAGTCCTTCCTGTGCATGGTGAGGTTGCACTGGAAATCTGTGTCTATATCTATACTTCACAAGGCTGCACTTTGCATTTGAAGCCATGTATGCTCATTGGGAGGCTGCACTGTGCTGTTGACACTATACAGGTACAGTCGGGGTGGAATATGAACTTGAGGCTGTACCTGCATGTAGGGGCGGGTAGAGCAAAGGAAGTTGGTTTGAAATGTCCAATGAAGGTGAAACCTGTGCATGGTGGGATGCACTTCACATTTGTGGCTAAATTTGGATATTTAAATACTACCTTGGGCATTTCGATCTATAAATGTGCATTATGAAACACAAAGGGTATAGGAGCCTTAACCAGAGCATCTGAAGTTATGCAGGTGTTAATGAGCTGCACTACCCATATCTGGCTACAGGTGAGCATACAAGGCTGTGCCTGGGCAGATGTGTTTACTCCTGTGCATACGGTTAGTATGACCAGGCATCCGAGAATGTGCTTGCAGATTGGAGGCTTTAATTGTGCATTTGAAGCTATGCCTGGGCATACGATAGTTGTGCCTCTACATATGAGGTAGTGCCTGGGTATTTTGGGATGTACACATCACAGCTAGAGCATGTGCTCCTAGTAATTGAGAGGTTTTTGTGTTTGTGTCGATTGATTTTTTATTTTTGTTACTTAATTTCCAGTTTAAAAAAATTCTTTACATTTTTTTCTTGCTCTACTGTACTGAATGTTCACAAATTTCACTTATTTTGTTTAAACCAATAGGCAGGGCTGTCACAAGTCCTTGCCCTGCACCCCCAGCTTTCAAGGGTTACATGCTCGTACTACAAAATTAATTTGTACATTAAATTACAAATCAGTGTGGGAAAGTGGATTATTCGCTGGTGGAGGTATTCACCTTCAGCTAGTAAAAGTACCACAATTACTAACAGATCCAGTCAAGTCTAAGTAAATTAATCCTTGCTGAACCCTACATAGCTTAGCAAATGAGCAGTCAGGCTTAACATGGGAGACAGGTAGTAGTTGATGCCACCAAAACAGAAAATAGTGATGGTGCCATCGGCAAAAGTTGCTGGCAACGGACAACAGCCCCCTTTCCCACTGAGCCAATCAGGATGTGCAGTCACGCTGATGCAACCGTGGCAGCTAAACGTCCACACCTGAGTTGGCGGTTTGGGAGCTACCTAAACATGAAACTCACCTTTTTACTCTTTCTCCATATTCTGTCGCCTTGAACCTGCTGCTAACAGTCCCATCATTACTCCTGGGCCAGGTCCAAGAAGTCAGAGGCATTTCTGTTACTCTCAGAGTAATACTGGACTCATGCATGACTGAATAATTTGTGTAAACACCACCATAATGTTGCGCAATGCTGAAGTGTGCAATGTTGAAGTCTGAAAAGGTATCAGAACAGACCTCGAGATATAATTAGCACCTACCAATCTGGGACAGACTGCCTTAATGGCAATGGGCACCTACACAAAAAAGACACAACAATCACAAATAGAAATGTGTCCATAAAGGTGTGTGCAATATTATTCCCAAAATATTGTAGTATGAACCTGAACAGTATCCCCAATTAGAACTAAACACTCCCATGATAGTGTAGCACTACACTACAACATGCTACAGGTGGGTGTACACAGAATGTAATACCATTTTTACTGGTGAACTACAATCATGGCCGAAATGCATGAAGGTCACATGTCCTCTTGGTATGTGCAATATATCACAAACATAAGATCACATAAGGTGCCAGATTATCTGTGTAATGCATATGTGCATATTATTGACACATCATGTCAAAAAACACACATTCATTCTCCACTCACAAAAACAGAAACACATATAAGTCTGGTGTAAGTGTCCAGTTAAAACACAAATGCTTGCACCAAAATTAACTTGCACATTACTTATGTACAGCACTAATATATGCATTAAAAAACATATAAAACATGCAACCTCTGTTTGTCACTGTTAAAAATTAGAGTAAGTGCATGGCACACACATTAGCAGAAATAACACAATTAGAAAATTAGTAAGCATTAAAAAATAAGACCAGGAAAAATATATTTTAAAATAACTGTTCTTTCTACAAGGATAAGATAAGTCTGTCAATTAGAAATAAGAAAAGTCCATCTGGACAGAAGGAAAATATGTATACAAAGGTGTTAGCCCATCTGGTCCATAATGGCTGTCAGGTCCATCACTTGCCTCCTAAATTCACTGAAAGAAGAAACACCCTCTGGAAGGGGCATTTATGGGACAGAGAGCAGGCATCTCAATGATCTTAGTGGGGGTCCTTAGGTTTGGGAGGGGAGGGTTTAGGTTTCAAAGTGGAGGGTTTGGCTTTGGGAGTGATGGGTTTGGGTGGGGTGGGTTTGGTAGGGGTGGTTTGAGATTTGGAAGGGGTTGATTTTTGTTTGGGAGGGATGGGGTGAGTTGTGGAAGCAGTCAGGGTCAGGGAAGAAAGTAGGCTCCTTTTAGGTAAATGGCTAGGATGATTGTGAAGGAGTTGGGTTTGGGAGGTAGAGGGAGTGTCTGTTGAGCGTGTGTGTTGAAGGTGTGGGTGCTTGAGGGTCTGGTGTATATGCTGTAATTTTAGATTTGTATCTTTTACTGATAGTCTGTTGGGTGAATGAGTTTGAGTGTTTGTTTCAAGTATGTGTATGTGTGGATGTGTGTGTAGTGAATGTGGTATCTGTTGGTGTGGTGTCTCTGGGTATACTGGTGTATGCATGTGTGGTGGTGGGTGTGCTGACTGAGGGGGTGTTTGTGGTGTGTGTGAGTGTTGCTGTAGTGGTGGGTGTTGTGTCTGTGGGTGTGGTGGTGGAGATGATGTGTGGTTGTGTCATGACTGGGGGTGTGCTTGTGCTGTGTGTGGGTGTTGCTGCAGTGGTATGTGTTGTGTCTGTGGGTGTGGTGGTGGTGGGGGGTGTGGTTGTGCCATGGTGGGTGCACTGGCTGGGGGTGTGCTTGTGGTGGTATGTGTGGTGTCTGCATTTGTGTGTCTGTGCTTGTGGTTTTTACTGTGTTAGTTTGGGATGTGCTGTTTGTGCTTGTTGTTGCGGGTGCTTGTATATGTTTGCAAATGTTTTGGACTGGGCTCGTTTGAGGAATTTGAAGTGGGGAAGGGGTGGAAGTCTGGGCACGAGTTAGGGGAGCGTGGGAGGCTGCTACCAATGAGGAGGCCAGACCCTGTAAAAACCACTGTTGACCAGACAGGGCACTGTGAATGCCATCCAGGTAAGCCAGCATCTGGGTGTTCTGGCCAGCCAGCCACTGAATGGCATTCAATAGTGCAGTCTAACCTACAGCGATTTTTCTTAGAAGAACAACAGCTTCCTCAGTGAGTCTGGGACACCGGGGCAGAGGTAAAGGTGCCTGCAGCAAAGGTGACAGTGTCCCTTTTAGGGGGCGTGCTACGCCCAACTGGGGGGAGCATTACCCTCCATGCCACTGGTTCCCTCAGTACTGTGGTGTCCACACCCGATCCCCAGTGGCCCATTTCATCCCCACTGATGTGGCAGCTGTCACCTTCGCCTTGCCCCGTTTATGCTTAAAACACCAATAAAACAGTTATAGTGTATCTTTGAGAATACAATTGGACATCAATGTATATCACACAACATTTGTAACAAGTTCAGTAATCCCCCACCTCAGCTTGCATATTATGTATGCCTTTGTCACTTATACACTTAAAGTCCACTCCATAACAGAGGTTTCAACAGCATGACTAAACACATAGGCCTGTCTACATCTCTGAACCACTACAGTACAGAGCTAAAATTGATTCACTTCTCCTAAAGGGTAAGATATTTGGATGGAAATTGACTGCTCAAGATGGGACACCACAACATCTCTGTGATGTTACCTTCCACATGCAAATGTCCATTTCAGTATTACATTGCTCTTCATCATCAATTTCTCCTCTGAGCAAGACTAAGGACACCAAAATGTTGTTTCTGGGATGCACAACTCTCTCACCAATGTGGGCACATTCCTGTCTGTTGGACACATACAGTTTGGCATAGAAATTCATGTTGGCAATCACAGACTGACTTACATGCATATTTGTGAGGGACTAAGGACTCAGGTCCACCTGCTACTGTCCACATTAATTTAATAGATGTTTGCTGGACAAACTACTTTCAAACATGTGTCAGACAAGGAATGATGCCACTGTACACAGAATACCAATACTTTTGGTGCAGATGCACATTCTCATATTGTCATCGCACCAACCTACCAATTTCAAGTCTGATATATCAGCTCCATCATAATTCTGCAGTTTGCCACAGTTACCAGCCGACATTCACTACACGCTTTTGTGATGTACCATCACACCTGAACCAATCGTGACATGGGGCATGTTTGTGAAACTGTCCCTCATGTCATTGTGAAAATGCTGGAAATCCCTTTGTTTGCAGTACTTTACTTGTGAGGGGGAAATCTAGTGGCATCCTTCAGCACAAAGAAATACAACACACACAGCATGAGACAGTGTCCGATCAACTTACAACTTCTGAAATCCCCATGGGCTTTGGATGTGTGTCATCCTCAAAACTGATGGCATACAACATAGCTAGAAAGTATATATAGGTTAAACCACAACAATATCAATAGATAATGACTTACCCCTTGTTGTTGCTGTTGGGCCCTCAACTGCCTATCAAGCTCTGGGTAAGCCACCACAAAAATGGGCCCTTTAGGGTGGGTCAGGTTGCGGTGCACCCACCTGGATCACTGGGAGGACTGCCCGACTTGGCTCTCAACTGACTTTCTTGTTGACTTTCGCAGGTCCTCCCCCCTCTTCCAACAGTGCAGGCTACACCGCTTGTAAACCCGGCGAGTCCGCACCTTCTTTGCGATGGCCTTCCACATTTCCCGCTTCTGATGAGCATTGGCCTGTATAGATGGCCTGCATAGGTGACATAAAAGAACAAGAAAAGAAAATTCAGTGTTACTGTTGGGCAGTACTGCTGTGACATTACATTTTGTAAATTCACACGTACGTTCACCAAACAGTTACTAGATTTTTTACCAGCAAATTGTTACAGGTAGAGTGGAAATACTGATTTGCAATCTCATGTGTACCATCAATATGTGCTAGCTTCTTGTGTTACCTAATCAGGCCTAAAACATCATCTTGGCTAGAGCTATGCAACTAATTATGTTATGAAAGCCACCCCTGATTACACACAATCATTGTGAGCTACTAAAGGCCAAACCACCTGTACAATCCTTGCACACAATCATACTCACAGCTACATTGGCTTCCTGACTAAACTCCCAAGACTCAGAACCCATGGTCCCATGGTCTGCATCACATACAGTGACTGATGGCAAGATTGAAGGGCAACTATGTTTCAGTGAGAGCAGGGATTTGTGGGTTGTTTGAACAAGTGTGTTTTGGAATGGGACAGATGGGATAGATAATGGTGAGCCAGTGTCATCTGAATTTGCTGCACCTAAAATAAGTTTACCTATAGGTTGCTCCATGACAGCTTTAAACCATACAGAGCAACCTAATACACATTATGTGCTGGAATCCCACGTGACAGTACAGCATCGGACAACTCCAGACCCTCCACAGTTTTTGCTCAACATCACTATCAACATTGGCTGTATATTGTCAGTCATACTACTGGTACACTGTCTACTGACCATTGGTAGTCAGTGACGTTCAGTCTGTATGATGAAATAGGATTTGTGTGTTACATGGACACACATTACAGCTTCCACTTTCAGGTGACTTAACATTGCCTTGCATAGACATTTCAGACATTGGTCAAAACAAATCTGTCCCAGCTACATCATTCTGTCAACTCCAATCACAACACTACCCGCATTACCAAAAGAAACCAAATTGTCTGTGAATCAGAAAGGAAGAGGTTACTCAGTCAGACACTCCCCAATCAGACATGTGCCTGTTCCTCTGGGGTCCCATAGAATTGGCTGTACAGGGACAGAACCTCCCTGGCTACGAACTCCAGCTTCTCAGGGGAGAAGGCAGGGGTCCCATCACCTACTTTGTCTGGAATTGAGGCTCCCAGAGGTCAGTAACAGCAGCAAAACACGAGGAGGTCTGGATGGCTGCAGTGTTAGTGTTTTTTCACAATGCGAAGTACAAGTACATAGCATGCGCAATCCGTAGGCATCACATTCATTAGCCTATGGCAGGAACCATCATGGAGCAACACTGTTAAATTCGGGTCGGGTAGCCAATGTCCTGACGGCGGGGTCAGGCGGTCGCCATTTTAGGGTGTGAAGCTATGCATTTTTAAATTGTTAGTTCATCACTAGCACTATAAATGGATGCTAGAGTATTTCTAACTGTCAGATACGAACAACACTTTTCTTGGAAAGATATGACACAATAAAATGTGAACCTTGACTGTGTTTGACAACAAAAGTGTTGCGGGGGAAGTACTCCCTCCGTTGATGGTATTTTAGAAAGAAAGATAAGAAAAATTATGTTCAAATAATATACTTCAGTTTAAAAAAAGGTTTTATTCAAATTTTTGAAATATTTGATGTCAATGTGTGTACATGCCTTACCCAATGACATTTCTAATCTTATCAAGAAGTCAGATGTGTTTTAACATTAAAAGTATGGTGTGACCATTTCATCTGGTCTTTTCGTTTCCATACATACTGATGTCTGAACCCAGCCATGGCTAGGTGGTGACAGTCTCAGGTGTTCCGGCCCTTTCCAGACCTTGCCATCATGGAAGAAAGGGACATCATCCAGCAATATCATCTAAATAGGCCAGCTATCCTGGATTTGTGTCAGCAGTTGCAGCCTGATCTCCTACCTCACAATATGAATCCAACAGCCATAACACCAATAGTAAAACTCATGGCAGTACTGCATTTTGTAGCCACTGGTACATTTCAATACACTGTGGCAGTATCTGGGGCATGTCCCAGCCAACTTTCAGTGGTGTGCTACAAGAGGTCATTGCTTCCTTGATGAAAAACATCAATAGTTACATCCAATTCCCACGTCCACAGGATCTGGCCACAGTGAAGGGAGAAATGTATGCTTTGGGTGGTATACCACATGTGATTGGAACAATGGATGGCATGCATATTGCCTTGGTGCCACAATACCAAGGTCTACCGCAATTGGAAAATCTTTTATTCCATCAATGTGCAAGTTATCTGCTTACCAGACTTACACATCTCAAGTTGTGTGCCCTCTTTATCGGGTCAACACATGATTCATTCATACTACGGAACAGCAATATACACATGCTGATGTCACAGCTTGGACCAGAGAGGGCCTGGCTTGTTGGCAAGTACAATATGACTTGTTGATCTTTTGCCTGAATCCTACTTTAGGAAGGAACAATGGCTTGATATGTGAGTAATCTGCTGCTTCGGTGTAGGAGACTCAGTGTATCAAAATCAACCATGGTTTTTGGCACTGCTGAGGAATACAACAATGATAGGGAAAGACCGCTTCAATGAGGCTCATGGAAGAACGTGGAGGCAGGTGGAGTGGGCTTTTGGGCTCCTGAATGCTAGGTTTAGGTGCTTAGACAAGACTGATGGAGCCTTCCTCTACTCACTCGATAAGGTGTGCCAAATAACAGTTGCCTGCCACGTTCTCCATAACATTGCCTTGAGGAGAGACATCCCTATAATAGTAGAGAAGGGCGACTGTGATGAGCCCCGGGATGAGGATGTTGAAATGCATAATGAAGATGACTGTGGTGAAAAAGAAGGAGTTGACTTAGGTCAATATGTGATTGACCACTTCTTCACCTGAGTGTAAGTTTACCTTTACATATTTTAACCTCCAATGTCAGTACAGCTTGTGATCTAGGGAACATATCTGTCTGCTATGGTAATTTGTAAGGAATGGTCAGTGCAGGAAAGTTCAAGGCAAATATGTCAGAGGATCAGAGTTTCCTTACATTGGGTAATGTGGTTATTGACATAGATGAAATGTGCTTGTTCTAAGTGTGTGTCCTCATGACTTGTCAATTGAGTTCAATTTAATATGTGGTCAAATTAATTTTCCCTTGATATTCTGTTTCAGGGTCCTTCACCCGGTCCTCTTCATTTGGACAGTTCAAAGTTCTGACATTTTCTGTGATATGTTGCTGTTTGGAAGCACAAAGTGAACATGTGTTGATCCTGGAACAGACATCCACTTGGGATGAACAAATCCTCTCCAGTGACAACTTGCACTCCGATAGTATGGAAGCACAGAAGAGTATATCTGACCTGTTTTCTGTGTAATGCTGCCATCAAGGTAATATGTGCCACTTGAGTTGCTCACACCACATGTGCATGTAAAGCCCTAGCATACTGTTCTTCCTTCACATTGGCTAAATCTTCAATTTATGGACAGTGGTGGTAACTGTTAATGTGTTTAATCATGGGTGATTTAACTTTTTGTTACCACACCACTGAATGGTGGGTGTGCCATTGCACCAGATACTGCTACAGTTTCCTGTACTGCTCACATGGCCTCAAATGTTGTTACTGCCATGATGTAGACTATTGGTGTTATTGATCTAGGAATCCTATTGTGAGGGCAGGATATGTGGCTTCAACTGAGGTCATACATCAGTGATAGTTTTCCTATTTAATTTGCTCCAATTGCATATTCCCTTTTCTCCATGGTTTCAAGGTTGTGGTGCATATAACCCTGAATGGCACAGACTGTTGGGGATTAGGACTGGTTTTTGTAACCCAGATTCCATTTCTATAAGGACCTGTTGCCAACATTTGTATGTTTCAAATCCATTCAGAGTTGAGTTTGTTTTTGGTTAACACTTTACCTCTCTATAATTGCAACATTTGTTTTCCCAACTGGATGTTCAAAGGATTTGGCAACATGATGGTGGAAGATAGACATAACAAAGGAAATGCCACAAATAATTCAACAAGAGTCTTGCACTCTGTGTCTATCATATGTATTATCATAACTCAAAAATAAGAGTGAGGTGTATTATAAAAAGATGAAATAAACACAAATGAGTATCATGGTGGATGAAAACATGTTAGTGGAGCCAAAAACAGTTTGAAGTCAAATGTTCAAAATACAACTGTTGTTAGAAAAGGTAAATGTGTCCATCAAATAGTGAGTGAATGGTAGACACACAAGGAGGAAATTAGGTCCTGCGTCTCTTGGGGGTGGTGGTGTGGTCTTGACATCTCTTCCTACTGGTCTGGATGACCATCCCCTATCAGGAGGAGGAGCTGTCAGATGTGCAGGGACGGGGGAAGTATGAGCAGGGTCCTGATGTGGCAGGGCCGCCCTGTCTGTGGCTGGCAGCGGTGTACTTTGCCCAGACGTGGAGGGATCACAGACCGGGCATACGGTACAGGGAAAGCCCTGCACATATGGTGGTAAATGTCATCAGGGAACTCAGGTTTTCATTGTGGCTCTGTAAGTCCAATATGTGCTCCCTCTGCACCTCCTTGATTTCCAGGAGCTCAGTTATAACCTGGCCCGTCATGCCTTAGGACTGTTGGACTGATCCTAATATTTGGTCAGTGGTGGTCTAGCTAACAAAAACTGCTGCAGCCTCCCTTGGCTGGCCCACAGATTTGCTCCCATGAGCCCTAACCCCACTACCCTGTGCCCTTGAGGAAGTGTGCCCAACCCACTGGGTCCACGCATAACATGAGGCTGTTTTGGTGCCAGGAGCCAGGACTGGGGGGCACAGGACTGGTATGTTGGTCCTTGGTGCACAGGAAATGGAGCTGTCCTCACGCTGAGATGTTGTTGCAGCTGTGGTAAGGGGTGTAGGTGTGGGCACATTTTGACTCCCTGGAGCTGTCTGGCCAGACAGACTAGATGGACCAGCTGGCTTGTGGTCATGTGGTCATCCTGATTTGCAGCATTGGAGTCCTCACTGAAGGCTTGCTCCTGGGGTGGAGTGGAGGTGTGTTGGCTAGCAGACGGTGGTGCACTGGACCAGGTGTTTGGACCTGCAAAGGTTACAGAGGATATGTAATTAAAATATAGTTTGTGCATTTCATGTGTCCTTGTCTACAAAAGGGCCAACCTAAAAACTAGAAAGAGAGTGATAGACTGGTTAGGTCTTTGTGTTATTTTCATTATTTTACCCATGCAGCCTGATTTACACAGATGACAACTCCAGTGCTGACCTTATATAGATGTCCTGAAGTGCCAAAGTGTAAGCATTTTCATCAATTCACTGTAGCTATGAGCAGGTGTCAACATTGATGAGATATACAAGAAGTGATATTTTAATTAAAAGCATGACATGGGGACTGTCAAATGCACTAGTTTTTTTTAAAGTGTGTAGGTATGGAAGTAAAGGATGGTGGAACAACATTACATTCCACTATTGTTTTTCAGATCCAAAAACAGAACATCATGGCAGTTGTAGTCATCTGTTGACACCATAGACAATACTTCATTTGAGAAGTAAGTTACACATATCACTTTCAGTTACTATATTGGAGTTAAACACACGTTTGCAACTTGTACACACACATAGATATGATGTAACTAGGATAAAATACCACTTAGAAACACCATACTTTCCTCTGAAAATGGCAGGGACGGCTCTTCCGCAGTGACGGAGGGGCATTGCCCCCCTGGCTGAGCCAGAAGATGAAAAATAAAATGATAGCTTGCTATCGTTTTATTTTTCATCATTTTTCATATGCTGGCTCAGCCAACAGAGTGTACAGGGAGGGGCGCGGTTGGGCCACAGGAGGTAGGAGGGAGGAGGCAGGAGGAGGGGAGAGTGCACTAAGTGCACATGCGTGTTTGTCTGGCCATCTGAGGCTGGCCAAACACACGTGCAACTTAAATGTAATAAAACAGTTGTTTTGGACTTTAGAAGTACTCTTAATTTCAAGGTCGAATTTGGGGACAGTTTTATTTTAGAACCAGTCTGCAAGGCAGGAATGGGTTTAAAATGACCCAGACACCACAGCAGTGCACACTAAAGTGCATTACATCCACTGGGGTCTCTTAACCTACATGCCCTACCAGATACTAGGGACCTACAGGTAGGTTGTTGCGGCCAATTTGAATTATACCAATTTGTAGGAAGGTGGCTTTCTTCTAGCATGGTTACCCCTATTTTTTACCTGTTTGTCAGTGTGTTTTTACTGTCTCACTGGGATCGTGATAGTCAGGACCCCAGTGCTCATAGTTTGTGGCCTATATGTGTTGTCAGTATGCTTGACTGTCACTGGAGTTCTGCTAACCAGAACTCCAGTGCTTATGCTCTCTCTGTTTACCAAATTTGTCACTATAGTTTAGTGACTCCATATTCCAATTCAGATTGGCACACTTATAAGTCCTTAGTATATGGTACCTAGGTACCTAGGGCATTGGGGTTCCAGGAGATCCTCATGGGCTGCAGCATTTCTTTTGCCACCCATAAGGAGCTCATACAAACACTTTTTCAGGACTGCCACTGCAGCCTGAGTGAAATTGTGCACACGCACTATTTCATAGCCATTTTCACTGCATCAGGTAACGATTAAGTCACCTATATGTCTAACCTTCAGTTACTGAAGGCTAGGTGCAAAGTTACTGTGTGTGAGGGCACCCTTTCACTAGCAAAGGTGCCCTCACGTATCCAGGACCAATTTCCCGGAATTCGTGAGTGAGGGGACACCATTATAAGTGTGCACTACATATATGTCAATACATATATGTAGCTTCCCAATGGTAACTCCGAATATGGCCATGTGAGGTGTCTAAGGTTGTGAAATCGAACCCCCAATCCAAACCTGGTATTTGGGGACCAATTCCATGCACCCTGGGGACTTCACCATGGACCCCTGGTACCGCCAAACCAGCTCTCTAAGGTTTCCATTGCAGCCCCAGCTGCTGCTACCTCACAGACAGGTTTCTGCCCTCCTGGGGATTGAGCAGCTCAATCCCAGGAAGGCAGAACAATGCATTTCCTTTAGGAGAGGGGTGTTACACCCTCTCCCATTGGAAATAGGTGTCACAGGCATGGGAGCGGTATCCTCCCAGAACCTCAGGAAATGCTTTGAAGGGCACAAACAGTGCCCTCCTTGCATAATCCAGTCTACACCAGTTCAGAGACCCCCCCCCAATCCCTGCTCTGGTGCGAAACTGGACAAAGAAAAGGGGAGTGACCATTCCCCTGTCCATCACCACCCCGGGGTGGTGCCCAGAGCTCCTCCAGAGTGTCCCTGGCGTTAGCCATCTTGGATCCCAAGAGGTGGGGACCCTTTGGGAGCATCTGAGTGGCCAGTGTCAGCAGGAGACATCAGAGACCCCTCCTGATAGGTGCATACCTGGGTAGGTAGCCAATCCTCCTCTCAGGGCTATTAAGGGTCTCTCCTCTGGGTGTTTCCTCAGATTCAGTTTGCAAGACTCCACCAGGACTCCTCTGCATCATCTGCTTCAGCTTCTGACCGTCGGATCAACCGCAGACTGCTCCAGGAAGTGCTGTAATTACAACAAAGTATTCAGGAAGGCTACTGTGACCTGCAATTTCAGCTCCAGCCAGCAACTGCAACAGTTTTTAGGTTGTGCACACTCTAAGGACTGCCTGCCTTCACCCTGCACCAGAAGAACTGAAGGAATCTCCTGTGGAGTAACGGAGTCACTTCCCTGCTTCAGCAGGCACCATTCTGCAACGACGACTGGTACTCTTGGACTCCTCTCCTGTCGACGAGCGTGATCCCTGGAACACAGGTGGTGGACCGAAGTGATCCTGACTGTCCAAAGGCCCAGCTGTCCAAGTTTGCTGGAGGTAAGGGCTTGCCTCCCCGTGCCAGACAGTACCCCTGTGCTTCACGTCTTCTGCAGCTCCTTGGGCTTCTGTGCACTTCTTCCAAAAGTTCTTCATGCACAACGTAGCTCAGGTCCCCAGCACTCTATCCTGTATCGCTCAGCTCCCTGAGTTGTTCTCTGGCGGTGTGGGATCCCTTTGTGTAGTGCTGTGATGACCGCACTTTGCAACTCCTTTGTCCCCATATCCTGGGACTCCTGTGGGTGCTGCCTGGTCTTCTGAGGGCTCTCAGAAGTGCTGAGAGCCCCCTATGTCTCCTCAGTCCGAGTTGAGACCCCCAGGTCCCCCCTGGGTCCAGGCACCCCCCCTTTGACGCAAAACATGTTCTTGTGTGAACCAAGGCTTCTTGGTGGAATCCAGCTATGCAAACAGCCTGCATCCAATGATTCGACGTGGTACATCTCTTGCACCAAGCAGGAACCCGCAGCTATCTTCTTTGGTGCATTTCTGTACTTTTCTTCTAACCGGAGAATCCACATTTGCACCTTCATCCAGGTTGGCACGGGCTTCTGTTCTTCCTGGACTCTTCATCGACTTCTGGACTTGGTCTCCTCTCTCCACAGGTCTTCAAGGTCCAGGAATCCATTGTTGGTTTCTTGCAGTCATGCTTGGTTCTTGCATTATCGTTTACCACAACTTCTTGTGTGTTTTGAGGAACCTTGCTGTTAAATACTCTTGTTTTCCTGGGCTCTGGGGTGGGGTACTTTACTTACCTTTGGTGTTTTCTAACACTCCCAGCTCCCCTCTACACACTACATTTACCTAGGGGGGAATTCAATTTTCGCATTCCACTATTTTAGTATATGGTTTGTGTTGCCCCTAGGCCCATTGCAATCTACTGTGTTTTTCGCTGTTTGCACTATTCTATGACTGTTTACTTACCTGATTTTGGTTACTAGTGTATATATTGTGTATAATACTTACCTTCAGTAGGAGTATTGCCTCTAAGATATTTTTGGCCTGGTGTCACTAAAGTAAAGTACCTTTGTTTTTGGTAACACTGAGTATTGTCTTTTATTGTGTATACGTACTGTGTGACTCTAGTGGTATTGCAAGAGCTTTGCATGTCTCCTAGTTCAACCCTGGCTGCTACAGCTACCCCTTGACAGCCTAAGCTGCTAGACACTGCCTACATTTCACTAAGGTGGATCATTGGACCTGGTATAAGGTGTAAGTACCTCTGGTAACCACTACAAACCAGGCCAGGTTCTCACATTGGTGGTGCAGCGGTGGGATAAGTACTTGCAGTTGACTTATCACTTTGTCACTGGTGCTTTTCACAAGAAAAGTGTACTCCAATACTTAGCGCAATATATAATTATACCGAGCAGTCTTATTTTCACTCAAAATAAATTGTTTTCCAAACTTTTTTTCTTTTCCTCTAAAAAGTTAGGTGAAATAGTTTTGCTTACTTCTTACTCTTCTCTCTAACTTTTCTATCACTATGTCTTCTGTTGAGGCTACTCCCAGGGTTATCAAGATAACCTATGAGAACCTTAACTTTAAAAGTTTGAGGGAGCTTTGCTTAGAAATAAGCTTAGGGATTAGGAAGAACCCCAAGAATGATTTCCTTTTGAACCTTCTTCTCCAAGAAGACCAAGAATAGTCTGGTCACCAGGTAGAAGAGAAAGTAGAGGGGGAATATGACCAGGTATATTCAGGAGAGGGTCCTGAAGATGCAAAGGAGGGTCCTCCACAGATCCTTATCTTAACAAGCCACATAGTGTAGCTGGTAGTGGGAAGGGGTCTCACAAAAGTAGGGCACCCTTCAAACCTGGAGGCCAGGTCACTAGGGTTACACAAGTTAGGGAAAAATCTACTTCTGCTTATTCTCACATCACCTCAGTCTCTGAAGGGTCTAACACATCCAATCCTGAGGATAACTCTCTAGATAGGGAACTCAGAAAGCTGAGATTGGAGGAGGCTAGACTGAGGCTGAAACAGCAACAGCTGACCCTAGATAGGGAAGCCTTAGCTGTAGAAAGAGAAAGACAGGGGTTGGGGTTCGTTCCCCATGGTGGCAGCAGCATTGACGTTTTCAGAAGTTATGAGGTCAGGGAGGACAACATTAGCTCCAGAAACATGCATAAGATTGTTCCCCCAAACAAGGTGGGGGATGATATTCAAAAGTGGTTTGCTGCACTTGAGAGGGCCTGTAAGGTTCAAAGGGTCCCTCAAGAGCAGTGGGCTGCTATACTTTGGTTGTCCTTCTCTGACAAAGGGAGGGACAGACTCCTCACTGATAGGGAAGAGGATGCAGACAGCTACAACATTTTAAAGAATGCACTCTTTGATGGTTTTGGGCTCACCACAGAACAATATAGAATTAGGTTCAGGGAAACCAAGAAAAAATCTTCACAAGATTGGGTTGACTTTGTGGACTGTTCTGTGAAGGCTTTAGAGAGTTGGTTACATGGCAGTAAAGTGTCTGATTACCAGGGCCTGTATAATCTGATTTTGAGACAGCATGTACTAAAGAGTTGTGTGTCTGATTTGTTACACCAGCATCTTGTGGACTCGGATCTGACATCTCCCCAAGAATTGAGAAAGAAGGAAGACAAATGGGTCAGAACAAGGGTGAGCAGAAAAACTCATTCAGGGGGTGACAAAGAAAAGAAGAAAGATGGTGAGAAATCTCAGGACAATCACAGGGATAAAAGTAAAACTCAAAGATCCTTCTTCAGGTCCACAACACTCCTCTGGGGGTGGGTATAAATCATCTTCCTCTTCTTCTCACTCTACACACAATAAAAAGTCCTAGTGCTATGTGTGCAGAGGTAGAGGCCATAGGCAAGGGGATAAGTCCTGCCCAGGTAAAGCCCCTGAGCCTACCACCACTAACACATCCACTTCAAACTCTAGTGCCCCTAGCAGTAGTAGTAATAGTGGTGGGACTACTTTCAATAGTCAAATAAAAGGTGTAGTTCGGTTCACTTTTGGGTCCACCATAGAAACGGTTAGGTATAGAAACTCCCAAGACAGTTTCTGCCACACCTGGTGGCACTGGCCTTGCCATCTTGGCTGCTTGTCCCCTTAACATGGACAAATACAAGCAGTCAATTCTAATATATGGTGTTGAGGGCCAGGCCTACAGGGACACAGGTGCCAGTATCACTTTGGTGATTGAAAACTTGTTGTCACCTGCACCACACCTCCTTGGACAGAAGTACTAGGTTACTGATGTCAATAACTCCACTCAGTCTCTCCCCTTAGCTGTAGTGCAACTTAGTTGGGGTGGAGTTACTGGCCCAAAGCAGGTGGTGGTATCCCCTAGCGTACCTGTAGAATGTCTCTTAGGTAATGACCTAGAGGCCTCAGGTTGGGCTGAGGTAGAGTTTAGGGTCCATGCATCCATGCTGGGTATCCCTGAGGAATTGCTTCCTCTCATTTCAGGTGAAATGAAAAAGCATAGAAGAGAAATGCCTGAAGTCTCCGGATCCTTCTCATTCAACAGGTAAAAAGGGTCCCTGGCACGAAACTGGACAAAGGAAAGGGGAGTGGCCACTCTCCTGTCTATCACCACCCCAGGGGTGGTGCCCAGAGCTCCTCCAGAGTGTCGCTGGCGTTAGCCATCTTGGATTTCAAGGTGTGGGGACCCTATGGGAGCATCTGAGTTGCCAGTGCCAGCAGGTGACGTCAGAGACCTCTCCTGATAGGTGCATACCTGGGTAGGTAGCCAGTCCCCCTCTCAGGACTATTTAGGGCCTCTCCTCTGGGTGTTTCCTCAGATTTGGTTTGCAAGACTCCACCAGGACTCCTCTGCATCGTCTGCTTCAGCTTCTGACCGTCAGATCAACCGCAGACTGCTCCAGGAAGTGCTGTAACTGCAACAAAGTAACCAGGAAGGCTACTGTGACCTGCAACTTCAGCTCCTGCCAGCAACTGCAACAGGTTCCAGGTTGTGCACGCTCTGAGGACTGCATGTCTTCACCCTGCACCAGAAGAACTGAAAGAATCTCCCGTGGAATGACGGAGTCTCTTCCCCGCTTCAGCAGGCACGTATCTGCAATGAGGATGGGTACTCTGTGACTCCTCTCCTGTCGACGAGCCTGATCCCTGGAACACAGGTAGTGGACCAAAGTGATCCTGACAGTCCAAAGGTCCAACTGTCCAAATTTGGTGGAGGTAAGGGCTGTCCTCCCTGTGCCAGAAAATACCCCTGTGCATTACGTCTTCTGCAGCTCCTTGGGCTTCTGTGCACTTCTTCCAAAGGTTCTTCATTCACAGCGTAGCTCAGGTCCCCAGCACTCTATCCTGTGATTCTCAGATCCCTGAGTTGTTCTCCGGCGGTGTGGGATCCTTTTGTGTAGTGCTGTGATGACTGCACTTTGCAACTCCTTTGTCCCCGTGCCCTAGGACTCCTGTGGGTGCTGCCTGGTCTTCTGAAGGCTGTCTGGACTGCTGAGAGTCCCCTCTGTCTCTTCAGTCCATGTTGAGACCCCCTGGTCCCACCTGGCTCCAGGCAGCTCCCCTTTGACGCAAAACACATTCTTGCACGAACCAAGGCTTGTTGGTGGAATACAGCGACGCAAACAGCCTGCATCCAAGGACTCAACGTTGGACATCTCTTGCACCAAGCAGGAACCCGCCGCTATCTTCTTTGGTGCATTTCTGTAGTTTTCTTCTAACCGGAGAATCCACTTTTGCACCTTCATCCAGGTTGGCATGGGCTCCTGTTCTTCCTGGACTCTTCATCAACAGCTGGACTTGGTCTCCTCTCTCCACAGGTCTTCAGGTCCAGGAATCCATTGTTGGTTTCTTGCAGTCTTGCTTGGTTCTTGCATAATCATTTATCACGACTTCTAGTGTGTTCTGAGGAAACTTGCTGTACATTACCCCTGTTTTCCTGGGCACCGGGGGGGTTACTTAACTTACATTTGGTGTTTTCGTACACTCCCAGCGCCCCTCTACACTCTACAATTGCCTAGGGGGGAATCTGACTTTTGCATGCCACTATTTTAGTAGAAGGTTTGTGTTGCCCCTAGGCACATTGCAATCTACTGTGTTTTCACTGTTTGAACTATTCTATGACTGTTTACTTACCTGATTTTGGTTACTAGTGTATATATTGTGTATAATACTTACCTCCAGTAGGAGTATTGCCTCTAAGATATTTTTGGCCTGGTGTCAATAAAATAAAGTACCTTTATTTTTGGTAACACTGAGTATTGACTTTTATTGTTTATAGGTACTGTGTTTCTAGAGTGGTCTTGCAAGAGCTTTGCATGTCTCCTAGTTGAGCCTTGGCTGCTCTGTTACAGCTACCCCTAGACAGCCTAAGCTGCTAGACACTGCCTACATTTCACTAAGGTGGATCACTGGACCTGGTATAAGGTGTAAGTACCTTTGGTGCCCACTACAAACTAGGCCAGCTTCTCACACAATTGCCATATACCTTTAGAGAATAGAGCACTGGCTCTGGGTCTGGTTAGCAGAGCCCAAAGCACTTTCAGAGTCAGTAGCCACCAGCATCAGTCAAAAACTGGGGGTAATCAATGCAAAAAGGATGACTTTTCTGCAGTCTGCTCTTCTATAATGGGACCGCTATTGCAGTGTTGCTGCTATGTGGCAATAAACGCTGTCTTTTCTCTTTCCTACAAAACATTTTATCTTTTTATGAAAAAAAGTCAAAGTGGGGCTTGGCAATAACTTTTGACCTGGTCCTCACAAATACTCCTGTCAGGCCTGCTTGCATTGTTTTCATACGCAGTTACAATTAACAGTCTTGTTATTTAACAACATTGCCCCTGATTACGAGCAGCACATTTCTCTTGAAGTGATAACTTCAGGTGGAATTCTGACACTATCAAGGCTGAGTGTCTCCAGGTCAGAATTATCAGGTCCGCAAACTCCAGACCTGATAATTGTGAACTCAAAGATACCAGGCACTGTTACATGCTGCCCAAGAGAGGAGCTGCGGGCAGGAACACAACTTGACCCTCATTTGACCCCTGCAACTGCCTGGAATGAGCAGCCAATGCATCCCCCAAACTGAAAGGCAGTAGCGGTTCAGAGGAGTAAGCTCCCGGATGTCACACTTCCATCAAGATGCTAGTCTTGACTGCCACAGAGGGCAACTCGAAGTACAGGACCCCTGCCACTTTCTTCACCACCATAGCATATGTAACTCCCTCCTCTATAGCCATGGTAGGAGGAGAAAGCATGCCAGTATCTAGAGATGTGTCCAGCCCGCTGGCATCACTCAGTTCTTCACACCAGTCCATGTCCATGTCCTGACCTTATGACTGCTATTCTAAACAGTCCAGTGACACTTCCCTTTCTTCCCCGAGGCCTAGCCCTTCACCATAGGGCTGAGAAGTGAAACGTCTTGTGCCTCTTACCTGAATGTACCGAGGACTTACAGTGAGACAAAGAGGACTTGGGGTTCCTGGAGCAATCCCAGGACCTTCCCCTTGACCAAGACTTCTGAGGAGTCAGTGGAAATAGAAAATCTAGGAGTAGAAAACTTACATTCATTCCAGGCAGAAGAATACTGTGTAAAACCCACACTACCATGAAATGTTGAATTTGATCTTGCCAAGTACTTACTAGGGTAGAGGTGACTGCACATGTGCTTGTAAACATCCACATTGGTCTGTTCCTACTGCCAGCCTAAGCCTTCAGCAAAGTGAAGAATGGTCCAAAAGTATATGTGGATGATTCTCAAATTCAGGCAGATTTTTAAAGTTTCAAACAAGGACATCAGGTCTCCAGTACAAAGCATGGACTGCAGAATGGAATATCATCTCTGCTGCTCACACTTCCACATACATGCATGTGTCTGGGAGTTCCTATTCTTCAATACATTACTTCTTTGAATCAAGTCCTTTCTAATGGTTTCAGAAACCCATTCAAAATGAGGGTCAAGTAATCAGTTACCACTCAACAACTGCAGTTTCCCTTGGTGTTTGGAAAACTCCTTAAGCCAAAACCTCAAAAAAGTCAGGGGAATCATATTTAGGGCTGTAACTGTTTAAAGAAAAATGGCCTGGCAGTCTGCCTTCCATATGAACCCATCCCATGCACTCCCCAGTACAAGTGTCTAGTACAAAAAGATACCCATCCAGCAATCTGTGCAGGATGAGACATATACAAGCCTGTCCCACTTCATGGCAGTTTGTTTGATTTTCATGAGGTGTGCTTTCTGTAAGTAGAGGAGCTGTATGGTTTCATGCTAAATATATTGAATTATCTTTTGTCTCTGTTTTGTGTTGTCAATATCATGGACATTCGTTGGAATACATTTTAATTCTTTCTATGTATAGTCTTTATTTTGCACTTATCTTTATGCCAGAGAATAGCCTATGTGAGTAATTCCCTTGTTTGCACACCTTGACATGTGTTTGCACATGCCAGGTAGGTGATGTTCTATAGTGACTACTTCTCAACCTTTCCCTCGACTAATTTACTATCCACAATTAAAGAACCTATCCCACTAAAAATAAACATTGAATAGAAATTAACAAACTCCAGTCTGTCACCCAGGCTGATGAAGGGATCCCACCAACTTCATGGCCAATTTTTAGCCTGTGCCTAAGATCTTCATACTTATTCTTGGGCTATACAGATAGCAGTTCCTTACCAGAAGTGGTAGAGGCTGCACCAAGGCTACTCACACCTCCACCATGAACTGCAACCAAGCCTCCTTCTACACACATTCAACTCCTAAGCAGCTGGCCATCTTGCTTCATTATGCAGTGGGAATATCAGCACGCTTATCCATCCTGGCATAGTGATTCATGTAACATAAAACATAAGAATAAAAACTAATCACTTCAGCATGTGACCATCGTTTGTATAAAGTAATCCGTATTTTTACATGCTTGCATTGAGTTGCATCTTACACACTAGGGTACATTGTGAGAAACTGAGTTGTTGGTTGACTGGGGTGGGAAACCTGGTAAGGCCGCAAACACAGTTTATGTCAGGGTAAGGCACAAGCAAACCTCAAATTAACCTGTGCTCACCCCCTGGTAGCTTGGCTTAACTTGAAGGCAATGTGTAAAATTTTAGTGCGACACTTCAAACAGTAAGTAAAACAGCAAAAACACTGCACAAAAAGGATCCCACACCAGGTTAGAAAGATAGAATAAATATTAATAAGTAAAAAAGGACAAAGTAACAAAAGTCCAATCAGTAAAATGTAAGTTATGATTTTTTAATGAATAACCTGTAGAATATCACCTAAGAGAAAAAAGTACCAACTGGGGCAGTCTGGCCGTGCCGGATCCGGACAAAGTCGAAGGTTCAGGGCAACCGCGATGGAGCGTGGGCTGGCTCCAGGGACCCATTTAGCCCACTGAGACAATGTGCTGGTACTGAGATGCAGCAAGAATGTGATGCAAGGTCCTGTTGTGTCGATGCTGAGTATCCCGTTGATGGGGCTTGCAATGCGAAAGCCATTGTCAGAGATGCGTTGCACAACTGAGGTGACGCATGGGATCTGATGAGCAGTGAAGCTGCGATGTTTAGTTTAGTTTATAGATTTGTAGAGCGCATGGCTACCCGGGGGCATCCCAGCGCTAAAGTACACCATGAATGTCGGAAGAGCCAGGGGAAGCAGATTAACTGGGAAAGAGAATGGTTTTCAACTTCCTCCTAAAGAGAAGTTCAGAGGATTCCTGACGGCATTCAAAGGGCAGGGCATTCCAGAGCCGAGCAGCCCTGATGGAGAACGAATTACTTCCCCATGATCTCTTGACCGAAGGGATGTAAACCTGTCGAGAAGAACGAGATCTAAGAGGTCTAAGGGGCGAGTAAAGAAAGATCCGTTTTCTAAGGGAAAGGGGACTCTTATTGTGTAAGGCTCTGTGAACAAGACACAGAGCTTTAAACTGAATGCGCTGCTTAATCGGGAGCCAATGAAGAGCTGCAAGTGCTGGTTTAGCGGAAAGATGCCTTGGGGTATTCATGAGAAGTCTAGCTGCCGCGTTCTGCGTAACCTGCAGCCTCTTTATTACATAATTTGGAGAACTAAGATATAGAGAGTTCCCGTTGTCCAGGCGGGAGAGAACTAGGGCTTGTACAAGAATTCTTCTGGCAGCGAATGGCAGAAGTCCAAGAATCTTCCTGACACTTCTAATTAAGCCGAAGCAGATCGAGGAGATTCTTTTAGCTTGTGGCTCCATAGTTAAGCGTGGGTCAAGCAGAAAGCAGAGGCTTTTTACTTGTGTTATTGGAGGAGGCAGGCTGTTAAAAGCCTCAGAGTACATAGCCAGAGGGGCGGTAGGGGCGCCATTACCTATAATCATTACCTCTGATTTGCTGTCATTAAATTTCAGTTTCGACAGGGTCATCCAGTCCCCAATATCTTTCATGCAGTCGGCCAGGTTGGCAGAGGGGGAGTCCCTACTACTAGAGAGGGAAACCACCAATTGCGTGTCATCAGCATAAGTGACCATAGAGAGGTTATAAGGAGCGACTACTGTGGCCAAGGATGACAGATAGATGTTAAACAAGGTGGGGCTTAAAGATGAACCCTGCGGGACTCCACAAGATAGAGACCTGACGTCAGACCAAAAAGAGCGATCCAAAACTTGAAAGGATCTTCCTGTGAGGAAGGAGGAGAGCCAGGCAAGGGCTGGACCTCCTAACCCTATCTTGGAAAGTCTATCAAGGAGAAGAGTATGATCGACAGTGTCAAATGCTGCACTAAGATCAAGGAGGATAATAGCAGCATGACCACCTTGATCTAGAAGTTGCCGAGCAGATTCAGTTACAGTAAGGAGTGCAGATTCTGTACTGTGATGGGTTCTGAAACCCATTTGAGAAGGATGTAAATGCTCGTGGCTCTCAAGATGCCTGGTCAATTGCAGGTTCACGTGCTTCTCCAGAATTTTTGCCAATATAGGAAGAAGGGCAATAGGTCGATAATTATCCAAGACAGAGGGATCCAGCTTAGGTTTTTTTAAGAGAGGAGCCTTAGTGTCATCATCGAGGCTGCTGTTGATAAGGGATGCGTGGACCTGCTCCAGGGAAGCATTGCACAACTGTGGTTCCAAAGTGGATGCGGGATGTGGCGGTGAAGCGGGTCTTTTGTGTAAGGCCCAATCCACACAGCAGCAGCAATGCATCTGTTCTGCTTGAAGATGTGCCACTCAGCCAAGGAGATGCATTGGTTCTGCTTGAGGATGTGCCACTTAGCAGAGGGGATGTGGCATTTCCGCTGGTTGGTAAGACCCTTAGGACCACTTTCAAGGGTGCAGGACTCGGGTGGCACCACTTGGCAGGGTAGACTCACAGATGGCAGTGTCCAGATGCAGAAGCAGGGCAGTTTGATGCCTTTTGTGTCCCTGAGACTTCAGATCAGGAGGCAAGCCAACTAGCCCTTACAGCCAGTCTGGGTTCTGGGTTGGGAAGATGCAGGACCATTCCTTCCCATACCCAGGCAAGAGGGCAGCAGGCAACAGGTCAGTAAAGCAAAGCAGGGATCCAGCAGAGTGCAGCCCCGCAAAGTGGCAGTCCTTCAACAGCACAGCAGTCCTTCTTCCTGACAGAGTACCCACAGGTCCAGAAGTATACTTAAGTGGTGGTGTCCAAGGTTGAGTTCTTATGCGCAGTGGTGTCTTTGATTTGGGGGAAGATTTCAAAGACATGCCTTTGAAGTGTACAGATGTCCTGTCCTCCCTGCTGTGGCTCCCGACTAACTACAGGGTCTATGCAGCTCTTTCTGTGGTGACAGGACACAGCCTATTCAGGTGTGTGAGGCTGTGTCCAGCTCCTCTCTTCTATCCTGCCTAAAATGTCCCATCTAAGCTCCTATTGTGTGTGGCTGTCTAGGAGTAATACACACAACTCAACTGCCAACTGCACCCAGACATGTGACCAGAGAGAGGCTTCAGGTCCCAAATGGCTATGGCAAGAAAATGACAACTTTTTAAAAGTGTCATTTTCCGAATTTCTGTTTTTAGGATTGTAAATTGTGTTTCCAGAGACACCAAACTTTAAGGGTTTATCTCTTTCCATTTGGAAAATACAAGTTTAAGGTTTAAAAAGGCAATTCCAATGTTAACCCATGGGAGAGAAAGGCTTGCAGGGGTGAAAAATAAATTTAAGAGTTTTTCACCACCAGGACATATAAAATTAAAAAGTGCATGTCCTACTTTTTGAGTACATTGCACCTTGCCCTCTAGGCTTACCAGAACCTACCCTAGGGGTGACAGGTGTATTAAAAAGGAGGGTTTGGGCCTTGCAAAAGCTTTGTTCTGCCAGGTTGAAGTGACAGTTCAATAACTGCACACATAGGCTCTTCAATGCCAGGTCTGAGACATTTAAAGGGCTACTTAAGTGGGTGGTACAATCAGTGCTGCAGGCCCACTAGTAGCATTTCATTTACAGGCCCTGGGCACCTGGAGTTCACGTTTCTAAGGAACTTATAAGCAAAATTAATAAGCCAATTGGGTACATGCTAACGTTACCATAATTTAAGGAAACAGCACAAGCACTTTGGCTCTGGTTAGCAGTGGTAAAGTGTGCAGAATCCTTAGACCACCAAAAATGATGTCAGCAAAACAAAAACGGTCTGAAGGCAAAACGTTAGTGGGAAATCACACCAAGGATGTCAGGTCTAACATATCTTGATCATCCTTTACATATATGTGACCAACAGGACATAGTTAAACTTTATGCCTTCATAAATGTATGCCCAACTTGCAGACAAATGTACCTACATGTAGCAACCTCGAAAGGACTAGTATCTTCAGTTGGAACACTCACTGGGAGCACAGAACATTCAAAATACTCAAAATTCCTAAATGCTATTCCTACCCATTTGTCAACACAGGAAATACTAAATTATAAAGCACAAAAAGGGAGCCACCTGTAAATTCGATGACTGTTAGAAATTATGGTATCCTATATTCTTAAAGCAAGGCTGCCATCATTCTTGCATTGCCCCAAGTGCTCTTGGGATATCACTGTACAAAGAATGTAGTTGTGTGCACCCCTCCGTAAAGGGGCTTGGGTAAAACTATAAAAGAAAATCACAAAGATTGAAAGGGCCAGAAGGATATCTAACAGGAGCTCAACATTATTCTTCCCTGAGATTATTGCTAATTTTTGTGAAGTCCCTAAGCATTTTGTTCCTTCTAAAATTTTCCAACAATAACAGAAGAAGTGCATATTACAGCCACAAAATCTTTCTTATCACTGGAAGAAAAATGACAGGACTTTCTTGGGAATGATCCTCCTACAAGTGAGTATCTCAACTTCGGAGGGGTCTTCACAGGCGTTCTGCACCTGCTGTGGAGCAACGAATAACCCTGTCTCACAGAAGCTTCCTCAGAGACAGTTTAGGAGTGTTCCCTATGATGCCTTCACTCAGATTTACTAAACTTTTCTCCACATTTGTCATGCTCAAAAGTTAAGCCTTTGAAAAGCATATAATTCTCTTTTATGTGATCCCTGTCTTTCCTAATCCTGGTGATCAATTGGTCCTCTAGAGGTGACTGTGACTTCCATTGTGACCTCTTCTCGAATTTCTCTCATATTGGTGAATGGGGCGTATAAGATGTCTTTAGAATGTTTTAAGTAGAATACTATGAGGTAATTAGATGGAATGTTGGAGAGGGACAGTTGAAGAGAAGCAGGCTGGACGTGCCTGAAGTATCTTTGAATAAACCTATTGATACTTCGTATCCACTTTTGACATCTTTCGAGGAGAACATCACATTTTGACAACGAGGATTCACTGAACCATGCCAGGCACCTCAATATGTCTCCTAAAGCTCTTGGCAGTGGGTGCTGACAGAATGCATCAGAAGCATTGACGGGGTCAGTGCGCATCCAGGAAGCAATGTATTGACTTCGCCCGATTTCAGGAAAAACAAAACTTGAAGGTATGAGCAAAGTGAATCTGGATGCCGCTAATCAAATTTAAGGGCTAGAGCTGTCCCGCACGGCAAAGTAGCAGAGGCATTGAAACAGTAGTAGCAGAGCACGAGAAGAAAGCGCAAGGGAGGAGCAACACTCTTCTGAGAGTGCATTGCATGTGCGCAATAACGCGCACGCTCTCTTTGGACTTATTCTGAAAAGAAGTACGCCATCCATCAAGCATAGATCGAGAGTTGTCATGTAAAAAGCTACATGAATGGTAATACTTTTATCTTTGGAAAGTAATACTGCACACAGTTGTTAAATGGTAATTAAGTGTACATTAGAGGAACTCGATAATCTAAAAAGAGCCCATCAGTTAAAAATATAATTATAGATTGCTCATAACCAGGATGTTGGCCAGGGTGCAGTTTATATACGGATTTAGTAACCAAGAATGGAGACACATGGTGACAAGCACACCTTGCTTGGAATATAATGTTTAAGCCACCTCAGTAACTGCCCGTCTACAGGTTACCTACACGGTGACAAGCACACCTTTGCAACAATGTAACGTTGTGGCCATTTTAAAAAGGAACATTTTCCATTCATTGTTAAAGAACATTTTCTGAGTCTCATCAAAAGTTTAATGGGAAACTTCGTTCAACAACAGTGTCCATCCTATAGTAGATAACACTAGTCATTACACAGAGTCAAAGCAAATTAACCAGCTTTAAATTGTATGTGTAAGGAAAGGGTTTGCATCTTTAGAGTCTGATTCGTTTGCAGTAAAAAGTGATTGGCTGAGTACTGTTGTGCGGCAACAAGATACAGAATGTTAATGCATCACCTTTTTTCACCCTCTCCTGGGAACCCATTCTTAAATGGAAGAAATGGAAAAAGTTTTGGGAAACTATGCACACGTTTGTGGCACTAATCTCAGTGTAGAAAGGAATCATGCTCTGTTATTGCACTGTTTGGGAGCAGAGGGACAAGAAGTCCTTGAAAATTTACCAAAATTGGCTCCAACCGAGATGCAAGATTTGAATTAATACGTAATGGCTATTGCTAAATTAGACCAACATTACTTACCAAGAGTGAACACAATACTATAAAGGTATCATTTTGGTTTACGGAGCCAAGATGAGTCTGTGGAAGAGTTTGTTATGAATCTGAGAAAGTTGACCTTCAGCTGTAAATTTAGAGGGACAACAAAAGAAAGGATTAGAGATCAACTTGTACTGAGATACAATAGCAACAAAATCCGCTAGGAATTATGGATGAAGGATGAACCACCATTAGAAGAAGTACTCACTTTGGCAAAACAAGTGGAACATATGCTGAAATGTGTGGGGGAACTCAGCACAAGAAAAGAAGGGAATAACAAGGCACTCAAAGCGGCACACAGAGATAGTGCAACTGAAGTGGGTGTTGTGCGATTGAAAATGTCAGAGAAGAAAAGTGAAACACATTTTAAAGGAACATGTTTTAAGTGTGGAGTAGAAGGACACAAAGCTAATGTTAAATCACGCCCGGTTTCACACTTTTAATGCTTGTGGGGGCAGGGTCATTTTAGCAAATGTTGTAAAAGCAAGAGAGGAAATTGTTTAAGAACAAAACATCAGAGGTGTGTCAAGAAGTAGTGTTGAAAGAAGAAGAGGAAACAAATGTAAAGAAGTGCTATCCTACAGAGACAGTAGGCATTGATGGAGCACAAGTCTCAAATAAATTTGATTCATGTTCTAGGATTACCATAATCTCACATAAGACATTGGAGAGGTGTTTCCCTATGGGGAAGGAATTAATAGCCTCCCCCTCCAACTTCCTCTACAGAATCCCCTCAACTCCAACCTATCCCAAACACACAGGCAGACCAGCATGCACAAAAGACAACACATAGTTGTGGTTCAGGCAAACGCAAGCACCACACATCATCCCACAGGCACTCACAAAAGCACCATCCAGATGCAGACATACCAACATCCACTGCCTCCACTGTGTCCCCCTCCTCCTCCACCTCTCTCCCAGTTGCGTCTACACTCACACCTGCATGCACTACATCCTTATCCACTCCCACCATCACCATCACGCCTATCACTACACGCCCCTCAGTGGCAGTCACCACATCCACATCCATGCACACATCCCCTGTGTCCTCTACCACTGTGTCTGTGCCCCCTCCTCCCAAAGTACACAAACACAAGCACTCAGACACACAAAAGCCATCCACCTCGCAACAGCATCCAGCCCATGCACCCAAACACAGCAGACTGACACCTCCTACAACCACTTCCTCTTCCTCCACTCCCAAACCTTCACCCTCTTCACGTCCCAATGTCCCTAAGAAGCTCTTCCTCTCCACTGTTGACCATTTCCCTACCACTCCCCCCCCCGTCCTTCACATCAGGATAGGATGGTCAGAACCCAGGCGAGCACCTCAGCCACCCAGTCCACGGCCACAGTAGTGTCGACAGCTACTCCAGGTGGGAGAGGATACCAGGCACCAGGCAGCCACACTGAAAGGGTGCCTGCACCAGGTGCTGCAAGGAAGGCTAAGGAGGCACCCCCAGCTGCATCAAGGAAGGACAGGGAGGCACCCCCAGCTGCATCAAAGAAGGGTAAGGAGGCACCCCCAGCTGCGTCAAGGAAGGGCAAGGAGCAATCCCCGGCTGCTACAGGGAAGGGCAAGGAGCAATCCCTGTCTGCTGTCAGGAAGGGCAAGGGGCCTGCACCAGCAGGCAGGAAGGACAGGAAGCCTGGTGCTGGGACTCATTCGGAGCCGCCACCACCAACCATGGTGGTTCAGCTGTCCAAGGCTGCTGGGGATGGGCTGGAGCCTCCCCCCACCACTGCCAGCACCACAACCAGCAGCAGCAGTCCCAGTGGGCAGCCGCCTGAGGCTGCAGGGGAAGGGCTGGAGCCTCCCCCCACCACTGCCAGCACCGACACCAGCAGCAGCAGCCCCAGTGGGCAGCCGTCTGAGGCTGCAGGGGAAGGGCTGGAGCCTCCCCCCACCACTGCCAGCACTGCCACCAGCACCGCCACCAGCAGCAAAAGCCCCAGTGGGCAGCCATTCGAGGCTGCAGGGGATGGGCTGGAGCCTCCCCCCACCACTGCCAGCACCGCCACCAGCACCACTGCCAGCAGCAGCCCCAGTGGGCAGCCATCCGAGGCGGCAGGGGAAGGGCTGGAGCCTCCCCACCACTGCCAGCTCCGCCACCAGCAGCAGCCTCAGTGGGCAGCCGTCCAAGGCTGCAGGGGATGAGCGGGAGCCTCCCCCCACCACTGCCAGCACCGCCATCAGCACCACTGCCACCACTGAGCAGCCTTCACCGCTGGCAGACAGTGTGTAGTCCTGCATCCATGGGCTGTTGTGCGGCCTGCCCCTGCAAAACCTGTCAGTCTGACACCCAGGTGAGATACTGTGACCTTGCACTCCCAAAGATCTGCATCACAGGGCACAATGCCCCCTCCAGAACCAGTGGAAGAAGCCATCCGCTCACCCCATCCTCCACAGGAAGAAGCACACTGGGCACAATGCCCCCCTCCAGAACCAGTGGAAAAAGCCATCCACTCACCCCATCCTCCACAGGAAGAAACACACTAGGCACAATGCTCCCTCCAGAACCAGTGGAGAAGCCATCCACTCACCCCATCCTCCACAGGAAGAAGCCCACTGGGCAAAATACCCCCACAGAACCAGTGGAAGAAGCCATCCACTCACCCTATCCTTCCCAGGATGAAGCATACAGGGCACTAAGCCCCCTCCTGAACCAGTGGAGAAGCCATCCACTTGAGAGACTGTGGCCTTGCACTCCCCAGGACCAAGCAGCGGGCAAATCACCCACTTCAGAGACTGTGGCCTTGCACTCCCAGGACCAAGCAGTGGGCAAACCACCGACTTGAGAGACTGTACGTTTGGATTTTGATGCACTTATTCATAGTATTTTTCGTATTACACTCACTTTCTTCAAATCATTTTGTCCTTGGATTATTCCTGAGGGGTACGTGGTAGATATGTTTTGTTGCTGCTTCTGGTTGTGTGTATGGTGTTGGGGGTGGGTTTGTGTGTGTTGCATGTGTGTGTCACTCCCTTTTTCCTCCCCCCTCCCTTGTGTGTTAGGCGGCAGTACTCACCGTGGTCGCCTTCGCCGGCGTTCGTGTTCATAATGTAGCAGAAGGTAGACGAGCATAGGAAAAATGTGCAGCTCGGGCTCCATGGCGTCGTGGTTGTTCCCTGAGTCTCCACAGGTGAGTCCTTTGACTTCTGAGTTCTATTTCCGCCAGGCTTTTGGTGTTGTTGGTACCGTCCCAGAAAAGGTGGTGGATAGGCCGATCATAATACAGTAGGTGGTACATAGTCTCCCGTCTGGCTGTTGGCGGTTTCCGCCGTGGTGCTTGTTGATTTTGCTCTGGCAGTCCGTGTGTTAAAGTGGCTGTCTGTCTGAGCGGTTTCCGCCGTGGTCATAATTTCATATTTCTTACCGCCAGACTGTTGGTGGTATTGCTGCCGCTTTATCACCGAACGCCAGGGTGGTAATGAGGGTCTATGTTCTCTAAAAACTTTATCACAGCAGAGGTAGAAATGTCTTGTAAACATGACACCTCCACCCATCTGGAGCAATGATCCATTAGAACCAACACATACAGAGTAGCATGTTCTGCCCATCCTGTGCCAAAAATTTCCATGGTGACCTCCGCCCAGGAATAGAATGGTAATTTCCTGTACACCATGGGAATGTCACTTGCCCTCAAACATTTGTCACTTGCCACACACTCTCGAACCATACATTCTGCGTCATGATGTAATGCTGGCCACCAGAAATCCCTTCAAAGTCTCCCTTAAGATTTAACTATTCATGTGTCCCTCATGTGCCAGTTGCAGTAGTTTAGAATGTAAACTCTTAGGTGGCACCAATCTCGTTCCTTTCAAAAGAAACCCTTTGTCAACAGACAGCTCAAGTCTCAACTTCCACCAACTCGCACTACCTTTCCTCTTTCTCATTGAGTTTCCCCACAGAGAACAATCTAATTACTCATCTCAATTCCTCATCTTTCTTTATTTCCTCGATCCAGTCACTCTTTCCAATGCATCACTGTGTAACTTGACACATCCTGACAACATCCGCTTCTACTGTGTCTACTTCCAGCGTTTCAGACAGTGCTCACATCCACCAACCTGAATAAACAATCTGCAGAGGAGTTACTACCTTCTGGAATATACTGTACATTGAAAGAATATTCTTTCAGGCTTATGACCCATCTGCAGATGTGAGAAGAAATGCAATCTAGTCCTTTTTGAGAAAATACCTCAACCAAAATTTTGGGATCAGTCTGTATTGTAAAACTCTTCCCGCACAAAAATTGTTTAAATATGTTCACTGCCCAGAACACAGCCAGAGACACTCTCTTAATAACCAAATAGTTACATTCAGCTTCCCTCAAGTCATGTCAGACAGATGCAATGGGTTTCTCTTGAATATTCTTTGATTGGATAAGAAGTGCTGCCAGACCTTTCAGACTTGCATCACACACCACTTTAGGGTCACTTGTGGAATCATACATTTTCAGTGAGGGCGCTCAACTTAATTCTTCCTTCACCCATTCAAATTCCTTTAAACATACCTTACTCCACAAAAATTCTACCTTCTTTTTTAACACCCTTCTCATCTTGTACATTCTTCCTACAAACTCTTTTACAAATTTGCTAAGTGTTCAAATATACCAAGAAAAGAACACAACCCTTCAGTGGAAGTAGATTCCTTGGTAGAGCTGATCATGTTCAGCAACTCTTTATGTGGAAAAATGCCATGACACGAAATCTTGTAACCCAGGCAGTTCACTTCACTCACCCCAAACACACACTTTTGTGCCTTTTCATGTCAAACAAGCTTTTTGAAATTTGTTTAGTACCTCATACACCTTTTGATCATGTTCTTTATCTGTGGAGCCAAAACATAAAATGTCATCCTGATAACATTTCACTCCGGAAATACTCTTCAAGATCATCATCATCTTTGCCCTCTGAAAAACTGCTGCAGCTGATATCAATCCAAAGGGCATACTCTTAAATCAATAAAGCCCCATGGGTGTCACAAAGGCTGTGAGATCTTGTAATGCTTCATTAAGTTCTATTTGACGGTATGCTGACAGAAGATCAAGAGTTATGAACACTTTAGCCTCAGTGGAATGTTGCAATCATCTCCTCAATGTTTGGTCATGGAAACATATCTACTATTATCTCTGTATTAATGTCAGGAATAAGGCTCTGCGTGCTCCAGGTCCAGCCCGAAACTCCGGTACGCGTATTTTGTGCACTTCATGTGCACCACTTGTCATCCCCTCTTGTTTTAGAAGTGGTCATCAGCGTCGCCTGCCCTGTGGTAAAGCTCATGTTGCTGCAGGGTCAGGACATTGGTGGACAAGATGCACTTATCAGTGCTATTCTATGAATGGACTACAGTTCCCAGGTTTCTAGAGGCAGCAGCCATCTTGGGGTGTGGCAGGCCTATAAAGCCCAGCCACACCCAAGCACATTGTTCACTATTTTGAAGACTTCGATGGGTCAGACCTCGAGGGGGTTCCTCTGAAGAAGAGCAGATTTCCTGCATGGCAGATTGACAGCAAATCGGATATCCTTGTTTCCATGGTGAATTGAGATACGAGTAGCTCGTACTCATAGCGGTAAGGTCTTGATGAGCATAATCTTGAAGGGAGTTGTTACTTCCAAAAGTAAAGCGCCCCTTAGCACAACGAGCAAAGCGCTTTCAGTTCAAAAAGTAAAGCGCTCCTGGCACGATGATAAAAGTGCTTCAGGCCAAACGAGTAAAGCGGCCCTGGCGCGATGATCAAAGCGCTTCGGACCACATGAGTAAAGCGCCCCTTAGCACAATGAGCAAAACGCTTCAGGCCACACGTGTAAAGCGCCCTTGGCACGATAATCAAAGCGCTTCAGGCCACATGAGTAAAGCGCCCTTGGCACAACAATCAAAAGCGATTCAGGCCAAACGAGTAAAGCGGCCTTGGCGCGACGATCAAAGCGCTTCGGACCACATGAGTAAAGCGCACCTTAGGACAACGAGCAAAGCGCTTCAGGCCACACGTGTAAAGCGCCCTTGGCACGATAATCAAATCGCTTCAGGCCACACGAGTAAAGCACCCTTGGCACGACAATCAAAAGCGTTTCAGGCCACACGAGTAAAGCGACCTTGGCACGACGGTCAAAGCGCTTCATGCCACATGAGTAAAGCGCCCCCTTAGCACAACTAGCAAAGCGCTTCAGGTCACAAGAGTAAAGCGCCGTTGGCACGACAATCAAAGCCTTTCAGGCCACATGAGTAAAACGGTCTTGGCACGAGGATCAAAACGCTTCAGGCCACATGAGTAAAGCGCCCCTTCGCATTACGAGCGTAGCGCTTCAGACAATGCAAGTAAAAGCGCTCTCTGGCATAATGAACAAAGCGCTTCATGTATGATGATCAAAGCACTTCATGAACAACAAACAAGGCGCTTCTGCCCAACGAACAAAGCACTTCAAGTTCAATGAGTAAAACTTTCAGGCCTTAGTAGTAAATGTGAAAACGTTTTGGAGATAAGCAAATTATAGTTTCATTGTTTTTTGGGAAGCATAATATGTGAGATACATATTTAAGTCTTTGAGAATTTCTAGGCTGAGATCAAAGGTTTATGTTATGAATGCATAGTTGTTACATGATTGATATTCAGAGTATGACCATAGTCCAAAGCTCTTGCCATCTCTAGGTTCAGAGGTTGCAGTTTGTTCTTGTTCCATGATTCAAAGAAGGGGCTACGCCCAATTCACAAAGGGTCTCAATCTGATATCACGGAGACGCCTTTATTCAAGAGTCTATTGGTGAGTTATACTGTTATGAATGAGTATATGCATATTTGTTCTAACCATTTCTTTTCAGATCTCTCTCCCTGCAGTTCCCTACCCTAATTCCCTTCCCCCCACCTGGCTTCATCATAACTCTGTGCTCTGATAGCTTTCTGAGTTGGTGACGCCGGGAGGTGGGCCTTTTGTTCAGCAGCGTGCAGATCCCGAGGAAAGGGCACTGTGACAATTAAGTGCACGCAGATCAACACACAGGCAAATGTCCCCATTCTCTTTGTGTGCAACCACAATGGAGGCCACCCACTTTGTTCCTTCGACTGGCTCAATCACCCCCATCTTACTCAATTTCTCCAACTCATACTCCACAGCCTCTTGTATGCTCAGAGGTATGCGTCTCACTTTTGCCACCACAGGAAGAGCAGAATCTTTCAACTTGAGTCTGTGTTTTAACCCCACCAGTTTGCCCAATTTGTCTTGAAACAATCCCTGATATTCCATAATTAATTTGTCCTCTCCAGATATGACCTCTTCGCCTAAACCTGTGGAACTTTTTTGGGATTAAGACTTATTCCTAATTCTCCTTGGTGAACCCACCACAATAGATTGTCACCTTCATGTGAGACATATACTTTTCCATGTGTGAGCTTATTTCTCACCTCAATACATGCTTCGAAGTATCCAAATATCCTCATCAAGGATCCTCCATCCCCTGGATGGCATTCACAATGGTTGACTGCCCAACAGAGATGGATCGGAGGAGGTCAATAGCCTCCTCTCTCAGAGCAGCAGGGCTAACTGGGGCAGGGCCTGAGGTGCCTGGGTCAAAGGAGATGCCCACCCTCCTGGGTGAGCGGGCACGGGAAACTCGCTGAGGGGCTACTGGGAGGGTGGTGCTGGTACAGGGGGTGGCGGCTGTACCTGTAGTTGGGGTGGGCACAGAGGTGTCCGCCACCACCAGGGAGCTTCCATTGGAGGAGGTATCACTGTCCGAACTGTCCACTCCAGTCTCGGCCATGGTGTTCCCCTCGCCCTTCGTCCCACTGGTGCCCTCACAGTCGGTGGATTCGGCCTCCTCGGCCCTGTGGGATGCAGCTCCCTCCATCGCCGGTGCCTCTGCTCCTCTGCCAGATGATGCTAATAAGGACAGGGTGACAAAAACAAAAAGGGCGGGGAAGAGACAAAGGGTACACTTGGTCAATGGCGCCAACAAGACCACCGTTGGTGTACATGACATACACACACAGTCCTACACACTAGGCAAAACCAGTCACAATGCTAGTCACCAGCCCATGGACACCTAATGCCAATTGCAGCATACCTGAGACCCACAGACGCTTGCCCAGTAGTGGATGCCTAGTAGCTTGGATGGAGGAAGTTTACATCAGACCCTGCCCAGCATGGGACCTACCCTGCAATGTCCGGCCTGGCCTAGGGCCATCCACAGGCCCACATCCCCCAACCGGATACCACCCCACCACATGCAAGTAGTATATTGTGTCCCTGTACTCACCCCCTTGTGGCTGCTGTGATGCCCTAAGTGCCTATCCAGCTCCGGATAGGCCACCGCCAGTATGCGGGCCATCAGGGGGGTCAGGGTTTGATGGGCACCCCTTCCTCGTTGGGAAGCCATCCCCAGCTGGGCCTCCGCCGTCTTCTGTGCCCAGCATCTCAGGCCCTCCTACCGTTTGCGACAGTGGGTGCTCCGCCTGCCAGCGTCCCCACATCCTTGACAATGGCACACCATACACCCTTTTTCTGATGGGCTCTGACCTAAAGGGAAATGGACACAGGGAAAGATATTAGTCCTACCGTCCTGCCTGGTACACTCATGGCCCACCATAGCCCTTCACATCCCCTTACGCACAGACATGGCCACACATACATGCATAAGACTGCCCAGGGCCCTTCCACCAACCCCCCCACAAAAGGCCTTCACATACAGCACTCCATGCATTCATGCCCCATGCATCGTGCTCACAGTGTACTCACCTGTTGGTCTGGAGGCTCGTACAGCACTCGGTACTGGGGTAGGACCCCATCCACCAGTCTCTCCAACTCCACCGCAGTGAAGGCAGGGGCCCTTTCCCCAATGACACGAGCCATGGTCTATTCCAGACACAGGTCACAGCAGCACATGCAGTGTAGGTCCTCTCCTGTTGAAGGTGAGGTAGCAAGTGAGCGAACAGATATAAAATGGTAGTCACGTCCTCGGCGGTGCGTACTGTCACTGCCGGCGTACATCACCATTGGCTACTGTAACCCATAGGGCCCAATGATAACCAATGAGGAGTTGCACAGCGGTTCTCGACCGCCTCCCGCAACGGCGCACAACGTCAGCGGAATTACCTCATTTCCACATGTCTCTCATACAGGACAGGTGGGTGCCATTTCAGGGGGGGGGCAGACCATGGTACCTATCTGCATCGCAGTACACATAAGCACCATTTGGACATATCCTACAATATACTGTTACAATCACAACATGCAATGAAGTGTAGTGTTTGGAAATATGAGATATTGACCCGCTGCTCCCCATTTTGCCCCATAGATTGCAACCGCTGCGGATGATTAGGAGATCGAGACATCCCCCTGTGTACAGAGCCCTGGTTGACTTGGCAACAATGGGGTGGAGGCACATTATCCTCACCTGTAGACTGGACAGGGCCACAGTCACAGAGCTGTGTGCACAATTGGAGCCTGACCTGATATCTGCTACCCGTCACCCCACCGGGATCCCCCCTCTTGTGCAAGTGCTATCAGTGCTCCATTTCCTGGCAACTGGCTCCTTTCATGTGACAGTGGGCTTGGCAGCAGGAATGTCATAGCCAATGTTCTCAATAGTGCTGACCAGAGTGTTTTCTGCCCTGATTAAACACATGCGCAGCTATATCGTTTTCCCCCAGGTGGAGGATTTGGCCACAGTGAAAGCTGATTTCTATGCAATGGGACATATCCCCAACATTATTGGGGCAACTGATGGTATACATATTGTAGGAAGTTGGCTCTGTATGTGCTATTTCAAAGTAAGGAATAGCATGCACAGAGTCCAAGGGTTCCCCTTAGAGGTAAAATAGTGGTAAAAATAGATAATACTAATGCTCTATTTTGTGGTAGTGTGGTCGAGCAGTAGGCTTATCCAAGGAGTAGTGTTAAGCATTTGTTGTACATACACATAGACAATAAATGAGGTACACACACTCAGAGACAAATCCAGCCAATAGGTTTTGTATAGAAAAATATCTTTTCTTAGTTTATTTTAAGAACCACAGGTTCAAATTTAACATGTAATATCTTGTTTGAAAGGTATTGCAGGTAAGTACATTAGGAACTTTGAATCATTTCAATTGCTTGTATACTTTTCAAGTTATTGACAAATAGCTATTTCAAAAGTGGACACAGTGCAATTTTCACAGTTCCTGGGGGAGGTAAGTTTTTGTTAGTTTTACCAGGTAAGTAAGACACTTACAGGGTTCAGTTCTTGGTCCAAGGTAGCCCACCGTTGGGGGTTCAGAGCAACCCCAAAGTCACCACACCAGCAGCTCAGGGTCGGTCAGGTGCAGAGTTCAAAGTGGTGCCCAAAACGCATAGGCTAGAATGGAGAGAAGGGGGTGCCCCGGTTCCGGTCTCCTTGCAGGTAAGTACCCGCGTCTTCGGAGGGCAGACCAGGGGGGTTTTGTAGGGCACCGGGGGGGACACAAGCCCACACAGAAATTTCACCCTCAGCAGCGCGGGGGCGGCCGGGTGCAGTGTAGAAACAAGCGTCGGGTTCGCAATGTTAGTCTATGAGGGATCAACGGATCTCTTCAGCGCTGCAGGCAGGCAAGGGGGGGGTTCCTCGGGGAAACCTCCACTTGGGCAAGGGAGAGGGACTCCTGGGGGTCACTTCTCCAGTGAAAGTTCGGTCCTTCAGGTCCTGGGGGCTGCGGGTGCAGGGTCTCTCCCAGGCGTCGGGACTTAGGATTCAAAGAGTCGCGGTCAGGGGAAGCCTCGGGATTCCCTCTGCAGGCGGCGCTGTGGGAGCTCAGGGGGGACAGGTTTTGGTACTCACAGTCTTAGAGTAGTCCTGGGGTCCCTCCTGAGGTGTTGGATCTCCACCAGCCGAGTCGGGGTCGCCGGGTGCAGTGTTGCAAGTCTCACGCTTCTTGCGGGGAGCTTGCAGGGTTCTTTCAAGGCTGCTGGAAACAAAGTTGCAGCCTTTTTTGGAGCAGGTCCGCTGTCCTCGGGAGTTTCTTGTCTTTTCGAAGCAGGGGCAGTCCTCAGAGGATGTCGAGGTCGCTGGTCCCTTTGGAAGGCGTCGCTGGAGCAGGATCTTTGGAAGGCAGGAGACAGGCCGGTGAGTTTCTGGAGCCAAGGCAGTTGTCGTCTTCTGGTCTTCCTCTGCAGGGGTTTTCAGCTAGGCAGTCCTTCTTCTTGTAGTTGCAGGAATCTAATTTTCTAGGGTTCAGGGTAGCCCTTAAATACTAAATTTAAGGGCGTGTTTAGGTCTGGGGGGTTAGTAGCCAATGGCTACTAGCCCTGAGGGTGGGTACACCCTCTTTGTGCCTCCTCCCAAGGGGAGGGGGTCACAAGCCTAACCCTATTGGGGGAATCCTCCATCTGCAAGATGGAGGATTTCTAAAAGTTAGAGTCACTTCAGCTCAGGACACCTTAGGGGCTGTCCTGACTGGCCAGTGACTCCTCCTTGTTGCTTTCTTTGTTCCCTCCAGCCTTGCCGCCAAAAGTGGGGGCCGTGGCCGGAGGGGGCGGGCAACTCCACTAAGCTGGAGTGCCCTGCTGGGCTGTGACAAAGGGGTGAGCCTTTGAGGCTCACCGCCAGGTGTTACAGCTCCTGCCTGGGGGAGGTGTTAGCATCTCCACCCAGTGCAGGCTTTGTTACTGGCCTCAGAGTGACAAAGGCATTCTCCCCATGGGGCCAGCAACATGTCTCTAGTGTGGCAGGCTGCTGGAACTAGTCAGCCTACACAGATAGTCGGTTAAGTTTCAGGGGGCACCTCTAAGGTGCCCTCTGTGGTGTATTTTACAATAAAATGTACACTGGCATCAGTGTGCATTTATTGTGCTGAGAAGTTTGATACCAAACTTCCCAGTTTTCAGTGTAGTCATTATGGTGCTGTGGAGTTCGTGTTTGACAGACTCCCAGACCATATACTCTTATGGCTACCCTGCACTTACAATGTCTAATGTTTTGTTTAGACACTGTAGGGGTACCATGCTCATGCACTGGTACCCTCACCTATGGTATAGTGCACCCTGCCTTAGGGCTGTAAGGCCTGCTAGAGGGGTGTCTTACCTATACTGCATAGGCAGTGAGAGGCTGGCATGGCACCCTGAGGGGAGTGCCATGTCGACTTACTCGTTTTGTCCTCACTAGCACACACAAGCTGGCAAGCAGTGTGTCTGTGCTGAGTGAGAGGTCTCCAGGGTGGCATAAGACATGCTGCAGCCCTTAGAGACCTTCCTTGGCATCAGGGCCCTTGGTACTAGAAGTACCAGTTACAAGGGACTTATCTGGATGCCAGGGTCTGCCAATTGTGGATACAAAAGTACAGGTTAGGGAAAGAACACTGGTGCTGGGGCCTGGTTAGCAGGCCTCAGCACACTTTCAATTGTAAACATAGCATCAGCAAAGGCAAAAAGTCAGGGGGCAACCATGCCAAGGAGGCATTTCCTTACACAACCCCCCCCCCAAACGAAAGAGGATGAGACTAACCTTTCCCAAGAGAGTCTTCATTTTCTAAGTGGAAGAACCTGGAAAGGCCATCTGCATTGGCATGGGCAGTCCCAGGTCTGTGTTCCACTATAAAGTCCATTCCCTGTAGGGAGATGTACCACCTCAACAGTTTAGGATTTTCACCTTTCATTTGCATCAGCCATTTGAGAGGTCTGTGGTCGGTTTGAACTAGGAAGTGAGTCCCAAAGAGGTATGGTCTCAGCTTCTTCAGGGACCAAACCACAGCAAAGGCCTCCCTCTCAATGGCACTCCAACGCTGCTCCCTGGGGAGTAACCTCCTGCTAATGAAAGCAACAGGCTGGTCAAGGCCATCATCATTTGTTTGGGACAAAACTGCCCCTATCCCATGTTCAGAGGCATCTGTCTGCACCATGAACTGCTTAGAATAATCTGGAGCTTTTAGAACTGGTGCTGAGCACATTGCTTGTTTCAGGGTGTCAAAGGCCTGTTGGCATTCCACAGTCCAGTTCACTTTCTTGGGCATTTTCTTGGAGGTGAGTTCAGTGAGGGCTGTCACAATGGATCCATATCCCTTCACAAACCTCCTGTAATACCCAGTCAAGCCAAGGAATGCCCTGACTTGAGTCTGGGTTTTTGGAGCTACCCAGTCCAGAATAGTCTGGATCTTGGGTTGGAGTGGCTGAACTTGGCCTCCACCTACAAGGTGGCCCAAGTAAACCACAGTTCCCTGCCCTATCTGGCATTTGGATGCCTTGATAGAGAGGCCTGCAGATTGCAGAGCCTTCAAAACCTTCTTCAGGTGGACCAGGTGATCCTGCCAGGTGGAGCTAAAGACAGCAATATCATCAAGATAAGCTGTGCTAAAGGACTCCAAGCCAGCAAGGACTTGATTCACCAACCTTTGGAAGGTGGCAGGGGCATTCTTTAAACCAAAGGGCATAACAGTAAACTGATAATGCCCATCAGGTGTGGAGAATGCTGTTTTCTCTTTTGCTCCAGGTGCCATTTTTATCTGCCAGTACCCTGCTGTCAAGTCAAAGGTACTTAGGAATTTGGCAGCACCTAATTTATCTATGAGCTCATCAGCTCTAGGAATTGGATGAGCATCTGTCTTGGTGACAGAATTGAGCCCTCTGTAGTCCACACAAAACCTCATCTCTTTCTTTCCATCTTTGGTGTGAGGTTTGGGGACTAAGACCACTGGGCTAGCCCAGGGGCTGTCAGAGCGCTCAATGACTCCCAATTCCAGCATCTTGTGGACTTCCACCTTGATGCTTTCCTTAACATGGTCAGACTGTCTAAAGATTTTGTTTTTGACAGGCATGCTGTCTCCTGTGTCCACATCATGGGTACACAGGTGTGTCTGACCAGGGGTTAAGGAGAAGAGTTCAGGAAACTGTTGTAGGACTCTCCTACAATCAGCTTGCTGTTGGCCAGAGAGGGTGTCTGAGTAGATCACTCCATCTACTGTGCCATCTTTTGGGTCTGATGACAGAAGATCAGGGAGAGGTTCACTCTCTGCCTCCTGATCCTCATCTGTTACCATCAACAGATTCACATCAGCCCTGTCATGGAAGAGCTTAAGGCGGTTCACATGGATCACCCTCTTGGGGCTCCTGCTTGTGCCCAGGTCCACCAGGTAGGTGACCTGACTCTTCCTTTCTAGCACTGGGTAAGGGCCACTTCATTTGTCCTGGAGTGCCCTGGGAGCCACAGGCTCCAGAACCCAGACTTTCTGCCCTGGTTGGAACTCAACCAGTGCAGCCTTTTGGTCATACCAAAACTTCTGGAGCTGTTGGCTGGCCTCAAGGTTTTTGGTTGCCTTTTCCATGTACTCTGCCATTCTAGAGCGAAGGCCAAGTACATAGTCCACTATGTCCTGTTTAGGCTCATGGAGAGGTCTCTCCCAGCCTTCTTTAACAAGGGCAAGTGGTCCCCTTACAGGATGACCAAACAGAAGTTCAAAGGGTGAGAATCCTACTCCCTTCTGTGGTACCTCCCTGTAAGCGAAAAGCAGACATGGCAAGAGGACATCCCATCTCCTTTTGAGTTTTTCTGGGAGCCCCATGATCATGCCTTTTAATGTCTTGTTGAATCTCTCAACTAAGCCATTAGTTTGTGGATGGTAGGGTGTAGTGAATTTATAAGTCACTCCACACTCATTCCACATGTGCTTCAGGTATGCTGACATGAAGTTGGTACCTCTGTCAGACACCACCTCCTTAGGGAAACCCACTCTGGTAAAAATACCAATGAGGGCCTTGGCTACTGCAGGGGCAGTAGTCGACCTAAGGGGAATAGCTTCAGGATACCTGGTAGCATGATCCACTACTACCAGGATATACATATTTCCTGAGGCTGTGGGAGGTTCTAGTGGACCAACTATGTCCACACCCACTCTTTCAAAGGGAACCCCCACCACTGGAAGTGGAATGAGGGGGGCCTTTGGATGCCCACCTGTCTTACCACTGGCTTGACAGGTGGGGCAGGAGAGGCAAAACTCCTTAACCATGTTGGACATATTGGGCCAGTAGAAGTGGTTGACTAGCCTCTCCCACGTCTTGGTTTGTCCCAAATGTCCAGCAAGGGGAATGTCATGGGCCAATGTTAGGATGAACTCTCTGAACAGCTGAGGCACTACCACTCTCCTAGTGGCACCAGGTTTGGGGTCTCTGGCCTCAGTGTACAGGAGTCCATCTTCCCAATAGACCCTATGTGTTCCATTTTTCTTGCCCTTGGACTCTTCAGCAGCTTGCTGCCTAAGGCCTTCAAGAGAGGGACAGGTTTCTTGTCCCTTACACAGCTCCTCCCTTGAGGGTCCCCCTGGGCCTAAGAGCTCAACCTGATAAGGTTCAAGCTCCAAAGGCTCAGTTCCCTCAGAGGGCAGAACTTCTTCCTGAGAAGAGAGGTTCCCTTTCTTTTGCTGTGTTGCAGTTGGTTTCCCAACTGACTTTCCTTTCCTCTTGGTAGGCTGGGCCATTCTTCCAGACTCCAGCTCTACTTGTTCACCCTGTGCCTTGCACTGTGCTCTTGTTTTCACACACACCAGTCCAGGGATACCCAGCATTGCTGCATGGGTTTTTAGTTCTACCTCAGCCCATGCTGAGGACTCCAGGTCATTTCCAAGCAGACAGTCCACTGGGATATTTGAGGAGACCACCACCTGTTTCAGGCCATTGACCCCTCCCCATTCTAAAGTAACCATTGCCATGGGATGTACTTTTCTCTGATTGTCAGCGTTGGTGACTGTGTAAGTTTTTCCAGTCAGGTATTGGCCAGGGGAAACCAGTTTCTCTGTCACCATGGTGACACTGGCACCTGTATCCCTCAGGCCCTCTATTCTAGTCCCATTAATTAAGAGTTTCTGTCTGTATTTTTGCATGTTAGGCGGCCAGACAGCTAGTGTGGCTAAATCCACCCCACCCTCAGAAACTAGAGTAGCTTCAGTGTGGACCCTGATTTGCTCTGGGCACACTGTGGATCCCACTTGGAGACTAGCCATACCAGTGTTACCTGGATGGGAGTTTGGAGTGGAACCTTTCTTGGGACAGGCCTTGTCTCCAGTTTGGTGTCCATGCTGTTTACAGTTATGACACCAGGCCTTTTTGGGATCAAAGTTTTTACCCTTGTACCCATTGTTTTGTGAAGAGGCTCTGGGCCCACCCTCCTGTGCAGGTTTTTGGGGGCCTGTAGAAGACTCTTTACTATTTTTAGTTTTGGTTGTCTCATCACCCTTCCCCTGGGGAGTCTTTGTGACCCCTTTCTTTTGGTCACCCCCTGTTGAAGTCTTGGACACCCTTGTCTTGACCCAATGGTCCGCCTTCTTTCCCAATTCTTGGGGAGAAATTGGTCCTAGGTCTACCAGATGCTGATGCAGTTTATCATTGAAACAATTACTTAACAGGTGTTCTTTCACAAATAAATTGTACAGCCCATCATAATTACTTGCACCACTGCCTTGAATCCAACCATCTAGTGTTTTTACTGAGTAGTCTACAAAGTCAACCCAGGTCTGGCTCGAGGATTTTTGAGCCCCCCTGAATCTAATCCTATACTCCTCAGTGGAGAATCCAAAGCCCTCAATCAGGGTACCCTTCATGAGGTCATAAGATTCTGCATCTTGTCCAGAGAGTGTGAGGAGTCTATCCCTACACTTTCCTGTGAACATTTCCCAAAGGAGAGCACCCCAGTGAGATCTGTTCACTTTTCTGGTTACACAAGCCCTCTCAAAAGCTGTGAACCATTTGGTGATGTCATCACCATCTTCATATTTAGTTACAATCCCTTTAGGGATTTTCAACATGTCAGGAGAATCTCTGACCCTATTTATGTTGCTGCCACCATTGATGGGTCCTAGGCCCATCTCTTGTCTTTCCCTCTCTATGGCTAGGATCTGCCTTTCCAAAGCCAATCTTTTGGCCATCCTGGCTAACTGGATGTCCTCTTCACTGGAGTTATCCTCAGTGATTTCAGAGGTGTTGGTCTCTCCTGTGAGGGAACCAGCATCTCTGACTATTATTTTTGGAGTCAGGGTTTGAGGGACCCTGTTCTCCCTAGATAGGACTGGTAGGGGGGAATTTTCCTCCAAGTCACTATCCTCTTCCTCTGAGTTGCCACCCTCAGAGGGGTTGGCCTTTTCAAACTCTGCCAAAAGCTCCTGGAGCTGTATTTTGGTAGGTTTGGGGCCCATTGTTATTTTCTTTATTTTACAGAGTGACCTTAGCTCCCTCATCTTAAGATGGAGGTAAGGTGTGGTGTTGAGTTCCACCACAGTCACATCTGTGCTAGACATTTTGCTTCTAAAAGTTGGAATACTTTTTAAGAATCTACAACTGGTTCTAGAATCTAATTCAAACTTTTACAAACTTTTAAACTCTAAAAGAAATGCTAAACAGGATCTAACACAAGGCCCTAGCCGGTCTTTTAAGAATTTAGAAAACTTTTCAAATTGCAAAAATCAATTTCTAATGACAATTTTGGAATTTGTCGTGTGATCAGGTATTGGCTGAGTAGTCCAGCAAATGCAAAGTCTTGTATCCCACCGCTGCCAGCAATGTAGGAAGTTGGCTCTGTATGTGCTATTTCAAAGTAAGGAATAGCATGCACAGAGTCCAAGGGTTCCCCTTAGAGGTAAAATAGTGGTAAAAATAGATAATACTAATGCTCTATTTTGTGGTAGTGTGGTCGAGCAGTAGGCTTATCCAAGGAGTAGTGTTAAGCATTTGTTGTACATACACATAGACAATAAATGAGGTACACACACTCAGAGACAAATCCAGCCAATAGGTTTTGTATAGAAAAATATCTTTTCTTAGTTTATTTTAAGAACCACAGGTTCAAATTTAACATGTAATATCTTGTTTGAAAGGTATTGCAGGTAAGTACATTAGGAACTTTGAATCATTTCAATTGCGTGTATACTTTTCAAGTTATTGACAAATAGCTATTTCAAAAGTGGACACAGTGCAATTTTCACAGTTCCTGGGGGAGGTAAGTTTTTGTTAGTTTTACCAGGTAAGTAAGACACTTACACGGTTCAGTTCTTGGTCCAAGGTAGCCCACCGTTGGGGGTTCAGAGCAACCCCAAAGTCACCACACCAGCAGCTCAGGGCCGGTCAGGTGCAGAGTTCAAAGTGGTGCCCAAAACGCATAGGCTAGAATGGAGAGAAGGGGGTGCCCCGGTTCCGGTCTGCTTGCAGGTAAGTACCCGCGTCTTCGGAGGGCAGACCAGGGGGGTTTTGTAGGGCACCGGGGGGGGACACAAGCCCACACAGAAATTTCACCCTCAGCAGCGCGGGGGCGGCCGGGTGCAGTGTAGAAACAAGCGTCGGGTTCGCAATGTTAGTCTATGAGGGATCAACGGATCTCTTCAGCGCTGCAGGCAGGCAAGGGGGGGGTTCCTCGGGGAAACCTCCACTTGGGCAAGGGAGAGGGACTCCTGGGGGTCACTTCTCCAGTGAAAGTTCGGTCCTTCAGGTCCTGGGGGCTGCGGGTGCAGGGTCTCTCCCAGGCGTCGGGACTTAGGATTCAAAGAGTCGCGGTCAGGGGAAGCCTCGGGATTCCCTCTGCAGGCGGCGCTGTGGGAGCTCAGGGGGGACAGGTTTTGGTACTCACAGTCTTAGAGTAGTCCTGGGGTCCCTCCTGAGGTGTTGGATCTCCACCAGCCGAGTCGGGGTCGCCGGGTGCAGTGTTGCAAGTCTCACGCTTCTTGCGGGGAGCTTGCAGGGTTCTTTCAAGGCTGCTGGAAACAAAGTTGCAGCCTTTCTTGGAGCAGGTCCGCTGTCCTCGGGAGTTTCTTGTCTTTTCGAAGCAGGGGCAGTCCTCAGAGGATGTCGAGGTCGCTGGTCCCTTTGGAAGGCGTCGCTGGAGCAGGATCTTTGGAAGGCAGGAGACAGGCCGGTGAGTTTCTGGAGCCAAGGCAGTTGTCGTCTTCTGGTCTTCCTCTGCAGGGGTTTTCAGCTAGGCAGTCCTTCTTCTTGTAGTTGCAGGAATCTAATTTTCTAGGGTTCAGGGTAGCCCTTAAATACTAAATTTAAGGGCGTGTTTAGGTCTGGGGGGTTAGTAGCCAATGGCTACTAGCCCTGAGGGTGGGTACACCCTCTTTGTGCCTCCTCCCAAGGGGAGGGGGTCACAAGCCTAACCCTATTGGGGGAATCCTCCATCTGCAAGATGGAGGATTTCTAAAAGTTAGAGTCACTTCAGCTCAGGACACCTTAGGGGCTGTCCTGACTGGCCAGTGACTCCTCCTTGTTGCTTTCTTTGTTCCCTCCAGCCTTGCCGCCAAAAGTGGGGGCCGTGGCCGGAGGGGGCGGGCAACTCCACTAAGCTGGAGTGCCCTGCTGGGCTGTGACAAAGGGGTGAGCCTTTGAGGCTCACCGCCAGGTGTTACAGCTCCTGCCTGGGGGAGGTGTTAGCATCTCCACCCAGTGCAGGCTTTGTTACTGGCCTCAGAGTGACAAAGGCACTCTCCCCATGGGGCCAGCAACATGTCTCTAGTGTGGCAGGCTGCTGGAACTAGTCAGCCTACACAGATAGTCGGTTAAGTTTCAGGGGGCACCTCTAAGGTGCCCTCTGTGGTGTATTTTACAATAAAATGTACACTGGCATCAGTGTGCATTTATTGTGCTGAGAAGTTTGATACCAAACTTCCCAGTTTTCAGTGTAGTCATTATGGTGCTGTGGAGTTCGTGTTTGACAGACTCCCAGACCATATACTCTTATGGCTACCCTGCACTTACAATGTCTAATGTTTTGTTTAGACACTGTAGGGGTACCATGCTCATGCACTGGTACCCTCACCTATGGTATAGTGCACCCTGCCTTAGGGCTGTAAGGCCTGCTAGAGGGGTGTCTTACCTATACTGCATAGGCAGTGAGAGGCTGGCATGGCACCCTGAGGGGAGTGCCATGTCGACTTACTCGTTTTGTCCTCACTAGCACACACAAGCTGGCAAGCAGTGTGTCTGTGCTGAGTGAGAGGTCTCCAGGGTGGCATAAGACATGCTGCAGCCCTTAGAGACCTTCCTTGGCATCAGGGCCCTTGGTACTAGAAGTACCAGTTACAAGGGACTTATCTGGATGCCAGGGTCTGCCAATTGTGGATACAAAAGTACAGGTTAGGGAAAGAACACTGGTGCTGGGGCCTGGTTAGCAGGCCTCAGCACACTTTCAATTGTAAACATAGCATCAGCAAAGGCAAAAAGTCAGGGGGCAACCATGCCAAGGAGGCATTTCCTTACACATATTGCATTTGTCCCCCCCGGAGAAATGAACAGTTGTTCAGAAATCGAAAGAGCTTTCACTCAATGAATGTGCAGATAGTGTGCCTGGTGGACCAGTACATCTCCCATGTCAATGCAAAGTATCCTGGGTCTGTGCATGATGCCTTTATCCTGAGGAATAGCAGCTTCCCATATGTGATGGCTCAACTCCAGAGGCACCGGGCGTGGCTAATAGGTGAGCCCTGGTTCCCACCCAGTGGATGTTGGTGTATGGGTATGGTGTGGGCCCTAAGGGTTGGTGTCTGGCTAACAGTTGACCCTCGATATTTGCAGGCGACTCTGGTTTCCTCAACTTCTCATGGCTACTGACCTCTGTGCGGAATCCCAGGACAAGGGCAGAGGAACGTTACAATGAGGCACATGGGTTTACAAGAAGAATTATAGAGAGGACCTTTGGCCTCCTGAAGGCCAGGTTTCGTTGCCTCCATCTAACAGGTGGATCCCTGTACTACTCACCCAAGAATGTCTGCCAGATCATTGTGGCATGCTGCATGTTGAACAACCTTGCCTAATGTTGCCAGGTGCCTTTTCTGCAGGAGGATGAGGCTGGAGATGGGTGTGTGGCAGCAGTGGACCCTGTGGACAGTGAAGATTAGGAGGCAGAGGATGAGGATGGGGACAACAGAAGTGCAATAATTTGTCAATACTTCCAATGACACACAGGTAAGACAGTGTAACTTCACTTTTAATTGACAGTTTTGTGTTTGACATTGTCACTGGCAGGCTGATTTTCCCACTTCTATGGCCAGTCACTGTACCCTTTGGCATCTCTATTTGCAGATATTTGTGCCCCACTATCGCTCCTGGCGTGTTGACTGCAGCCAACTACAGGTCATTCCTATGTATGCATTACTGTACAGTTGTATTGCAGTGTTTATACCTTGTAAAACAAATTCATAGTTAAATCATTTGACATACTCCATACTTGTATATTTTTTCAAAGGGTATTTATTTAGGTGCTAATAAGTAGAGGGGTGTGTGCAATGGGCTGGGTTGATGGTGGAGGAAAGTCCAGGATAGAGTCCATTCTATGTGGATCACAGGTGCATTGTCCAAGGGGGCATAGGAATGGGAGCAATGATAGTTCAAGGTGGACACAGTGACAGGGTGGGACACAAGGGTGACATTCAGGAGAGTCTTATTTCCTGGCGGGGGTCTTGGCAATAGTCTCTGGCTTCTGCCTGGATCGCAGGGACCGTTTGCGGGGTGGTTCTCCTTCTGCAGGGGGAGGGGTACTGGTGGCCTGTTGGTCTTGTGGCGGGCCTCCTGTCCACTAGCGGCAGCAGAGGTGGAGGGCTGTTCATCGGTTTGGCTAGTGTCAGGGCCCCGGTGGTGTGCCACTGCCTCCCTCATTGTGTTGGCCATGTCTGCCAGCACCCCTGCAATGGTGACCAGGGTGGTGTTGATGTCCTTCACGTCCTCCCTGATCCCCAGGTACTGTCCCTTCTGCAGCCTCAGGTTCTCCTGCAACTTGTCCAGTATCTGGCCCATCGTCTCCTGGGAATGGTGGTATGCTCCCAGGATCTTAGTGAGTGCCTCATGGAGAATCGGTTCCCTGGGCCTGTCCTCCCCCTGTAGCACAGCAGTCCTCCCAGCTTCCCTGTTGTCCTGTGCCTCTGTTCCCTGAACCGTGTGCCCACTGCCACTGACCCCAGGTCCCTGATCGTCCTGTGTTTGTGGCGTGGCCTGGGATCCCTGTAGTGGTGGACACACTGCTAATTGACTTGTCCTGGGGACAGTGGTATGGGCCCACTGGGTGGGTACTGTGCTGGTGTTTCCTGAGGGGGGAGGCTCTGAGGTGGCATGGGACTGTGCCTGGGTAAACGACTGTCCGGAGATCCCTGATGGGCCAGGTTGGTCATCCAGATCCAGGTGTCCAGAGCTGCTGCCATCACTGTGGGCCTCTTCTGGTGGGGGACTGAATATTGCTGGCACCTTCTCTCCACTGACGTTGGGTGCGGGACCTGTGGGTATGTAAATGCAGTGCTATTGTTTCTGCGTGTGACATCTTGTGCATGGGTGTGTTGGCCTCTAAGGTTGTTTTTGCCCTGGCAGCTTTGCCTTGTGTGAGTTGTTATTTGGTGGGCTATCTATTTCCCCCCTAGTGTGTATGCTTTAGTGATAGGTGTCCATGCAGGTCTGTGATGGGTGTCCATGCATTGGTGTTGCATGCAGGGCTTGGTATTGGGATGGGTGGGTTGTGATGGTGGGGTGTATGGGAGGTGGTGGAGTGATGGGAGTGAGGGTAAGGGTAGGGGTTTGTGATGGCATGCAGATAGGGGGGGTGATAGTAATAGAGATTTGACTTACCAGAGTCCAGTCATCCTCCCACTCCTGCCAGGCCCTCAAGATGCATGATTGCCAAGACTTGCTCCTCCCATGTTGTTAGTTTTGGGGGAGAAGGTGGGGGTCCACCGCCAGTCCTCTGTACAGCTAGTTGGTGTCTTGCTGCTGTGGAACGCACCTTCCCCCGTAGGTCGTTCCAACTCTTCCTGATGTCATCCCTTGTTCTGGGGTGCTGCCCCACGGCGTTGACCCTGTCCACGATTCTCCACCATAGCTCCATCTTCCTAGCAATGGATGTCTGCTGCACCTCTCATCCGAATAGCTGTGGCTCTACCCGGATGATTTCCTCCACCATGACCCTTCTCTGAGAACCTGGGATGTCGCTGTGGTGCCATGGGTGTAGTGTGAGTGGTGTGGTTGAGGGTGTTTAGGGTGATGTGTTGGGGTGTGTGATGTAAAGTGCGTTGATGGTGTATAGGTGATGGTGGTGTGTGGCTGTGATCTTGTCTGTGGTCTTGCTATCTCTCTTGTGGCACTTGTTTGTAATGGTAAAGGGTTATGGGTAACGTGGGTGTGTGTTTTATAGTATGTGGGTGTGGTGTGTTTATGGGTGTCAGGTGTGTGCAGTTTGAATTGACCACTGTAGTGTTGTTTTGTATGTGTGTGTGTATTTTGAGTGCAGTGGTATGTACCGCCAATGGTTTACTGCCATTGAATGTCCGCCTCGGTGATTCTTGGGTCATAATGTTGTGGGCGTAGTTCTGTTGGCGTAACGGTGTGGGTTTTGCTACCGCCAGTTTATCACCGACCTTCGGGCTGGCGGACTTGTGTGTGTGGCTGTATAGTGACGGTTTGCTATGTGTGTGTCATAATATGGGTAGCGGTGATCCGCCGCGGCAGCGGTATGTTGGTGGCAGTCAGCATGGCGGTAAGCGGAACTTACTGCCAATGTCATAATCAAGGCCATATTCTAGAGAGAGAGTTATCCCTGTTATTTGCTCATAGACAATGGTATGAAATTCTGTTCCAAAGAAATTGAAACATATTTGGAAAGGTGTGGGATACAACACAAAACTTCAGCACTGTATCACTCTCTTACCAATGGTGCAATTGAGAGAGTGATAAAAACTCTGAAGGAAGGTATACAATTGGCTAGAGCAAGTGGCATTGATTGGAAATTAGAGTTGTCCTGGAGAAAGTGGGGTATCACGTCGCCACACTCCACCAAGTCTCCATTAGAGATGTTCAAAGTGAGAGCTCCTAACACCAAAGTGTGTTCAGGGTGGATATTTTGAGATAAAAGGTGTGTGGGTAATACCCTAGGAGATTGGCGTGAGAAAGAAATATGTTTGCAAAAGCGAAGGTAAGAAGTTTTGACAGGCATAAGAATGTGAGGGATGTGGTGGTTAACGTGATGCGATGCTGTAAAAATAAGAGCACTCCAGGGCTGTGCTGAAGGGTCAAAGTTTACGAGAAAATTGGAGGAGGTCAAGATTTTTAAGAATGCAGTGAAAACCCATGATAGTTGGATGTGGAACAAAAAAAACTGAGTGGTAATGCTTCAACATGTTCCAGTGCAAAATGCAGAACATGAAACAGATGAATCAACTAAGGAACTTAGGGCCTCATTACGGGTTTGGATGTCAGACTGCCATGTTGGCGGTCTTCCATACCCCCCTATTACGAGTGATACAGGTAGGACCGCTGACTGCCAACCAAAAAAGGCCAACTGGCAGTGGCGCGGAGGCCCAGAAATAGGCGGTTAGAACTCCAGCACAGTCAGCCCCATGACCAACCACTGACTGTATTACAAGTCCAAAGTCGCAGTGACAGGCACCCATGGTGGTCAGCCAATGGCGGTCCGAACCATGGCGGTTTGTGGTCACCAAAGCAATACACAATGGCACATTGGATGGATTTGAAACAACACAGCTGGCACACATTGCCACACGCGAGACACCTGCAAATCACACTATAAAACACACCTCTTCACACACCACAATCCTTTGCATTTTCACAGCACAACCCAGCAAGACTGAGCGAATAAAAAAATTAAACACCATAGAATAGGCACCCCTGCATTTTTTTGTCAACATCCCATACTACACCCTGCATATACTTTACTCCAGTCTAACCCTTTAGCACCACCCCTTCTTAGTAAGTCACAGTCACCTGTAACAATGTTTTAATTCAACCATGGGACATATCAAAAATCAATGTTTCACTGATAAAGAATTAAGAGTCATGGTAGATGAAATTATAAGAGCAGAGCCACAATTATTCAGAGCCCAAGTTCAGCACACTCCTCTCAGTAGGAAAAGGGAAATGTGGGATAGGATAGTAGACAGAGTGAATGCTGTAGGCCCCACCTTGCACACAAAGGAGGACATCAGGAAGAGGTGGAACAACCTCAGAGACAAGGTCTGTTCCCTGGTCTCCAGGCACCAGCTGCAGGCCAAGAAGACTAGCTGTGGCACTCCCAACTCTTCCTTACAACTCCATCACCAGGGAAGGAGAAGGTCCTGGCCATCCAGAATCCTGAGGGCTTGACAGGAATACCTGGGGGAGCAGAGTCTGGTAAGTAACAATACTAAAAATGTCAACAAAATATAAAGTCATGCATGCTCATGTCTACCCTTTTGCAACCTTCACTGTCACTCCACTCACCAGCCCAGTGTTCACCTTTCCAAAGACACCTGGCTGGCATCCCTCAATTGAAGTAGACTCACCTGAAGGACGACATTTGTATAGTGTGTGTAACACAGGGACTGACATAACTACAACTCCCAGCAGGCACGGTTACTGTAACTCCAAACACCAGACCAGTGTTCACTTGTCCAAATGTCCTTATATGTAAACTCCCAAGTCTAGTGCACTCACCTGGGAAGAGAACATTTGTATAGTGTGTGTAGTACAGGGACTGACATAACTGCTAAGGCCAGGAGGCACTGTACCTATCACTTCACTCAGCCAGCACAGTGTCCTCTCCTCCAAAGACCCCTGTTTGTCAACTCCCAATTGAGGTGTACTCACCTCGGTGGATAACATTCGGATAGTGTGTGTGGTACAGGGACTGACAGGACTGCTAAGGTCAGGAGGCACTGATACTATCACTTCAGTCAGCCAGCCCAGCGTCCTCTGCTCTAAAGACCCCAGTTTGTCAACTTCCAATTGAAGTATACTCACCTGGGAGGATAACATTTGTATAGTGTGTGTAGTACAGGGACTGGCAGGACTACTAAGGCCAGAAGGCACTATTCCTTTCACTTCACTAAGCCAGCCCAGTGTTCTCTCCTCCAAAGATGCACATTTGTGAGGTCCCAATTGGTGTGTACTCACCTGGGAGAAAAACATTTGTATAGTGTGTGCAGTACAGGGTCTGACATGACTACAACTTCCAGCAGGCACTGTTACTATAACTCTAAACATCAGACCAGTGTTCTCTTGTGCAAAGGCCCGTGTATATAAACTCCCAATTGTAGTTGACTCACCTGGGAGGATAACACTTGTATAGTGTGTGTAGTACATGAACTTTCATGATTACAATTCCCAGTAGGTACTGTTACTGTAACTCCAAACACCAGAACAGTGTTCACTTGTCCAAAGTCCCTTGTATGTAAACTCCCAATTGAAGTGTACTTACCTGTGAGAATAACATTTGTATAATGTGTGTAGTACAGGGACTGAAATGACTACAACTCCCAGCAGGCACTGTTACTGTGACTCCAAACACCAGACCAGTGTTCACTTGCCCAAATGCCCTTGTATGTAAACTCCCAATTGTAGTGTACTCACCTGGGAGGATAACATTTGTATAGTATGTGTAATACTGGTAGTCACATGGCTACAATTCAGCAGGCACTGTTACTGTAACTCCAAACACCAGACCAGTGTTCACTTATCCAAGGGCTCTAGTATTTAAACTCCCAATTGTAGTGTACTCACCAGGGAGGAGAACATTTGTATAGTGTGTGTAGTACAGGGACTGACATGACTACAACTCCCAGTAGGCACTGTTACTGTAACACCAAACATCATACCAGTGTTTACTTGTTCAAATGCTCTTGTATGTAAACTTGCAATTGAAGTGTACTTACCAAGAAGGAGAACATTTGTATAGTGTGTGTAGTACACGGACTGACATGACTACAGCTCAAGGCAGGCACTGTTACTGTAACTCCAAACAGAAGACCAGTGTTAACTTGTCCAAAGGCCCTTGCCCGTAAACTCCCAACTGTAGTGTACTTACATGAGAGGAGAACATTTGTATAGTGTGTGTAGTACAGTGAGTCCCATAACTGCTAAAGCCAGGATGCACTGTTACAATCACTCCACTCAGCCAGCCCAGTGTCCTGTACTCTAAAACCCCTTTTTGTCAACTCCCAATTGAAATGTACTCACCTGGGAGGATAACATTTGCATAGTATGTGTGTAGTACAGGGACTGACACAGCTATTAAGGCCAGGAGGCACTGTTTCTGTAATTCCAAACACCAGAATTGTGGGCACTTGTCAAACTACATCTGTTAGTGAACTCTCAATTGAAGTGTGCCCAATAGGGGGAGAACATTGGTCAAGTGGGTGTCCTAGAGTGAGTGACATGACTGCAACTCACAGCTAGCACTGTATCTGTAACTCAAAAAAACAGCACAGTGTACCCTTCTCCAAAGACCACTGCTTGCCAACTGCAAAATGAAGTTTACTCACCTGGGAGAATAACATTTGTCAAATATTGAGGAGTAGTGAGAGTGACAACTCCCAGCAGGCACTGCTCCCCCAACTCCAAACACCAGACCAGTGTTCTCTCCTCAAATGACCCTTGTGTCTCAAAATCCTATTGCAGAGTACTCACCTGTGTGGATACTATTTGTACAATGTGTGTATTATAGGTAATTACATGACTGCAACTCTCAGGGGGCTCTCTTTCTGTCACTCCAACCACCAGTCCAGTGTCCTGTTCTCCAGAGACTCATGTTTAAGAAATCACAGAAGAAGTATAATCAACTGGGGGTTGGAGGGGATGACAATTAGCAAGTGTGTAAAGTAGAGGGAGTGACATGACTGCTAAGGCCAGGAGGCTCTGACAATTGTCCAAATACTGATGTTTCTTAACTCACAATGGAAGTTTACTCTGCTGGGAGGATGACGTTTGGCTAGCGTTGGCAACTAGTGGGAGTGACCTGAATGTAAATTCCAATGGGCCCAGTTTTGTTGACTCCAGTCACCAGCCCAGTGCCCACTTTTCCCAGTGCATCTGTCAGCAAACTCAGAAATGAAGTTACTCACCTGCAAGGATAGCATTTGGCTAATGTTGGGAACTAGGGGAATGACCTGAATGCAACTCCTAGGAGACGCTGTTTAAGTGACTCCAAAAATCAGTACAGTGGTCACTTGTCCAAAAACCCTTGCCTGCTAACTCTCATTTGATGTATACTCACCTGGGAGGGACCAAGATTCAGATCATGCTCAACTCAGAGATGTGGCTGGTCTCCTAGCTTCATCTTGATTATCTGTGCAAAGATAAAACTACTGAAATCAGGAAGGACAGCTCACCCAGTGTGCAATATAAATGATTAACAAGGCCTCAAGATGCATCCACAGAATGGTTTTGGCTGCAGACACATTCACAATCACTGACCACATGATGACTTAGTACAATCTGAAACATGGTATATTTCAGATCAACAGGTTGAGCTGCCACTGGGAACACAGAGCCCACAGAAGAGACTGCCACTACCCCCCTGGAAGAAGCCCTCAGTGAAGAAGACACCTCTGGACATCTGGACATGGAGGATGGTTCTGGCCCATCTGGTCAACCTGGCCAGACCCCTACAGTGAGTCTCACTGTGGCCACATCAATACCTCCCAGCTCCATTGCCTCCACATCACAGGCAGCCATTCAACCCACAACCTGTGTCCCTAGCACAGTGGCAACCATCTTGTACCCCCCAGTCCAAGATCCTGAGTGGCAGCGCAACACCTTAGACAATGATGGTCCCAGAACCAGTAGTAGGAGGCACCCTGCGGCAAGGGCACCGGCCCGTGGGGTAAGGTGCTTGGGAGGGATGTTGCGGGCCACAGGGTAAGGCCACTGGGGATGCTCCTGGCCAAGACACCATAGGCAAAGTCTACAGGGAGTCACAATGTGTGATGGGCCAGGCACTTTCTGAACTCCGGGAGATACAGCTGCAGAGTGACATACACAGGGATATGCTTCAACAGTGGCAGGACCCCAATAACAACCTGGCCTCCCAAGCAGTACCCTAATCAGGGATCCACAGCAACACTCTACCCCTTCCTTTGGCGCAGCAACGCAAGGCCCTTTTTCATTGGTACCAGCCACTGGAAAGGAGGCCCTGTCCGGGGAAGAACCTGCAACGGACACCCCTGCCTCTGTAGCAGCAGGTCCTCCCCATTCAAATGGGGGCGTCCAGCTAAGAATTCAGGAGGTGCAGATGGCCACACATTGACCACTGCCAGTAAGTGACCTCTTCCTGAAGGAACTCCTTTGTGTGCCACAGATTCACTCTGTTGGCTGTCCTTCAGCCACCTTCCATTTCCTGTGGGAGGAGTACACTGGACTGTGGACTGATAATGCTGTGGCATCTACTATAATGATTTCATCCACCATGTCGGAACCCTTCACTTTTCTGGTATGTCATGTCCCCTACTTTTTATTCTGTGCACAGATTCACAATAAATAACACCCATCACAAAGTTTGCATCTGCTTGCTTATGTTTCAATTATTGCTATGTAGAGATGTAAGACCATGTGCAGCAAATTATGTTAACACAAGATACTAGTGCAAGGAGGGATATGTTACATGTACAGTGTCCTGCTAAGGATTACAACCAACACACACAAACACATTGGTACAAGTGTCTGGTCACACCAAACATTTTATTTTAATATACAACACCTAGGCTGTTGAAATGTCTGGACTGTCACAACCAGGAATGGCTTACTCATCTTGTGTCAAGGTGTATACACAGAGGAACAGTCCCCCAAACCACAGTAGGAAGGGCCTTATCAGACACTGTCCTATAGTACAGGCAAACAGAGAAGTGGTTGATGTCACCAGCTTGATCCATATCACATACCAAAACCAGGTTATCCAACATCACATAAACCAAAATACAGACAGAGGGTGGTACAGCAGTCCCTGATCACAGGTCCATCATAATCAAATGACCATGCATCTGGTGGTATGATACAAACACATGTCAGTGTTGTGGCACAGGTACTGTGGACTGCAGTGATGAAACACATCTACAGCTACATACAAGTCATACAAGAAGAGTGTTTAGCCTATGTGAAGGGTGAATGCCTTGCTTGCACTCAATGATAACATATTTCATGCCCACATAATTACACACATGATGCAATTGGCCCAACAAAGTACATAAATCAAGTACATTGTGCAATTCAGACGTTCCACCCAAACACTGGCCAACCTGCCTTGGAACAGGCCCATAACCCCAAATCGAACAGTCCATGTCCAGTTCCTATGTCAGAACAGCATCAGATACTTGCCAATGTTACAACTAAAATGCCCACATGAGGGTGTCATGGTGAAGGTACCTGTACAAAGACAAAACAAGGAGTATAGATTTAATAACATACCTATAACACAAATCACATAACAAGCATCTGGAAATGAGGTTATATTGCAATGAGACAGACACAAACAAAGCAGCTCCATTAAGGTGGGGATATGTCAAAGGCTAATTCTTTAAGCATCCTTTGGCTGAATATTGAAGAGAATTAGCTCCCCAGTGTTTGGCCAAATCACTCAACTACACACATTCTGACAACTACAGTTCTTTGTACAGTCACAGTCATTACATCACATAACATACTTACACTCAAAAAAGAAGCTGTTGATGAGATCTTCCCACAATTGAGCTCCTTCCTCTTCACCACTGTCATGCTCGCTTGGCATTTCAGGAGGCTCACCCGATGGCACTGCAGGCTCCCCCTCCTCTGGGATGTATGGGATATTCATCCACAGTGCGATGTTGCGGAGCATGCAGCAGGCCAAAATGATCTGATACACTTTACCGGGTGAGCACAGGAGGGTTCCACAAGTATGGTCCAGACACCTAAACCTGGCCTCCAGAAGCCCAAAAGCCCACTCCACTTCGAGCCCTGTTCTTACATAGGCCTCATTGAAGCAGACTTCCCCTCGCTTAGTTGGATTCCTTATTGGCGTCAACAACTAAGGACGGTTTGGGTATGCAGAGTCTTCTGTTAAGGAATGGGACATATGTGCAACTATGAGTCCCTCTTATCAGAACTGTGGCACCAGATGTTGCACACACGCAAACAGGACAGCTGTGACTTACCAATTAGCCAAGCCCTCTCTGGGTACAGTTGTGACATCAGCTGCAGAATAGGGCTGTTTTGCATTATGAATGCATCATGGACTGAACCCGGATAATGGCACAGACCTGTGAAATGTATAGGTGCGTCAAACATACAACTTGTGCGTTGATGGAATGGAAGTTCTTATTGTTGTGGTAAACTTGTTCATTGTCATGCGGTAGGACCAAGCCAACACATGTGACATTAATAGCCCCCACCACATGTGGGATGCGTGCAGAACCATAACAGTCAGCCTTCACATGGGCTAAATCCTCACGTCTGGGAAACTGGATGTAGCTATCCAGGTGTTTCAACATTGCTGAGGACATCCTTCAACACCAGACTGAACATAGGTTGGGACATTCCACCAGCTTGGGTCAGGAAGTGCAACCGACATGACTTGTACAACGGGTGGAATGCTGGTTAGATGTCTAGTAGCTGGCATCAGATCTGGCTCCAACTGATGACAAAAGTCCACTATTGTTTGCCAATTCAGACGATACAGGAGGATGATGTGTCTTTCTTCCATGGTCTGAAGGCCAGGCAGTGGACGGTAGACAGGTGGTTGTCACATCCTCCCTTCCCCTGGATACCTATATATGACAAGAAATGAGTTCTGACATTAGTCATTGTGTCCACAGCAACATACATGATTCATATCAATGATAACATGTGACATGACAATTTAGAATGGATGGACATGACAAACAATACACCTAACAGCTGCTAAAAATACAAGGGTCACATGTTACCCCCTTGATTTGACACACATGTGTACATATCATGTGTCTGGCCGGAAAGCAGAATTGTGCATCACGAATGCCACTTGGAATGTGACTGGATGTCCCTTGTGCAAAAGATTACCTTGGACAGGGGTGGACTGTGCCCCACTCTAAATTGCCATATGTGCCCAGCAACATACCACAATGGTGTTTGAGTAGTAGGACCAACATGACAAAACAATATGAGCAGGTTTTTGTGCTCCAAACAACATTTTCTGAGGTGTGACGCAGATATAATGCCCAACCTCACATTTCTGGCCTCTAAAATGGTGGCTGCCTGACCTAATCCACTGGACATTAGGAACCGCCCGCAACCACCGGCGGAAGACATCATGGCGGTAGGCGGTTGCAACCACGGCGGACACAGCCATAGGCTAATGTTGTTGCTAGTGGCAGTCGCGGGCCAATGGCTGTGTCCACCGGCAGTGACGACCGTGTAAAAATACCTCACTTGACTCCTGATACTGCCGCCAGCAAGGCCTCCACTATTGAGGTGCTGTGTACTGCCTCTGGGAGCAATAATGTCACATTCAGCAGGTGATAGGGCCCAAGCCTTCTCACCAGAGGAGTTGGAAAAGATGGTGACTGAGGGCCTACCCCTGTATGTATACCTCTATGGTGTACCAGAGGAGCAGGTAAGGGCCTCATGTGCACAGTTTCCTCTGTACTTCACTATCATTTCACTCCTCACAGACTACATTGTGCCCATGTGTGCCATATTGATTACTCACGTGCCTGTTCTTGGAATCTATGTGTCATCAATGAGAAAGTCAATGTGCAGGTATTGGAGGCCAGTGCCATATGTTAAGTTCATTCACATTGTGTTGTGTTTATTTTTTGTGTTCCCTGATCCGCCTTCTGTTGGATGTACATAACTAGGTGAGCTGACATTACAGCCATCCACTGACATTCTTTTCCTCATGAATGTTATATATGTGACACAACATGTATGTGCATGGAAGCATGAGCTGAGTATGCATGTTGTTTGTGTCAGTTGTGAGTAATGTGCAATAACCAGGACGATATAGCATGACAGGATTAAAATTGTGATGAAGAGAGGGAAACATAGAAATAATGCTACCATATTGTCACTAGAGTCAATAGACTAATTCTTACATGTTAAGCTCTACTTCTGCCATTCAGGTTCCCCTGGGAAGACATCATCCCCCATACCTGAGCAAAGGCCTGATGTCTGCATAAGCAGTTGTAGTGAAGCAGTCAGCAATCAGCATACAGTCGTGGTCCTCTGGCTGGAATCTCCCTCTAACGTGTAAGGGACAGGGAAGTGTTTATATAATAAAACAGCTGATGTTCTGAGAAAATGTCCCTAGATAAGGATGTGTGTTTTTCTATGAATACCAGAGACAAAACTTTTACCACGTTCACCGGCACCCTATCTTACTGCAACCTTGAAAGAAGCACAGAGTAAACAAGAATGTCTTGTTTGAGAACGTAGTGCTGGCCTAAGCAAGAACAGCTAGATAGAAATAAATAAAACAAGACCACAAACGTGGCTATTGTTAAAATAGTAAATGAAGCTGAATAAAATATCTCTAGGTTAAAGTGCACCGCGGCAAGTGTATTGTGCTAAAATAACGTGCATGAAGCTATAACTAAATGGCTACACAACAGAGTGACTTGAAGTGATGTTTCAATCACATGTGTTTGGGTACGAGCATTCATCCACTGACAGACATCTGGGTTTGCAAGAGCATAATGGGGCTGTGATGCAGCTTCCCATTGGGCAATATGTTCTAAAAGTCCATGCAACTTCTGTGTCTCACGTACATGCAAAGGACTAATGGCATCTACTGATGCACTCAGAGTATGTCATTGTAAGGGGTGCTAGACATTAGTAGTGATCACCCTGGGGCTTGCTGATTCATAGTGTTGTGTATTTTTTTCGGACATCTCTCCCTGACATCTTGCATATGATGTCTACAGTGTTCATTTCCAATGATACCTCTTTGACTTTATTGGGACAGATGTCACTTGGTGAAGTGTGCATTGTGGAACTGCTTCCAGTGTGACATGAGTATTTCCTGTCACCTTCTCCAGGCTATTGTACTTTTGTCTTCAACATGGTTGAATTTTGGGGCACCCTTTCTTATAGTTGGGTCATTATGTATGTGACACATTGATGTGTGCATGCCCTTGTGAGGGATCTGTGGGAATGCAGTTGGCATTGGCCTACTATTGTGCGACAACAGGTTACTGAGGTCTGCTCCATGGGGCAAAGCTTTGTGGGTGATGAGGTCTCCTAGCTGTTGACTGGGTATTGTCATTGCACAGCTTCAGCCATGCAATTGTATTTTTGTGAAATTCTGATTTCCCACTTGGCAACTGTTGGCAGTTCATGTGGTATGCATGCATATATGGTATGGCACATGTATGGGCCACCTAGGTGTAGTTTGTTGCAGGGGCCTACTTGGCATCATGATTACATTTGCCAATCAGAGCTATTGTTCAAGTGTGTCTATGGACATGTGATTACCATATTTTTTCTTTGTATTTGCAGTATCTGCACCAGGAAGCGAAGGAGACAGGGCACAGCCAAGTGGGGAAGCATCTGGTCAGGGGACCTCGGGACAAGACACCACTGACCCAGTGGCCCAGAGGATGAGGGGCGTGCCACGGGGGAGACCAGAACATCCTCATAATCATCATTGGATTCCTCCTCCAGTGGACACTCCCTAGTGGTGGTGGACCCAACGGGGAATCCATCAGTACCATCCTTGTCCACCACCCCCTGTTCTAATACCACCCTCCCTGTTGCTCCCCACCTAGTTGGCCATGCCCGCTCATCCAAGAGGGTGGGCATCTCCTTTGCTGCAGGCTGTTCCACCCCAGCCCGTTACCCTTACTGCCCTCAGTGAGGAGGCTGTTGACCTCCTAGGAAGTATCTCTCTGGGTTGGTCAGCCATTGTGAATGCTATCCATGAATTGCCAACCCAACTACAACAAACCATCACATTCCTGGAAGACATTCATGGTGCAATGGCTGGCCTATAGAGATCTTTTCACTCTGGCCTTATCACTGATGGCAACCAGTCACCTCTCACCTTCTGTCCCCCTCTAAGTCCCTCTCCCCACTCCAAATCTCCCTTCCCCTAGCCAACCAAAGCACCCAGACTGATATGCAGGCATCCATATCAACATCCAAGAAGAGTGCACACAAACACAAGGACCACAAAACACACTGGCACACACACAATGTCCAGACACAGCAACAGTCACAACTTCCCTGGACACCCCCACCAATCCCAGCATCACACACACCACATCCAAGATACCCACAGGCACCACACCAACAGTCAGTGACACACCCACCATACCCACAGACACAACCCGGGCAGACCCCCCAGACATCCACCACACGCACCATACCTGCAGACACCACAACTACAGGCACACAGATATCCACCAAATCCACCATACCTGCAGCCACACACCCACCCACCACTGCATACCCCAGCACCTCTACCCCCACTAACCCCAAGAAACACAAAGGCCCACACTCACCCACCCAACAGACACCCACCACACAGAAGCATCCCTCCCATAAGCACGCACCTACAACATCCACACCTACACAGCATACAACCACTCCCTTCACCTCCAAATCCTGACCCCCTTCTGCTGACCATCCCTGTGGCCCTAAGAGACTTTTTTGTTTGACCTGGGCCTTACCCCTGTTTCCTCCACCCCGTCCTAAACCCAAGAGGACCCCACCCAGCTCCCAGTCCCTCCCTCCCACCTCCCAGGCTTTCCCTGCCCCCCTGCAAGCCCCCATACCTCTCCCCCCAAGAAGAAGTCCATCCATCTCAAGAAGAAGACCACCCCTCCCAAGCCGGAGGTCAACCCCGTCCCAAATCGGACCCTCCATGGATAATCCCTTAGCTGCCTGCCTGCCCCCTTGATGCCCCTTCCTGTGGAGGTTCCATAGCAGTTGGATGTCAAGTTTGGCTACTCTGGGAGAAGACTATATGGAGTGGCCAATATTTCATAATTTATAAACCCAAATAATTTGTTTTTTGGGGTATACATTTGTCCTGCAATTCCTTTTCTAGCTTAATGCTATTCCTGAGTAACTTGTGTTGTGTGGCTACAGTTGTGTGTGTTTGAGTGACATTGGTCAGTGCCCGCCAAGAGAAGGATGTATGTTGACGATGTGGATATGTGTATGTAAATGCAATGGCAGTGTCATGGCATTGTGTGGTGTTTGTTATGGTGAGTATTTTATCTTGTGTTGTCCACTGTGAGCATGTATGGTGTTGGACTTGTCCCCCAGATATGGCTTATGTATTGATCTGATGTGTGTCAGCTTGAGTTTTGTTAGTGCAGCCATAGAGTGTGTTCAGTTGTGCTAGCTTTGTTAGCATTTGCCTGTGCATGTGTCCATTTATCTCTGTGTCCCTTGCAGCTAGTTCCTGTAGAGGTATGTTCTATGCAGTTGAAGTTGTATGTGCTTTATTGACTTTCACTTCCACATTGTGCAGACGGTCATGTCATTTGGGTCTAGTAATGTTTGTCCCTGAGACACATGTCGGACCATTTCCTGTGCAAATGTTAAGAGGAGTGTGCAAACTGTAATGTGTCCCAGTGCAGCCTCCTTCCCTGAGTGCTACTGAGGCCCCCATTCCTATTGTGCAGGTATTGTTAGCATAGTGCTCTTTGTCTCTCTGTGTATTGTGCATGCCATTGTCCTTCCATTGTACTGTGATGTGTGTGTCCTTTGCAGGGTTGTTTAATAGTGGTGGTGTTTGTGTTCCAGGCCACATAGATACATATGTGTGTTGTATGTGATGACAGTCCCTGGCTTGTGTGGAATTTGAGTGTGTGAGTTGTATTTGTATGAGTAATGTTTGTCTGTAGTTTGTGATGTCTGAGTGAATGTTGTGTAGCCTTCACTGTCCTTGTGCCTGAGATGTGTGGACGTGTTTTTGTGTAGTATTGCAACGCAGTGTGAGTGAGCTGCCCAAAGGGGGGGGTATTGTGACTGTGAATGTGTCCTGATTTGTGTAAAATGCCAACCCGGGACACAATGAGACGTGTACTTGGTGCCCATAGCATGACCCCCATATGATGTGGATGACAGCCCAATGATCTATTGTTGAGCGTAATTACACAGGTAGGTGTGTGCACTTACGATCAGTGGCATCCACAGCAGCATTGATTTTATACTACATTGATGATCACCAACAGTGGCAGTTCGTGCGTGATGGTTTCCATGCCGGCTCCAGACCTGTGGGGCTGCCTAGAGGTAAGTGTCTCCCTTTATACTGTCCGTTTCCACCTTATGAGATGTGGTGGTTGGACCACAATGGTCACGTTGGCGGTGTGCAACCTCATAATGGGTCTGGCAGAAACACTGTTTCCACCGGCCTGTTTATGCTGTCTCGTAACTGTGGCGGTGTGTGGTGCCTTGAGGTGCTGGCGGAACCACAGTGGTCTTCGCTCCATAGGCCCGCATGACTTGTAATACGGTGGTCCGACCGCCATCCCGACAGCGGTCGGACTGCCAACTCGTAATGAGGCCCTTAATCAGCCAAAAGTGGTGGACATTAAAAAAACACCCCAGCGGGTTTGTCTTGCAGGAGGAAGAGTGAAAGAACAATCAGAAAACCATCCTATTTGAGAGACTTTGTTGAAGGATAGACAAGTTTTAGTTGCTTACTGAATTATCTTGATATGCTCTATTTTTATTTTCTCTTATTTCTGTTGTGATTTCTTACTGGTACTATATCTCAAGAATTTACTTTTGTGACTATAATATTAGTTGTCAGTGTTGGATGGAGAAGTGTGGGATTTTATGTGTTTGCATTTGATGTATGTTTTTTAGGGGCTGTCCATTATGGGAGGGAGTCGTGTGGCGTATGCGATGTCCTGAGAATGTTTTTAAGTAGAATTCTATGAGGTCCTTAAAATGTTTTAAGTAGAATTCTATGAGGTAGCTAGATGGAATGTCGGGAAGGGACGGTTGTAAGAGAATCAGCCTGGAGGTGGCTGATGTGCCTTCGAATAAATCTGTTCTTGCCTTCTATCCTCTCTTGTCGTCTTTCGAGGGGTAACATCTCAGTGAACTTGTGAGTGTGAGCTAGTACAAGACATCCCGCTGTTAAGCCTTGCGGTGAGACAGAATTCCACAGAGTGCTTTATACAGCTAAACTCAGATTTGACAGCTGTTGCTTTAATGGAGATCACACACTCACTATTCGATGACTCAGATATTGAGATGCTGTCGCCTTTTCTTAGAGTTTGAACAACAGGCCCCAGGGTAGCTTGTGTCTAATGAAGCATTGCCTTCATCTGCACGGTTCACCTGATCGTCGGGAGCTTTGGTACATGGAATTGTGCAGCGGAGCATGGAGCAAAGATTCCACGTGACACGTCTTACGACCCTACACAAAGCGGCATTATGTCTCTGTCTGTTCTATTTTCTTCTCAGTCTATTTTTAGTGTGCTGACTCAAGGACGCTGGGCACTGTGCAATGCAGAATCTCAATATGTTGCACAAAGGAAAGCTGCAGGCGGCCATTTACAGAGCGCTGTGCAGCCAGCGGCATTGCACCGCTTGAATTAATTGATAGGAAATTCGTTTTTCCATTTTTAAACATTCCTCTTTTTCATGTAAGAGTTTTTTCTAGTAGTTAATACCTCGGTACTTATATACTTGCTGCATATTATTTTAGCTGTAGGCTTGTTTGATGCCCTGATTCCCCCCTCCCAAGAAACATTCATACCTCTTGACAGGACATATAATATTCTCTCTTGATCTGGTTTGCAGTCTTCCCTAACTCTATTCTCAGATTTCCTATTACCTTTTGTTTGATTTTAGAGCATGTCACGTTGGGCTAATAGTTTTCCTCCATGGACCTCCATGGACCATCCAGCAAACCATCATTCTTTGTCTGACAAGGTTGAGAATAAGACAGACACTTGTGTAATGATTTGCTTTTCCCTCATCGCTGCTTGTTGCAGTCAGGAACAATTGGTGTGTGTGAGCATGCCAGCACACTCCTTCCGTGGTAGCCACAGCACATAATTGCCTGAATCTATTACTAAGGTTTGCACATTTGTGTATCGCATGTTCTGCTCTTGGACAGAACCAGGAAGAGCGGGGCTATGTAATTTCAAGGTTTTGTGTATTTTGGAAATGCACTCTTGAAATCTATCCATTGGCATGGGTAAAGGGGACAGAATAAGAGCTCGTTCACCAAAATGGAGGAAAGCTTGCGTAAGTAGCCGATTGGGCATTTTTTCAGCATGGACCATTGAATGAAGTTGTAAAACTTACACTTCGGGCGCAGAGCCCTGTCTATTCTCATTAACGTGTGTAAACACAAATAAGAGCGGCACAGGCTCATGACCTTTGACTCGGGAAGTACATGACATGGCCTGTGCAGGCTTTCATGCAGTTCCACTGGTGTGGCTGGACCTTGAGCTCGGTTGGTTTTGAATTCATTGCAGAGGCGTTACAAAGGTAATGTCCACGTGGAAGAGGTAATGTCCGGTAGTTTATTCCAACTCGATCTGCTCCAGTTACAAGTGAAGTCCAATATAAGAAACTCACCTAAAGCAAGGTTCACACCTCTTCTGAGTTCTCCAACAGTCAAAACTGGAATCTTCACGCACAAGCTCATTACGACGTCATATACACCACAAAACTCTGAGATGATGACAGCAGAAGAATGCACAGGACCGACCCAAGTAAAACACAACAAAAGGGCTGGTACATGAACCCTGGGATTTCATGATGAGAACGCAGACTCACAATCTTGCCACTTCTTGCCACTTCTTGCCACTTCCATCACAGCAGCCCGGCAGCAATAAAGCTACACTGCCCATATACCAGTGCCATGAAGTAGAGTTTGAGGGAGAACACCAGTCAGCTTCAGCCTTAACCCATATGAGATGAGCCTTGTAGATTCTGAGTCTTGTTCCTTGCTACTACTAATGTGAGGATAAACACTGCCTTTATATCTGTCTCGGATATTGTTCAGCTCATTGTTAGGAGAACACATTTACTGTATATGTTTCCCTTTACACAGTCATTGCTTTCAGTATGTCATGGTCTTACAGGTCCTGTCTGTAGTATTGTGGGAGCATGCTTTTCTATCTGCACGCAGTTATAGTAGTGGAACCTTGTATGAGGATTCGAGGAAAGTGGGAGCGGGGAGGCGGCGGGAAGGCGGCGGTTGGAACTAGACCGATATGGATGTGCGAGGGCCTGCTGTCAATAAATGTTTACTACCTCTTCCGACTCTGAGCTCATCTACACTACAAATCTGGCGACGAGTGAGGGAACTTGTGCCCTACACGTGACCCTTACTGGAAGCAGAGAGAGAGCAGTTCCAGGATAGGCTGCCAGCCTGTTGTACCTCTCAATCCTCTTGGGATCAAGTTCGGGTTGAGCGCTGCTGTTTGCTGATTGAGTGCTTACTGGTGAAGGGCGGCGTCTCTTCCTTGTGGAGGTACCTGGAGGATTTGGGAAATTTTGGGCCAGGTTGGTTGTGTATGTGAACTTGGTGGCGGTTGGAGCGCGCACCTGGCTGATCACATGCATCTGGATCAGTAGACGCAGTGACGTTGAACGTGTCGCCATCTTCAAAACAGGCAATTGGCACATAGGATATAACGCAGTGTCGCATGCCGCCATCTTAAACTGTGCATTGTATTTTGGAAGTGTCCTGCTTAACCCCTTCCCCGCCAGGGACGTAATGGTTACGTCCATGGCAGCGCCCGTGTGGCGCCATGGACGTAACCATTACGTCCTGGGACTGGCAGTCGGGGGAAGCGCTAGCGCTTCCCCCGAGGGCCGCCCCCCAACACCCCCAGGCCAGGGCTGAAAGGGGAATCCCTTCCCCTTTCACGCCCACCCCCCCCCCCATGACGTCAGCGCGCGATCGCGCGCTGATTTCATGGAAAGGGGGAAAGACGCGCTGGAAGCCATTTGCTTCCAGCGCGTCTAAGGGAGAAGGTGAGTTTTTCACCTTCGTGCGGGGTGGGGGTGCTCTCAGAGAGGCATCGAGGGAAAGGAAAGGGTTTTCCTTTCCCTCGATGTCTCTTTGAGCATTCCTGCTGCCCGATCGCGATGCGATCGGGCAGCAGGAATGCCCACTAGACACCAGGGATTTCAGTATGTGTGTGTGTGTGTGTGCTTATTAGTGTAGGGGAGCGACCCCTTGGGCAAGGGTCGCTCCCCTTTGGGGGCACATGTATTTTACGTCGTTTCTGCCCCCCCTGTGGGCAGATTGGCCCTATTTTTAGGCCGATCTGCCCCCAAGGGGGGCAGAAAGCCACTAGACACCAGGGATTTTATTGTTGATTTGTATTTTTTGTGTTGGGGGGCGGCCCCTTGGGCAAGGGTCGCTCCCCTTTGGGGGCAAATGTATTTTACGTCGTTTCTGCCCCCCCTGGGGGCAGATTGGCCCTATTTTTAGTCCGATCTGCTCCCAAGGGGGGCAGAAAGCCACTAGACACCAGGGATTTTATTGTTGATTTGTATTTTTTGTGTTGGGGGGCGACCCCTTGGGCAAGGGTCGCCCCCAGGGGCCCTCATGTATTTTTGGGCAGTTCTGCCCCCCTTGGGGGCAGAGAGGCCTATTTTTTTTAGGCCTTTCTGCCCCCAAGGGGGGCAGAATCCCAATAGCGCCAGAAATAGTATGTATGTATGTGTGCTTTGTGTTGGGGTGTGGCCCCTTGGGCAAGGGTCGCTCCCCCCAGGGGCGCAATGTATTTATTGTCGTTTCTGCCCCCCTTTGGCCCTATTTTTAGGCCGATCTGCCCCCAAGGGGGGCAGAAAGCCACTAGACACCAGGGATTTTATTGTTGATTTTTTGTGTTGGGGGGTGGCACCTTGGGCAAGGGTCGCCCCCATGGGCCCACATGTATTTTTGGGCAGTTCTGCCCCCCTTGGGGGCAGAGAGGCCTATTTTTTTTAGGCCTTTCTGCCCCCAAGGGGGGCAGAATCCCAATAGCGCCAGAAAGATATGTTTGTATGTGTGCTTTGTGTTGGGGGGTGGCCCCTTGGGCAAGGGTCGCTCCCCCCGGGGGCGCAATCTATTTATCGTCGTTTCTGCCCCCCTTGGGGGCAGATTGGCCCTATTTTTACGCCAATCTGCCCCCAAGGGGGGCAGAAAGCCACTAGACACCAGGGACTTTATTGTTGGTTTTTATTTTTTGTGTTGGGGGGCGGCCACTTGGGCAAGGGTCGCCCCCAGGGGCCCACATGTATTTTTGGGCAGTTCTGCCCCCCTTGGGGGCAGATATGCCTATTTTTTAGGCCTTTCTGTCCCCAAGGGGGGCAGAATCCCCATAGCGCCAGGGATACTATGTGTGTGTGTGTGCTTTGTGTGGGGGTGTGGCCCCTTGGGCAAGGGTCGCCCCCCCCCAAAGGGTGCAATGTAATCTGGGCGATTTCTGCCCCCTCCCCTTGGGGGTAGATTGGCCTATTTTTTTTTAGGCCCATCTTCCCCCAAGCAGAGAAGACTAGACACAGGGGAAAATGAAAAAATGGTTAGTGGCGGAGTGTTTGTCAACTGGCGAAGTATTTGCTTTTATGATAATAACAGTTTTTCTCCTTTTTGTTTTAGTTCAAAGCTTTTGCTGACTTTGCTGTGGCTTGTTGCAGTTTTGGCAGTAGTTGTCCTGCGGTTTGCGTAGTTGCATGTTTTAGGTAAGTAAATAAATTTACTCCAAGTGAGTATTGTTGCAATGCATGAATGACATGTTTGTAGGTGGTGTACTGAATGCAGGATTGTGTGTGAAATTGTCCTTAGAGTTATGCACAATGATTATTGTGTTGTCTTATGTCTAATTTGCTTTTTTTTTTCTCTTTTTAGTGGGATATCGTTGGTGATTGCTGTGGCTGTGCAGAGTAGTTGCTGGTGAGTCAAGCTTTTTCAGGCAAGTGAGCAGTATAGTTTTTGAGTTTATAATTCTTAGTGATAAACCTATACTTTGTTACTTATCTTACACAGTGCTGGTTGTTGGTGGTGTATTTGTCCAGTTAATTTTAGTAGGAAGGATCATGGCCAGCCGTAGGATGACCGCTCAGCAGGTTGTTAGTGTGCTTTTTGAGTCATCTTCTGACCATGAATATGAGACTGACTCTGCATCTGAGGCAGAGGAGGAAGTGCAGGATTCTGGAAGTGAATTTTCTGTCAGAGATGAATCATCTGATGATGAAGCCACTCTCAGTGCTGATGAAGGGCCTGTTTTAGAGGAGGACAGTGATGTGCCAATGGTGCAGGAGCCAGCGGCTGAAAGGCTTCCCATTGGAAGACCTGACGCATGGGTTGCACCAAACATGGAGCAGCCACAGTTGCCTGCGTTTACTGGTTTTCCAGGGTGTCGAGTTAATACGGAAAACTTTTTGCCCGTCAACTTTTTTGAGTTGTTTATGGACGATATATTTTTGGAAGAGATTGTTGAGCAGACTAATTTGTATGCAGAGCAGTTTTTGAGGGACAACGCTGCCAGACTTAGGCCACACTCTAGAGCTAGCCGGTGGATTCCCACAAATCTGGAAGAGTTGAAAAAGTTCTTGGGTTTAACTTTTTTGATGGGGCTGATAAGGAAGCCGTCGCTGTCTTCATATTGGTCTACTAGTCCCTTGATGGCAACTGCTATATTTCCTGCCATCATGAGTCGTAACCGGTATGAGCTTCTTCTTCGGATGTTGCATTTTGTAGATAATGCTTTAGCCTTGCCACGAGATCATCCTGATTCTGACCGTCTTTTTAAGATTAGACCTGTCCTTGATCATTTGGTAGATCGGTTTTCAGAGATCTATGTTCCAGGGAAAGAAATATCTGTAGATGAGTCTTTGGTCCTGTTCAAGGGTCGTTTGGTTTTTAGGCAGTACATTCCTAGCAAGAGGGCACGGTATGGAATTAAATTGTATATGCTGTCAGAAAGTAGTACAGGATATGTTTATAATTTCCGGGTCTACACTGGTAGGGATTCCAATATTGACCCCCCTGGTTGTCCTCCCACTTTTGGAGTTAGTGAGAAAATTGTGTGGGAACTTGGTAGACGACTGTTTAACAAAGGTCACCATTTATATGTAGATAACTTCTACACTGGAGTTCGGTTGTTCAAGGAGTTGTTCAGAGTGGACACTGTTGCTTGTGGCACAATCCGCTCTAATCGGAAAGGCTATCCAAAAGAGCTTGTCTGTAAAAAACTTGAGAAGGGACAGTGCAGTGCCTTGCGTAATGATGAGCTGCTAGCTCTGAAATTTGTAGACAAGAGGGATGTATACATGCTAAGCACCATCCATGATGAGAGTACTTCACCTGTGGCTGTTTGGGGTCAGGTTGCCGAAGTGCGCAAACCTGTGTGCATCTTAGACTATAATAAGCACATGGGTGGTGTTGATAGAGTAGATCAGAGGTTAGAACCTTACACTGCTGCTCGTAAGTCTTATGTGTGGTATAAGAAATTAGCGCTTCACTTGTTCCACTTGGCAACTTTTAATGCTTTTGTTGTGTTTAAGGATAGTTCTCCAGAGTCAAGGATGACATTTGTGAAATTTCAGGAGTCTATCATAGCTAGCCTTGTTGTGCTGGAACAGGCAAGAGTTCCTAGAGAAGCAGTGGTGGAGGATGTGACTAGATTGAAAGATCGTCACTTTGCTGAGCACATTCCTCCCACGGCCAAAAAAAACTTTCCTGCTAAGAGATGTAGAGTCTGTGCTCGAAGAGGTATCAGGAAGGAGACTAGGATGTACTGCCCTGATTGTCCTTCAAAGCCTGGGCTGTGTGTGGGTGGCTGTTTCAGGAGCTACCACACACAGAAGAATTATTGGGAAATTCCGTGAGCGTAAACTGGTGTTTTATATTTTTATATGTTCGGTTTCACGGTTGGCATTAGTCATGTATTCAGTTAGAGCTTTTGTGTTTGTAGTTTTGTACTAATTTATGATTAGTGGTTTCTTTGTTGTTTAAAAACAAAAAAAAGGGGATGGCATGTGTAGAGTGGCGCTTGGCTGGCGGCGTGGGTGTGGTGGCGCTTGGCTGGCGGTGTGTGTGGGGTGGCACTTGGCTGGCGGTGTGTGTGGGGTGGCGCTTGGCTGGCGGTGTGTGTGGGGTGGCGCTTGGCTGGCGGTGTGTGTGGGGTGGCGCTGGGCTGGCGGTGTGTGTGGGGTGGCGCTTGGCTGGTGGTGTGGGTGGGGTGGCGCTTGGCTGGTGGTGTGGCGCTTGGCTGGCAGTGCCGGCCAAACGCCAGTCCACACACTCATCAGCTGGTGTGATTGCTGTATCAGGCATGTGGGCGTATGAAAGTGATGGGCCCTTGACTGGCGCTGTCTGTGGATGCGAGTCTTGTAATGTGCTGGGCCCGTGGCTGGCGGTGTGAATGGTCTAGTGCATGTCATGTATGAAAGGTGTGTGAATGGACTGTAAAGCGGTTGGTGCCTTGTCGTGGCTTTACAGCTCACGAGCTGTGAGTCATTGGTTCAGTTTTTTGGCCTTTCAGTTATTACCAGTGCATTTCACTTTTGTGAAATCTCTTGTTAATAAAATTTGATCTACTGAACCATCACTCACCCTTGTGCCAAATCCAACCAGTATGTGTGGTACAAATGACAAAACCTGCTCCGCTGTAATCAGGCGTCGCAGCACACTTGAGACACGCTTGGTCACTTGAGACCCGATGATGAAGCATGCCACCAAGCATGCCACCAACTTGGTTGGTGGGTGAGGGGTCTTCTTCACATAACCTAAGTGTGTTTCTTTTCACAATTTTAGTGTTTGGCACATCACGGACGTATGTGCACACATCAAAGTGATATATTCCAAAAATACCTGTGTTTGGGGGGGAGGGCCCACCTATGTTTTTGGTCCTGGGTGCGGCAGTCATGTAGGGAAACCTACAAAACCCAGAAACTTTTTAAAACTAGGCACCCCAAGGAGTCTAGGGAGGTGTGGCTTGTGTGGCTCCCCCAACATTTTCTTACCCAGACTCCTCTGTAAACCTCACAATTTGCATAAAAAAGCATATTTTCCTGATTTTTCTTAGTAGGATCACCGCTCCAGCACAAAATTCCTACTCCCCAGTTTTTCCCTCAGTCTCCCAAGTAAAATGACACCTCACTTATGTGGGTCCCCAAAGCAGAGTCCGTCTAAAGATGTATAAAAGAATATGCCCTTATAAACTTGCTGTGCTATCCCTTCTATCCCTTCAGGTTTTGGGCCTTATTATGTTGCAGGCACCTGGGCCACCCACACAAGTGAGGTATCATTTTTATCGGGAGACTTGGGGGAATGCTGGGTGGAAGGAAATTTGTGGCTCCTATCAGATTCCAGAACTTTCTGCCACAGAAATGTGAGGAACATGTGTTTTTTTAGCCAAATTTTGAGGTTTGCAAAGGATTCTGGGTAACAGAACCTGGTCCGAGCCCCGCAAGTCACCCCTCCTTGGATTCCCCTAGGTCTCTAGTTTTCAGAAATGCACAGGTTTGGTAGGTTTCCCTAGGCGCCGGGTAAGCTACAGGCCAAAATCCACAGGGAGGCACTGTTTTCTCCCAAAATTTTGGATGTGTCCACGTTGCGCTTTGGGGTGTTTCCTGTCGCAGGCGCTAGGCCTACCCACGCAAGTGAGGTATCATTTTTATCGGGAGACTTGGGGGAACGCTGGGTGGAAGGAAATTTGTAGCTCCTCTCAGATTCCAGAACTTTCTGCCACAGAAATGTGAGGAACATGTGTTTTTTTAGCCAAATTTTGAGGTTTGCAAAGGATTCTGGGTAACAGAACCTGGTCCGAGCCCCGCAAGTCACCCCTCCTTGGATTCCCCTAGGTCTCTAGTTTTCAGAAATGCACAGGTTTGGTAGGTTTCCCTAGGTGGCGGCTGAGCTAGAGGCCAAAATCTGCAGGTAGGCACTTCGCAAAAAACACCTCTGTTTTTTTCCAAAATTTAGGATGTGTCCACGTTGCGCTTTGGGGTGTTTCCTGTCGCCGGCGCTAGGCCTACCCACGCAAGTGAGGTATCATTTTTATCGGGAGACTTGGGGGAACGCTGGGTGGAAGGAAATTTGTAGCTCCTCTCAGATTCCAGTACTTTCTGCCACAGAAATGTGAGGAACATGTGTTTTTTTAGCCAAATTTTGAGGTTTGCAAAGGATTCTGGGTAACAGAACCTGGTCCGAGCCCCGCAAGTCACCCCTCCTTGGATTCCCCTAGGTCTCTAGTTTTCAGAAATGCACAGGTTTGGTAGGTTTCCCTAGGTGGCGGCTGAGCTAGAGGCCAAAATCTACAGGTAGGCACTTCGCAAAAAACACCTCTGTTTTTTTCCAAAATTTAGGATGTGTCCACGTTGCGCTTTGGGGTGTTTCCTGTCGCCGGCGCTAGGCCTACCCACGCAAGTGAGGTATCATTTTTATCGGGAGACTTGGGGGAACGCTGGGTGGAAGGAAATTTGTAGCTCCTCTCAGATTCCAGAACTTTCTGCCACAGAAATGTGAGGAACATGTGTTTTTTTAGCCAAATTTTGAGATTTGCAAAGGATTCTGGGTAACAGAACCTGGTCCGAGCCCCGCAAGTCACCCCTCCTTGGATTCCCCTAGGTCTCTAGTTTTCAGAAATACACAGGTTTGGTAGGTTTCCCTAGGTGCCGGCTGAGCTAGAGGCCAAAATCTACAGGTAGGCACTTCGCAAAAAAAACCTCTGTTTTTTTCCAAAATTTAGGATGTGTCCACGTTGCGCTTTGGGGTGTTTCCTGTCGCCGGCGCTAGGCCTACCCACGCAAGTGAGGTATCATTTTTATCGGGAGACTTGGGGGAACGCTGGGTGGAAGGAAATTTGTAGCTCCTCTCAGATTCCAGAACTTTCTGCCACAGAAATATGAGGGACATGTGTTTTTTTAGCCAAATTTTGAGGTTTGCAAAGGATTCTGGGTAACAGAACCTGGTCCGAGCCCCGCAAGTCACCCCTCCTTGGATTCCCCTAGGTCTCTAGTTTTCAGAAATGCACAGGTTTGGTAGGTTTCCCTAGGTGGCGGCTGAGCTAGAGGCCAAAATCTACAGGTAGGCACTTCGCAAAAAACACCTCTGTTTTTTTCCAAAATTTAGGATGTGTCCACGTTGCGCTTTGGGGTGTTTCCTGTCGCCGGCGCTAGGCCTACCCACGCAAGTGAGGTATAATTTTTATCGGGAGACTTGGGGGAACGCTGGGTGGAAGGAAATTTGTAGCTCCTCTCAGATTCCAGAACTTTCTGCCACAGAAATGTGAGGAACATGTGTTTTGTTAGCCAAATTTTGAGGTTTGCAAAGGATTCTGGGTAACAGAACCTGGTCCGAGCCCCGCAAGTCACCCCTCCTTGGATTCCCCTAGGTCTCTAGTTTTCAGAAATGCACAGGTTTGGTAGGTTTCCCTAGGTGCCGGCTGAGCTAGAGGCCAAAATCTACAGGTAGGCACTTCGCAAAAAACACCTCTGTTTTTTTCCAAAATGTAGGATGTGTCCACGTTGCGCTTTGGGTGTTTCCTGTCGCCGGCGCTAGGCCTACCCACGCAAGTGAGGTATCATTTTTATCGGGAGACTTGGGGGAACGCTGGGTGGAAGGAAATTTGTAGCTCCTCTCAGATTCCAGAACTTTCTGCCACAGAAATTTGAGGAACATGTGTTTTTTTAGCCAAATTTTGAGGTTTGCAAAGGATTCTGGGTAACAGAACCTGGTCCGAGCCCCGCAAGTCACCCCTCCTTAGATTCCCCTAGGTCTCTAGTTTTCAGAAATGCACAGGTTTGGTAGGTTTCCCTAGGTGCCGGCTGAGCTAGAGGCCAAAATCTACAGGTAGGCACTTCGTAAAAAACACCTCTGTTTTTTTCCAAAATTTAGGATGTGTCCGCGTTGCGCTTTGGGGTGTTTCCTGTCGCCGGCGCTAGGCCTACCCACGCAAGTGAGGTATCATTTTTATCGGGAGACTTGGGGGAACGCTGGGTGGAAGGAAATTTGTAGCTCCTCTCAGATTCCAGAACTTTCTGCCACAGAAATGTGAGGAACATGTGTTTTTTTAGCCAAATTTTGAGGTTTGCAAAGGATTCTGGGTAACAGAACCTGGTCCGAGCCCCGCAAGTCACCCCTCCTTGGATTCCCCTAGGTCTCTAGTTTTCAGAAATGCACAGGTTTGGTAGGTTTCCCTAGGTGCCGGCTGAGCTAGAGGCCAAAATCTACAGGTAGGCACTTCGCAAAAACACCTCTGTTTTTTTCCAAAATTTAGGATGTGTCCACGTTGCGCTTTGGGGTGTTTCCTGTCGCCGGCGCTAGGCCTACCCACGCAAGTGAGGTATCATTTTTATCGGGAGACTTGGGGGAACGCTGGGTGGAAGGAACTTTGTAGCTCCTCTCAGATTCCAGAACTTTCTGCCACAGAAATGTGAGGAACATGTGTTTTTTTAGCCAAATTTTGAGGTTTGCAAAGGATTCTGGGTAACAGAACCTGGTCCGAGCCCCGCAAGTCACCCCTCCTTGGATTCCCGTAGGTCTCTAGTTTTCAGAAATGCACAGGTTTGGTAGGTTTCCCTAGGTGCCGGCTGAGCTAGAGGCCAAAATCTACAGGTAGGCACTTCGCAAAAACACCTCTGTTTTTTTCCAAAATTTAGGATGTGTCCACGTTGCGCTTTGGGGTGTTTCCTGTCGCCGGCGCTAGGCCGACCCACGCAAGTGAGGTATCATTTTTATCGGGAGACTTGGGGGAACGCTGGGTGGAAGGAAATTTGTAGCTCCTCTCAGATTCCAGAACTTTCTGCCACAGAAATGTGAGGAACATGTGTTTTTTTAGCCAAATTTTGAGGTTTGCAAAGGATTCTGGGTAACAGAACCTGGTCCGAGCCCCGCAAGTCACCCCTCCTTGGATTCCCCTAGGTCTCTAGTTTTCAGAAATGCACAGGTTTGGTAGGTTTCCCTAGGTGCCGGCTGAGCTAGAGGCCAAAATCTACAGGTAGGCACTTCGCAAAAAACACCTCTGTTTTTTTCCAAAATTTAGGATGTGTCCACGTTGCGCTTTGGGGTGTTTCCTGTCGCCGGCGCTAGGCCTACCCACGCAAGTGAGGTATCATTTTTATCGGGAGACTTGGGGGAACGCTGGGTGGAAGGAAATTTGTAGCTCCTCTCAGATTCCAGAACTTTCTGCCACAGAAATGTAAGGGACATGTGTTTTTTTAGCCACATTTTGAGGTTTGCAAATGATTCTGGGTAACAGAACCTGGTCCGAGCCCCGCAAGTCACCCCTCCTTGGATTCCCCTAGGTCTCTAGTTTTCAGAAATGCACAGGTTTGGTAGGTTTCCCTAGGTGCCGGCTGAGCTAGAGGCCAAAATCTACAGGTAGGCACTTCGTAAAAAACACCTCTGTTTTTTTCCAAAATTTAGGATGTGTCTGCGTTGCGCTTTGGGGTGTTTCCTGTCGCCGGCGCTAGGCCTACCCACGCAAGTGAGGTATCATTTTTATCGGGAGACTTGGGGGAACGCTGGGTGGAAGGAACTTTGTAGCTCCTCTCAGATTCCAGAACTTTCTGCCACAGAAATGTGAGGAACATGTGTTTTTTTAGCCAAATTTTGAGGTTTGCAAAGGATTCTGGGTAACAGAACCTGGTCCGAGCCCCGCAAGTCACCCCTCCTTGGATTCCCGTAGGTCTCTAGTTTTCAGAAATGCACAGGTTTGGTAGGTTTCCCTAGGTGCCGGCTGAGCTAGAGGCCAAAATCTACAGGTAGGCACTTCGCAAAAACACCTCTGTTTTTTTCCAAAATTTAGGATGTGTCCACGTTGCGCTTTGGGGTGTTTCCTGTCGCCGGCGCTAGGCCGACCCACGCAAGTGAGGTATCATTTTTATCGGGAGACTTGGGGGAACGCTGGGTGGAAGGAACTTTGTAGCTCCTCTCAGATTCCAGAACTTTCTGCCACAGAAATGTGAGGAACATGTGTTTTTTTAGCCAAATTTTGAGGTTTGCAAAGGATTCTGGGTAACAGAACCTGGTCCGAGCCCCGCAAGTCACCCCTCCTTGGATTCCCGTAGGTCTCTAGTTTTCAGAAATGCACAGGTTTGGTAGGTTTCCCTAGGTGCCGGCTGAGCTAGAGGCCAAAATCTACAGGTAGGCACTTCGCAAAAACACCTCTGTTTTTTTCCAAAATTTAGGATGTGTCCACGTTGCGCTTTGGGGTGTTTCCTGTCGCCGGCGCTAGGCCGACCCACGCAAGTGAGGTATCATTTTTATCGGGAGACTTGGGGGAACGCTGGGTGGAAGGAAATTTGTAGCTCCTCTCAGATTCCAGAACTTTCTGCCACAGAAATGTGAGGAACATGTGTTTTTTTAGCCAAATTTTGAGGTTTGCAAAGGATTCTGGGTAACAGAACCTGGTCCGAGCCCCGCAAGTCACCCCTCCTTGGATTCCCCTAGGTCTCTAGTTTTCAGAAATGCACAGGTTTGGTAGGTTTCCCTAGGTGCCGGCTGAGCTAGAGGCCAAAATCTACAGGTAGGCACTTTGCAAAAAACACCTCTGTTTTTTTCCAAAATTTAGGATGTGTCCACGTTGCGCTTTGGGGTGTTTCCTGTCGCCGGCGCTAGGCCTACCCACGCAAGTGAGGTATCATTTTTATCGGGAGACTTGGGGGAACGCTGGGTGGAAGGAAATTTGTAGCTCCTCTCAGATTCCAGAACTTTCTGCCACAGAAATGTAAGGGACATGTGTTTTTTTAGCCACATTTTGAGGTTTGCAAATGATTCTGGGTAACAGAACCTGGTCCGAGCCCCGCAAGTCACCCCTCCTTGGATTCCCGTAGGTCTCTAGTTTTCAGAAATGCACAGGTTTGGTAGGTTTCCCTAGGTGCCGGCTGAGCTAGAGGCCAAAATCTACAGGTAGGCACTTCGCAAAAACACCTCTGTTTTTTTCCAAAATTTAGGATGTGTCCACGTTGCGCTTTGGGGTGTTTCCTGTCGCCGGCGCTAGGCCTACCCACGCAAGTGAGGTATCATTTTTATCGGGAGACTTGGGGGAACGCTGGGTGGAAGGAAATTTGTAGCTCCTCTCAGATTCCAGAACTTTCTGCCACAGAAATGTGAGGAACATGTGTTTTTTTAGCCAAATTTTGAGGTTTGCAAAGGATTCTGGGTAACAGAACCTGGTCCGAGCCCCGCAAGTCACCCCTCCTTGGATTCCCCTAGGTCTCTAGTTTTCAGAAATGCACAGGTTTGGTAGGTTTCCCTAGGTGCCGGCTGAGCTAGAGGCCAAAATCTACAGGTAGGCACTTCGTAAAAAACACCTCTGTTTTTTTCCAAAATTTAGGATGTGTCCGCGTTGCGCTTTGGGGTGTTTCCTGTCGCCGGCGCTAGGCCTACCCACGCAAGTGAGGTATCATTTTTATCGGGAGACTTGGGGGAACGCTGGGTGGAAGGAACTTTGTAGCTCCTCTCAGATTCCAGAACTTTCTGCCACAGAAATGTGAGGAACATGTGTTTTTTTAGCCAAATTTTGAGGTTTGCAAAGGATTCTGGGTAACAGAACCTGGTCCGAGCCCCGCAAGTCACCCCTCCTTGGATTCCCGTAGGTCTCTAGTTTTCAGAAATGCACAGGTTTGGTAGGTTTCCCTAGGTGCCGGCTGAGCTAGAGGCCAAAATCTACAGGTAGGCACTTCGCAAAAACACCTCTGTTTTTTTCCAAAATTTAGGATGTGTCCACGTTGCGCTTTGGGGTGTTTCCTGTCGCCGGCGCTAGGCCGACCCACGCAAGTGAGGTATCATTTTTATCGGGAGACTTGGGGGAACGCTGGGTGGAAGGAAATTTGTAGCTCCTCTCAGATTCCAGAACTTTCTGCCACAGAAATGTGAGGAACATGTGTTTTTTTAGCCAAATTTTGAGGTTTGCAAAGGATTCTGGGTAACAGAACCTGGTCCGAGCCCCGCAAGTCACCCCTCCTTGGATTCCCCTAGGTCTCTAGTTTTCAGAAATGCACAGGTTTGGTAGGTTTCCCTAGGTGCCGGCTGAGCTAGAGGCCAAAATCTACAGGTAGGCACTTCGCAAAAAACACCTCTGTTTTTTTCCAAAATTTAGGATGTGTCCACGTTGCGCTTTGGGGTGTTTCCTGTCGCCGGCGCTAGGCCTACCCACGCAAGTGAGGTATCATTTTTATCGGGAGACTTGGGGGAACGCTGGGTGGAAGGAAATTTGTAGCTCCTCTCAGATTCCAGAACTTTCTGCCACAGAAATGTAAGGGACATGTGTTTTTTTAGCCACATTTTGAGGTTTGCAAATGATTCTGGGTAACAGAACCTGGTCCGAGCCCCGCAAGTCACCCCTCCTTGGATTCCCCTAGGTCTCTAGTTTTCAGAAATGCACAGGTTTGGTAGGTTTCCCTAGGTGCCGGCTGAGCTAGAGGCCAAAATCTACAGGTAGGCACTTCGCAAAAAACACTTCTGTTTTTTTCCAAAATTTAGGATGTGTCCACGTTGCGCTTTGGGGTGTTTCCTGTCGCCGGCGCTAGGCCTACCCACGCAAGTGAGGTATCATTTTTATCGGGAGACTTGGGGGAACGCTGGGTGGAAGGAAATTTGTAGCTCCTCTCAGATTCCAGAACTTTCTGCCACAGAAATGTGAGGAACATGTGTTTTTTTAGCCAAATTTTGAGGTTTGCAAAGGATTCTGGGTAACAGAACCTGGTCCGAGCCCCGCAAGTCACCCCTCCTTGGATTCCCCTAGGTCTCTAGTTTTCAGAAATGCACAGGTTTGGTAGGTTTCCCTAGGTGCCGGCTGAGCTAGAGGCCAAAATCTACAGGTAGGCACTTCGCAAAAAACACCTCCGTTTTTTCCCAAAATTTAGGATGTGTCCACGTTGCGCTTTGGGGTGTTTCCTGTCGCCGGCGCTAGGCCTACCCACACAAGTGAGGTATCATTTTTATCGGTAGACTTGGGGGAACATAGATTAGCAAAACAAGTGCTATTGCCCCTTGTCTTTCTCTACATTTTTTCCTTCCAAATATAGGAGAGTGTGTAAAAAAGACATCTATTTGAGAAATTCCCTATAATTCACATGCTTGTATGGTCACCCCGGAATTCAGATATGTGCAAATAACCACTGCTCCTCAGCACCTTATCTTGTCCCCTTTTTGGAAATGCAAAGGTTTTCTTGATAGCAATTTTTTACTCTTTATATTTCAGCAAATGAATTGCTGTATACCCGGTATAGAATGAAAACGCACTGCAGGGTGCAGCTCATTTATTGGCTCTGGGTTCCTCGGGTTCTTGATGAACCTACAAGCCCTATATATCTCCGCAACCAGAGGAGTCCACCAGACGTAACGGTATATTGCTTTCCATAATCTGACATTGCAGGGAAAAGTTACAGAGTAAAACGTAGAGAAAAATTGATGTTTTTTTCACCTCAATTTCAATATTTTTCTCTTTCAGCTGTTATTTTCTGTAGGAAACCCTTGTAGGATCTACACAAATGACCCCTTGCTGAATTCAGAATTTTCTCTACTTTTCAGAAATGGTTAGGTTTCTGGGATCCAGCATTGGTTTCATGCCCATTCCTGTCACTGACTGGAAGGAGGCTGAAAGCACAAAAAATTGCAAAAATGGGGTATGCCCCAGTAAAATGCCAAAATTGTGTTGAAAAATTGGGTTTTCTGATTCAAGTCTGCCTGTTCCTGAAAGCTAGGAAGCTGCTGAGTTTAGCACTACAAACCCTTTGTTGATGCCATTTTCAGGGGGAAATCCACAAGCCTTCTTCTGCAGCCACTTTTTCAATTTTTTTTAAAAAAAACGAAATTTTCACTGTATTTTGGCCAATTTCTTGGCCTCCTTCAAGGGAACCCACAAAGTCTGGGTACCTCTAGAATCCCTAGGATGTTGGAAAAAAAGGACGCAAATTTGGCTTGGTTAGCTTATGTGGACAAAAAGTTATGAGGGCCTAAGCGCGAACTGCCCCAAATAGGCAAAAAAAGGCCTGGCACAGGAGGGGGAAAAGGCCTGGCAGCGAAGGGGTTAAATCAACGCGGTTACGCATACTGTGCATTCCACATTGTAAACTAATTAGCGTGCCTGTGAGCGTCCTGGGAACCCAGATGCGGACCGGAAGTACCCCAGGGGCACACCCGAGAACGCTGACACTGACCTGGAAGTAATGGGAGCTGCTGCTATCCGGAGGAAGAACGCAGAAGCAGAGGGGGTTTTTAAACCCTAGCGGAGCGATCGTGAGGGGAAGGAGTTTTCTCTCGGAGGAGAAGACGGGGCCGTGAAGAGCAGACCGGAACAAACACCTGGGAGAAGACGACGTCAGGGAGAGACGCCAAGCAACCCTGGAGTGCAGCTGGCGGAAGGTGACCGGGAGGAGAGAAGGGCCGAACAGACCGGCCACGCTCAGGGAAGAGAGTGGCCCCGGCAGGTACGGAGCGAAAACAAAGCGGGAAGCGGGGAAAACAGGAATTAGGTTTGATTCGTAAAAATAGAAGGGGAGAGAAGTGGGAAAATGTGGTAGTTTAACCTGGGACACATCCACAAGTATGTTTTATTTTCTTTTGATTTTTTTTTTCATTGTCACATCCACTGATTCACGGGGCACTGGAGTGGTTTATAGTGGTTTATATAAGAGAGAGTTTGAAAAGGAAAACGAAGGAAAGGAAAGTACCTACCCCTAAAAGAAAATACAATAAAAGAAGAGATCAGACCGATAAAATGCTATAAGAAAGAGACAGAAGGTTACTGAGAAGCTTTTGGAACCAAGGAAAGAAAGAAAAGAAGACGGAAAGACAGGAATAGAGAAAAGTCAGAAAATAGAAAGGAAGACTATTGACCACCTAATAAAAGACAGAACAGAGAGTAAAAGACAGCCCTAAGTAAAGAAAATAGAAGGAGAGAAGAAAGAAAAGAAAAGGGGCAGAGAAGGCAAAGGGAGTGAAAGAGAGAGATAGTAGCATCAATAATACCTACCTCCTAAAACAATCCTTCTATGTTCTTCTTTCCTCCTATGTGCCTCCTGAGTCTCCACCTGGAAAAGAAGACGGAACAAAGTAAAGAAGTTGAAGAACGTACAAGAGGAAAGAAACCACTATAACGCCTACCAGCCTCCATTGTCTGACTCTGTCACAGTGCCGCTCTCCATCAAGGATCGAAGTTGTTCTTAGAGAACACTGCAACCTCGGTGATGTGCACACCTGGTTTGTACATTTATGTACATCAGTTGGTCGTTTCAGTGGGATGCACACCTTGTTATTCGACCTCGATGATGTGCACACCTGAGTTATTTTAGTGTACAGTTATGGAATAAAATTTTATGTGTAATTTTGGCATTATCTGCATATTGCTAAGCAATTCTTATTTGACAGGGTGAGTCTTTACACAATTTTGTACATTTTTCAAACATGTGCGCACAGGCATTGCCACTCACCCCTCCCGTTCCATTCCTTCCCAGAGTGGGTGAGCCTGCAATGAAATGGGGTGATTGGAAAGAGTATTTCTTAAATTACATTGCTGCCATTGAAGAGGAGAGTGGAGAAGAAGTCTCCTGTGTAAGAAAGAAGCGCATAGTTTTACATAGTTTGGGTCCTGATGGACAAAGAGTGTTCACACAGATGGAAAAAAAACAAGAGCAAGCGATGATTATGATGTCTTCAAACATGCCTTGGATGCACATTACCAACCTGTTGTGTGCGCTGCTGTAGACAGGTACAATTTCTTTCAGCGTAAGCAGGGCAAAGATGAGACGGTGAAGGAGCATGTATCTGCTCTCAAGAAGTTAGCAATTACTTGCAAGTTTGGACACCTACATGCCGAACTGATTCGTGATCGGATTATAATGCATTCTAACAATGTTGGGGTGCAAGAGAAACTATGGGTTAGTGGGGATGCTCCTTTGAATGAAATTATTGCTGTTGTTAAGAAAGCAGAGTTATCTAAACAATGTGCTAAGGTGGCTTTGATTAATGGAGAAGATGGAGACTTGGTGTGTCGAGTAATGCATGAAGAGAAAAAATGCGCCAGTAATAAGTATGCCAAGCATAAACCTGATATGAGGAAAAGTCAGCAGGAAAAAAACATCTTGTGCTACAGATGTGGTAACAAAGGACATTTCACAAGAGATAAATGTTGCCCGGAAATTAAATCAAAATGTGCATTTTGTGGTGTCTTGGGGCATTTTGCAAAAGTATGTAGGAAGAAAACTAACCATTCCGTTGTTTAGAGTGTAGGAGTAAGACAAGAATGCCATATTGAAGAGTCTGAGACAGAAGATGTGGATTGTATTTTAAGCATAGAGAATATTGTATTAGGCATCAATGGGTTACACAAGAAGCCCATATGTGATATAAATATAGGGGGGTATAAATTCTGATGGTGGCAGATTCAGGATCACCATACACTATTATTTGTAGTGATGTGTGGGAGGAAAGGTTTGCTAAACAAGATGGAAGTGAGTTATCATCTTCTTGCATTCAACCTGTTGCATTTATGGGTGAGGAGATTCCGATGGTGGGATCCATGAATTTAATGTTCTGAGATCAAAGGGAGGATGGCACCTGGCACCTTATTTGTGGCGGAGAAGGGAACTTTGGTGTTAGGGTGGAAGGATTAAGGGGCACACAAATGCTGTCTCTGGAGGAGCCTTGTAAGCTCTTAGAAGGGGAGTTGTTTAAGAAATTTCCCCAAGTATTCTCCGGTAAAGTATGCAAACTATAAAAATGTAAGCAAAAAATTGTAGTTAAAGAAGGTGCTACTCCCGTGTACCACAAAGTAAGTAATATTCCTTTGAGTGTGAGAGATGCTGTTATGCGTGAGTTGGGCAAATTGGAGAATGATGGTATAATAGAGCACATCGAATGTGTGGAATGGTTTGCACCCCTAGTCGTGGCTCGTAAAGCCAATGGACGAATTAGGCTCTGTGTATATTTGAGAGAACTAAACAAGTGTATTGTGTTTGATAAATTTCCTCTTCCCAAGAGTGACGAGTTGTTGACTAAATCTAAATGGTGTCAGTGGTTTTCAACTATTGATCTTAAATCTGCGTACCATCAGATCCTGCTGCAACCCTCTAGTAAGAGGTTAACATCCTTTAGCACACCTTTTGGGTGTTATAGGTTATAGGACCTTAGGTCAGCCAATGAGGGAAGGCAGCAGTCCCAACTTCGTCACAGAATGGGATGGGGTCAGTGAGACTGCTGACCCCCACCCCACTCTGTGACGAGGTGTCACTAATTGACACTCGCCGTGGACGCTTCAGGGCTTAAACCTGAAACGCCCAGGTCGGAGTCAATGGGTGACGCTTCCCCTTGTCACCGAAGGGAAGGGCCTCGAGGCACCTTTGCTGAGCTGAGGGGGTCACGCCCATGGGAGCTGTGACCTCTTCAGCTCAGCAAAGTTCTGCCCAGGCAGCCAGGAGTCTGCGCAAATCACGCATGTCTCTCTCCTGGCTGCCTGATCTGAAAATGAAGAGTGTCTGTCAGGCTGACCTTTACTCAGCCTGACAGACACTCTTCATGAGGGGCAAAAGGTGGGGGGCGTGGCCCTCCACCCTAAAGGATGAGCCACGGCTGCTGGTGAGTAGTTTTTAGCAGTGGGGTGGATTTAGAGCTTAGGGTGAGTGGGGGGTGTCAGGGTACCTTAGTTTTTAGGGGCAGGGGTGGGGGGTCAGGGTATTTATTTTTAGGGCTCAGGGTGGGGTCAGGGTAATTAAGTTTTTAGGGGTGGCAGTGGGTGGTTGGGATAGATATTTTCTAGGGCTTAGGGTGGGTGGGGGGGTCGGCTAGTTTACTTATTGAGGGGAAGGTTTTAGGGCTCAGGGCAGGTGGGAGTGTCAGGGTAGTTTAGTTTTTAGGGGTGGGGGTAGGTATTTTTAGGGCTTGTGGGGTAGTTTACTTTTTGGGGCGGGTGGGGGGGTCAAATAGTTTTTTTTTAATTAGGACTGAGGGTGAGTGGGGTGTGTTAAGGCAGTTTAATTTTATGGGGCAGGGATGAGGGGGTTAGGGTAGTTTATTTTAGGGTTCAGGGCTGTGGGGAGTCAGGGTACTTTAGCTTATAGGGGTGGGTGGGTTGGGATAGTTTCTTTTTAGGGCTCAGGGCGGGTAGGAGATCGGGGTAGTTTAAGTAGGGGTGAGGGTAGTTTTGGGCCTCAGGATGAGTGGGGTGTCTGCATGACAGAACCATGCATGCCGTTTTGCATGTGTTTCCACATATGTCTTTACTAGGCATGCTTTTACAATGAAATTTGTTGTAAAGGCATGCATGGTAAAGGCATGCATGGAAACGATGCGGTCGTTGTTCGTACCACGTTGTTAAGGCATGCGTTGTTCTAGCATGTGTGGTTCTATCATACAACCGTTGATAATTGTAGGAATCACTTATGTTACTTCTGCAATCGCACGTATACTTCTCTCCCCCTTTGTTTGGTCTTCCAATCAACTGTGCGTTTCCAAACTTCCTAAGCCATTGTGTAGCAGCTTTTCAAGCACAAGGCATTCACATGTTGATTTATGTAGATGTTATGCAATTTTTTGTCCAGATTGTATATTGCAGGGAAACAACTTCAGTTTGCTACCTAACTTATTCAGGACCAGGGGCTTGTAGTACTCTGATCAGATGAAGTTTATGAGTCTCTTCATGGATTCCAATTTTTACAACTTCCATAATTCAAGATAAAGTGCATCAAGAAAGTGCTGAGGCAGGAGAGGTTTCTGTCCGTCTTATCTCTCCGTCAGTTGACCAGATTGATAGGTCTATAGGTTTCTTCCATCCAGGCAATATTCCAAAGCTCTTATTATTATTCTGTGTTTCAAGTTTGTAAAATCATGCATCCGAAGGAGTGTCCCTCTTACGCATACCTAATTCCTTAGCTGATGATACTTGAGGAAAGGTCACATGGTGGTGAGATCATCCAGACACATTTATTTATATTTTTTCATTAACGTCCCTGCACCAGAATGTATTAGAGTGATTTACAAGGAATCAGCTGATACATACGCAGGCATATGTAAGCAGAACACAGAAGAATGGGGAAAAGAAACCTGAAAGGAGGAAGAGGAGGATCTGCAGGTTGAGGTGGGGAGAGATGGAAGGGTAGGGGGAAGCAGGGGAAGACAGATAACAATACATTTTAAAACCATAAAAATGAGAGGGTTTAGAAGGCAAGCATAAAAGAATCCTAGACCAGCATTTAGACAATGAGGAGCATCATCAATCTGTAGATTACTAAAAGGAATTCAGTACTCCAATCTTCCTAAGCACATTTACTCATCAATGTCAGGTGTGCATTTGGTTCTTCAGTTCTTCCAAACAGAGCTGAATAATAATTCTGTATCTCTTAAAATGGTTGACTTTTTTTTTTAAAGATAATATAAGTTGTTAGGGTTCTACAAGACATTGTTCACCTTCCAGGGTGATTTTTCCAATCATGAGGCGTCCTAAAAATGCATTCATTTTGGTTGAATATCCATAATTTCTTTCACATCCATAACTATGTATTATGCAATGTCTTAGGTAATATCGACTGAAAACGGCTGATTTAAGAGCGTCTTCTCCTCCGTTACTAATATTTTTGGAAAGCTCCTGTTTCCTCCCACACCTTACCCGGATGGGTTAAGTGGGTTATGGCTTTAGCTGGAGTAGATACAAATACTTAAGCGATCATTTGTTAGTGGTGCAATGCCCTACTAAGCATTTTGGCCTAGAGCAAGTTTGTAGGACATTCTTAGATCTTTTGTTTGGTCCAGAGTCTCTACATTTAGGACACTTTATTTCAAGATGGTCACTTAGTCCCCTTTAGCAGAAGTAAATGTGCTTTAATCAAGCATAATTGAGCCTCTGGTCTTGTCATAAAATGAAGGAAAGTACTAATTTTTTCAAAGACACATATGTGAGTATTATCCCTCTACTGTCTCTGTATCATTGAGTAGGATCATTTCCCACTAATGGTTTGTTTTCACTATGAAAGCATTCTTTTTTTGTTTCCTTTTCTTTCTACGACGGCAAAAGGTCCTTTCTAGGAAGTATACTAGTGACCATGAGACATTATCACAGGCAAAAAAAATCTTGGTTGAAACTGGAGGGTCATATTTGGATATCAGAGATGAAGCTCTTTTTCCCGTTATTTGCTGTGATGTTTTTATTCATGATGGACTTTGATCTGACTTTGTATCCAGAAAAGAGGCCAAGAGACAATTTAAACTGAGCCATATCAGCTAGGGTTGAAGCTAATTGGTGTTCATCTCCAACCTATATATAATGACAAAGGATTTAATGGGGATTCAGTTTACTTTGTGTCTACATGGTTGCTGAAATTTAAGTATCAAGACTGAAGAGCATAATGTCACGCCTTCTCTAATAAAATCAGGATTTTCATTCACTAATGTAGGCAGGAAATCTGGACTGCATGCAAATCATTCTTGTGGGTTGTAACTGTATATCCTTCAATGTTAGCATCCTATCATAAGAATGCTGGATGTTGAGGCATAGTCAACGAATGTGAGCAAATGTCTCATAGCTAATATGTACTTTGGCCTATGTAACGAGCTCACCAAATGGAGGTGTAAGAAATATAGGACCTATATCGAGTTTTGCACAAGTTCATGCAGGTTTCGGTACTTTCCAAACAGAAATTCCCATGTATTTAGTGGGTCTTATTTAACTGGTACATTTTGCCTGATTTGACTAGCCAAAAGCTAACCAAGAGTACCATCTTTATTACACCGATGTTTAATCGGTGTGGTAACCTTCACACAACTTGCAATTGTTATCCTTGTGCATATGGATTGTAAAAAAGGGCACTCAATTGAGCCCTAAGTGCTAATTCTCTTTTCTGCTTAGTTACCTTACTTTAAAGCCCTAGACCAGAGATACTGGATAATCTTTTCTCAACAGAACATTACTATTCCAGTTATAACATTTAATTAAATAAATCAGTGCATTATGGGAGTTGTAGTCTTGCAGAACAACTAAACCAATCAAACTAAAATACCAGATTCGAGTAATCTGTTAAAGGAAAGTCAAGGAGTCAAAAATTGTTTTTTCACAACATGAAATCATCCAATAACTCTGGTCAACACTCTAACAAAGCTGAAACAGAAATCAGACAGCTTGTGTATAGAAATTAAACTTCTTGGGTAAAATTGAGCAACCTTGGCTCCAACTTTAACTGTGCGTGCCTTCTATAAACAAGACAATTCTTTTGTGAAATCTGATTTATCTTCCACATATATTCCTCTGCCTGAGTCAAGTAAGACTCTTTATTAAATATGTATATGTGGGGGCTACACTTCAGTCAAAATATCTCTTGTATTACTAAGCATCCTAAAATGTATTGACTCATCTGATGTCCGATTATAGACTTCAGGGCTAAATTCTGATCCCTATGCAAACACATGTTAGCACAGGGATTGGATTACGAGATTTGTGATAGTTACTGGTATTTACCACATGTGGTAAATGCCCCACCCTATTCCGACAAACTTGTAATGAAGCGGTATGTAGGCAAACAGCACAAAATTATCAAACTTTGCTATTTAATGACAATGATCATAACAGCAAATCGTTTTTGGCTGATATTGCAGAACAGTCTACAATTACAAGTACACAGTTGCTATTTTTAAAATATATTCCAAAACAAATTATGAAAATAGACTGAAATTGCAATGACAAAAGCCATTAAGGGAAAACAAGCATTAAGAACAAAGAGTTGGCAACACCAATAGGTCTAGGTTATAAGCGCTAATGCAGCCAAGTCTAGTCCATTAGTGGAAGACACATGAGAGGGGGCAGGCAGAGAGGGCTATTGTTATAAAGTAGTCATTCTTGCAGTTCAATAGAATCACCAGAGTGGAGGTGGTAAGATGCACTCAAAGAGACAATGGTATTAGATGAGTGATGAATACAGCAGTGGGTTGAGCCAAGAGAAGATTGTCAAAGTCTCAAGCAAAGAGCTGAAACAGGATGATCGAAAACAAAGCAAATACTTGAAAGGGCCGAAAGCACAGTGTATTGTTATAGTTAGCCAAGCTACCAGGCCCCAAATTTAAAAATCAATGACAAACTAATTGAGGAAATATTTTTCATGAACAATGAATAGCAAAACAAGAAAAAGCACCATAAATAATGACTCCAGTTTCAGTCTTAAATGTCTACTGAAATTGCAAAACTACAAAGCACTGTGACTTTGTGCCCCATGACAGTGGAAAGAAAGCACAGAGGGGGGTGGCTGAGGCATGTCTCCTTTTTGTTTCTAACTAATGAAATAGATCTGAAGGCTTGGTGAATGACCAAAATATTGTGAAAAAAATATTGTTATTACAAAATATCATGTCAAATATCATCAGCTCTAAAATGGCTTGGGAGAGAATACATAAAGTAAGAATATTGTTTTTAGGTATATAATATTTTTAAATACATTAAAAACATTGTTTATTAATTCATTTTACGTACATTAGTTATTGTATAATGATAAGGTATTAATACCATAATATTAGGAGGTGTGGCCGAGGCGTCAAGATGGCGGTTGCACTTTAGAAGTGCTCCAGACCTCTCCATCATTCGTCCTCGCTAAAGCCCTGCTAGCCCCAGATTTCTTTACATTTATAGCGCCCTGGGCACTCCGAGGTGATCCGGAGTGCCGATCGAGAGGTGCAACCAACAAGCAGAGTGCCTAAAAGGTAGATTCTAGAGGATCGGGCCATCCCCCAAAATGGCGGCCGCCAACAAGTGCGCGCTCTGAGGTGCTAAAATAACCCCATGGGTGCGGCTGGGGTCAGGCCATCTGTCGGGCCCTCTGTTGCGCTGACCAGCCAAGGGAGCAGTGAGCAGAAGCGGCCTGTCGAGGCAGCTTGGAGAGCTGGTCTGGCCCAGAGGTCTGGGCACTTGTGGGGCCCGACGTGGAACTGGTCTGGACGGGGGATGGTGCCACCACCACGGTCATTGCAGTGAAGGACGGTGACCACAATTCTGCCTGTCGGAATGGTGATAAGAGTCTGGTAGGCGTCTGGAAGGCTTGGACCTGTTGAGAACAGGGCCCTCTGTGGTGGCGCGGTGTGCAGAATGTGCCCAGTCGGGCTGCCGCACGGCCCAGCTGGAGAGCAGTTCGTTATTTGCCACCTGCTGAGGCAGCGTTGACACCCTGGCAGGCTGGGAGATGGGGTGTTGGTGAGGGCCAAACCGGAGCAAACTTGGAGGAGGGGCGCAGCAGCACTCGCAGATCGGGCCCCGAGGCGGCACAGAGCGAACCTGTGGATGAGGTAGGAATAAGGAGTGTGGATGCAAGCCGGGTGAGTGGACTTGATTGCTGGCCCCCCACACTGCTTGAGAGACTATTGTGTCCCCCCTTACTGCGTGATCTGGCTGGAGAATCCGCACTTGAGGCGGTGGCCCCCGATAGACTGGGAAAGGCATCCGGACCCAGAGTTAACCGCAACGTGGCACCGTGGGGAAGGGTGGCGGCACGGACACAGCAAGGTGGGAGAGACAGTGGTCTTGGTCCGTTGGGGCCTGGTGGATGGAAGCTAGAATCCAGGGAACCCGAGTGATGAGATGTAGAGCCCTACACGGACCTGAGCTGGGCCCTGAAGTGACAGACGCTGGACCCCGGAATACTTCTCACTGCTGCATCAGGTTGTTTACCAGTAGTGGGCCATAATGGGCAAGGATAAACCGGCCCGGTCAACTTCAGCTCAATCACACATGGACCAATTCACCACGGGCATGGGCTCGACCTTAACTGGAGAAGGGGGGCCGGTGGGGGAGTCCCTGCCTCCAGGAGACATATCTACCATTCTACTGGCAATACACTCCTCTCATGCGGCAGTGGAGACAAAAATTGGGGAGGTCAGAGTTGATGTAGCCCTGGTGCGTCAGGATCTCCGCAATACAACAGCAAGGATCACGGAGGCGTTATCCAGATTGTCCACTGTGGAAGATGAAATGCGTACACTCAAAACTCAAGTTGCCTAGCTTCTAGTGCAGACGTCCGAGTTACATCGTAGCGCAGAAGACGCGGATATTGTTCACGATGTAATAATATCCGCATAATTGGCATCCCTGAAAACACAGAGACTTCCTCCCTTGCCTCCTACCTGGAGGACTGGTTTAAAACCTGGGTACAGCCGAACCACCTTATACCTTGGTTTGCCATAGAGCGGGCTCACAGGGTGCTGCAGGCCAGGCCTCCCCCGGATCATTGCTGAGGCCAGTGATATTTCAATTCTTCCATTGTAAGGACAGGGACAGGTACAGACGGCCCGGGCCCAGGGCAAACTGCACTGCAAGGGAGGGAAGGTCCTCATGTTCTCAGATTACACCAGAACAGTCCAAAAGCAGTGTTGCTCCTATACAGAAGTGAAGCAGAAATTGAGGGCAATGAAGTACTTTACTGTTTACTCTTCCCGGCTCGACTCAGAGTAGTACATGCCACCAAAACCCACTTTTTTGAGTCTCCTACAGCAGCATGGACATGGCTGATGGAGGAGAGCCTACTGACATCCTCCGGGTGCGGCCCCCACCAGGGCCGGACGGCCCTTGGCATGGATAGCCTGCCATCACAGCTGAAGAGCTAGCGACAGCATACTCGGTCTGGGAGGTGTAGAGCCCGGCCGGGAATCCCGCCGGGCTCTACACCTCTCAGACCGAGTATGCTGTCGCACTTGCGGGACGGGACCACCTGTCCAGCTCCTCCCAGAGACATTGTCATAAATGAATCCCAAGGGGCTGTGGAGGGGCTCTCGGCGGAGGGGTTGATGCCCGGTCGAGGCGTCCCCCCCAGTGACTCTGACCTATCCCGGAGTCCAGCACTGTGATTTCTTTGGAGGATTGGGGAAGGGCGAGCTATACCTAACATTTGCCTATTTCTTGCTATGTAACTGTCTATTGAATCATGGTTTCTAAATCTGGCTTCATGGAGGGGTCACCACTGCCGATTATGTTAGGTTGGGGTTAAGGTCTTCAAGAGTTGAATGTTCTATAAGGGCGACGGATGCTTCTGGGGGGAAGTAAGGGGTGGAGTGGTAGTTGAGGGGCTTGGGGGTACACACCATGTTGGGCAGCACCTGTTGTTGCTGAGAGTTGTTGTTTCTTTACTATTTCAGGTAAACAGGGATCTAGACACACACCTCCTGTGTTTGGGCACAGTTGCAGACACAGAGGCAACAGTTCCACTCACCCGATCCAAGACCCGGGCGGTACTGATCCAGACTACAGTATTCCTTCGAGTTATACACGCATATATGGTAGGACCAATACAAGTTCTTTCATGGAATGTTAACGGATTCCTGGATAAGATCAAGCAAACAGCCGTTGTCGCGTACGTCCACCGCTGTGAACCCGATCTGCTTCTGCTTCAAGAGACCCACCTACTTGGAGACCGTTGTGTTGCCCCTTCCTAGCACGTAGAGACTTTGACAGGGTTTACCATGCTGGGTTTGTACGTGGGTCAAGAGGGGTAGCTATAATGCTGTGCCACTCCATTCCCATGATGGTTACAAAGGTACAGCGTGATCCACAGGGGCAGTTTTTGGTCCTGTCCGGGCGAGTCGAAGGGCTCACACTTAACATTATAAGCGTATACACCCCTCCGGTGTCCCCGCGCACCTTCCTAAATGGCCTCACCAAAATACTCTTGGACTTGCCCCAAGGGATCACTCTGATGGGTGGATACTTTTATGCAGTCCCTGACCCCCTGCAGGACGTCTCGGGAACATAGGAAACCGGCGGCCTCAAGCCTGATGAACTGGCTGGCATCCCTGGAGTTCTGCGATGAATGGAGAATTTAGCATCCGCGTCACGATCAGTTTACTCACCCATCAGCAGCGCACCGTACGCAGTCCAGGATAGACCTTATCTTACTGCCAGCTACGGACTGTAGCCACCTCACACACATTGAGATTCTTCCCCGGGGTATCTCAAATCATGCTACGCTTCAGCTTGTGCTGGGATCAGCACATGCGGGATCCCGTCTGATGTAGCGGTTAAATGCATGGTACTTATAGCATAAATCCTTTGCCCAACAATTGCAGAAAGTTATTCAGGAATATTTTTCCCTCAATGCGAATTCAGTCTCATCGGTGGGTACCCTGCGAGGTGTGAGCAAAGCAGTGGTAAGGGCAGTGGCAAGGGGATTTGTCCGTGCCAGGGAGAGAACATAGAGGCTTCACATCACCAGCTTGGAAGCCCAAGCCCTCCGTCTTGAAGCTAAGCAGTCTACGCAGCCAACTGAAGAGGTGACCCGGCAAATTATGCTCATATGAGAAGAAATACGCGACCTCTCCCTGGAGGCAGCTAGACACTTTTGGCATGTCTTCATTGCCCATGTATATGGGTGGAGTGACAAAAATGGGAAACTACTTTACTAGTTGGTCTCACACCACCACTCATCTAGAATTATTCCTGAAGTTAGCAATACAGGGGGGAGGTTGACACCAAGCTACAAGATGTGGCAGGCATATTCGCCTCTTATTATGGTGAGTTGTACAGGGCCTCCCCGACGATTAACCCCAGAGCATGCCCGTCAGTTTTTGTCAGATGTTCCCCTCCCTGAGTTGTCACAAACAGAAATAGATCGTTGATGAGCCTATAATGGGTGAGGAAATAAGTGAGGCAATCACGTCAATGGGTGCAGGGAAAACTGCTGGACCCGATGGGTTTCCCTGAAATACTACAAGGTGTTTAAAGACGGTTTAACGCCTCAACTTAAGGCCCAGAATGACAAAGTGGTCCAGTTAGGTTCCTTTCCAGAATTAATGGATATAGCCACCATTGTGGTGCTTTCTAAGACACAGCCGTCAACACGATCCTATGCGGATTACAGGCCAATCCCACTTATCAATAGTGAGATAAAAATCGATGCCAAAATTCTTGCGACCCTTCTCAAGAGGGTCCTGCCACTGCTAATTCACCCTGCCCAATGGGGCTTGATGACTAACTGGGGTACACCTCATTGCATACATCATCTCCATGTCACGCTGGCACGGCGTCACTGCATTCCCTCCGATTTGGCGCTTCTTTTTGTCAATTTCAAAAAGGCTTTCGATGCGGTGGGCTGGGAATACTTACAATTGGTGCTAGCCTGTCCGGGCTTGGGACCACAATTCTGCCGGATGATCAATGCTTTATACATCCACCCAGTGGCCTGAGTTCGGGTTAATGGCATGCTGTCCTTTGCCTTCCGCATTCGTTGAGGGACGCGTCAGGGCTGCCCCTTATCCCCTCTTCTATTGGCTCTGGCCATCGAGACGCAAGCTCACTTGGTTAGGATAGACCCCATATACTGTGGGTGGAACTGGGACCACACTTATGAGGATCGTCTAGCACTTTATTGTAACGAAATCCTCCTACACACGACGAACCCTAGTGAGACTGGCCCGCAGAGCCTTCACCTTCTGCAGTGCTTTGAGGAGGCGTCAGGCCTACAAATGAACACAGGTAAATCAGTGCTGGTGCCATTTGTGCCTTCGTGGGACTGCTATGCCTGGCAAGATAAGGTTCCTATCCGTTGACTGAGTTTTAAATACCTGGGTATCTAGCTGGCTCTCCTCCCCGAGCTGACAGGGACCCTGAATATGGCCCGCTGGTCTCTCGGGCTAAAGGCAGACTTGGCGAGATGGCAATCACTGCCATTAAATGTACTGGGCCATGTGGCACTGTATAAAATTATGATACTGCCCCGGTTTTTATATGTTCTTCAGAACTTTCCACTTCCAATCCCACGTTCCTGGTTCCGGGCACTAGACCGAGCAGCAGCCTCCTTTCTTTGGCCTGGAGCTAGACACTGAATTGCACTGTTGTACTGCCAGAGGAGAACTTACGATGGAGGAATGGCCATGGCCAACTTACACCTGTACTATTTGGCGACACAACTTTTGGTCATTCATCACTGGTTTAATGGGGGCTGGGCCGACCCAACATATCAGATTCAACTGACCGATTTGAGCTTCCCACAGATATTAGCGGTCCTCTATGGCTCCCCGCTCTCTAGTGACCTGGAACCAGTGACCAGAGTGTTTTCTCTCACTTGGCGAGCACCCCTATGGCATAGGCATTGGGAGAACGTTATTACCCTGCAGACCCGCCCTATGCTATTGTACTTGGCTGAAAGAATCGGCAGCCCTGAATGGATTTAGGAGGTGGGATCTGTTGTGTGTATCTCTGCTGGGAGATGTGTGGAAAGAGGGGTCCATGAGACCCTTTCGGGACCTGCAAACCACCCATCAACTTGCCCACACACAGTTTTATAAATACCTCCTTCTTCTTCATGCCCTTCACATACACCTGCCACATGCTGACACACTGCCAGAACATAGCCCGCTGGAGGTCAAGTTGCTTCTGGGGGCTCCAGGGAAAGGGGGTGTATCCCAATTATATAGAATGCTAATCAACAATGCTCCGGGTGTCCTGGATCACCTGGATCACCTTAGAGATCGCTGGGAGGGCTGGCTGAAGACTGAAAAAATGCTGTGATGGCGCAAAAGCTAATAACTATATTGTCCAGATTGTGATTGATACAATTGTACTTACTGTATGGGTCATACCTCTCTCCAGCACAACTGCATCGGGCAGGCCTCCAGTCCACCCCCTAGTGCCCTAGGTGCTCAGAGTAACCTGCAGAATTTTTTCACATGTTATGGGGATGTCCCCGAATTGCACACTACTGGAACAAGATTTTTCTAGAGCTGCATGCAGTAGTAGGGTGGGGGCAACAACTGTCTCCGGCATTGGTTTTGTTGGGTGTGATGGAGGGAGCAGAGGGATCGTGGGCAGAACGAACCTTTATCGGAACTGGTGGCAATGATGGTGGCAAAACGAGACATTGCAATCAATTGGAACTCCTCCAATACGCTGTCCCTTCTGAAGTGGAGGCACAAGGGTCAACTGGTGTGCTAGACAGGAAAAAACAGTCTACGAGGAAAGGGGACGTCCTCGCAAATATGCAAAGGTGTGGGGGAAATGGCTGGGTCTCCTACCATGAACTTTCAAGGATATAAGGGACTTGGGGGTCAGCTAGTGTGGATTAACCCTGTATCTAGGGGTTATATCTCAAGATATATGGCTATCTGTATGTCATGAATCCTTCTTTGAAAATATGATGTGTCTTACCTGGTGTTTCCTTTTCCCTTTTCTTCAAAAATCAATAAAGAGTGTTTATATATAAAAAAAAGTATAACTTTTTTGATATAGTTTGTAATTTTTAATTTGAAATGTATTTTTTAAATTTAATTAAAAATGTTTAATTGAGTAGCAGGTTGTTGAGTGTGTACGGAAATAGGGTGGGTAGATATTTATGATGTTTACATTATAATTTTTATTTTTAACTAATTTTATTTATATTTTAAATGATTAATTTTTAAATGATTGTTATTTTAATTTTTTATTTCTTGATTAGTTGTTAGCTGGTAATCAGTTTAATTATAACATTTTCCAAATAAATTTGATAGAACATGTTTTATTTCTAATTGCTTTATGCAATGATTAATTAAATGTTAATAATAATTAATTTGTATACTTATTACTTTAAATTGTTGATGTTTTTGTATAAAAAGAAGTGTATTTATTTTAAATAGTGTTTTATATATGTATATGTATATATGTATATACTGTATATATATATATATATTTTTTTTTTTATTGGTTGGAATAGTACATAGAACACCTCCATAGACCAACACTTCTCATGCTTTTGCTTATGTTGGAGTGGGAATAGAAAATCGAACCTCTGCAAAGTGCACCACTTTTCCTACTTTTTCTCAGACTGAGGTGGGAAAAGTAAATCAAACTCATCCAAACTCCAATACTTTCTCTCCTTTCTCTGTCTTAGACTGGAGTTGGAATAGTGAATTTGACCCTTCCAATATTCTACGCTTTTCCTACCGTTGCTCAGATTAAAGTGGGATGAGTACATTGTACTCCTTCATACTCCAACACGTTCCTTGCTTTTGTTTACGTTGGAGGGGGAATAACAAATGTGACCCCTCCAAGGACCAGCACTTTCCCTACTGTTGCCCAGATTGGAGTGGGAACATTAAATCTAACCCCTCCAAAGTCCAACACTTTTCCTACTGCTGCTCACCGAAAGTGAATAGCATATCCCAGCTGTTCTCAACCTTTTGGCTTCTGTAGACACCCATCAAATCAGTACTGGAGTTTGAGGACCCCTGCACTGAATAATTTATGGAATCCGGGCATCCCTCCCACTGAGTCATTACTGGAAGCCTGGGCTCACAGCCTAAGCAATTTCTCTGATATGAGCCTAAAAGTAGTATCCGAAAATATAGACACAATTATAAATGAAGCAAATACACACTCAGAAATATTTTATTTAATTGACAAACAAATATAATAAAAACAAAGTCTTATTTTAATTGGAAGGTTGGAGCTTTTCTGAATTTGGTTTTTAATTCTAAAAGATGAAGCGATAAGCTAGACTCTAGAAGATCACTGTTAGAAATGGGGTCTCTGTTTGGCAGTCAGTTTGCACCCTGTCCAAGTAGGGACCCTCAACCTAGTCAGGATAAGGGAGATACCCAGCTCAGAAAACCCCTGCTCACCCCCTTTGTAGCTTGGCACGCCCAGTCAGGCTTATATCAGAAGCAATGTGTTAGCATTTGCACATAACACACAGTAATACAGTGAAAATACTACAAAAGAACACCACACCAGTTTTTAGAAAAATAGCCAATATTTATCTGTGTAAAACAAGACCAAAACAAGAAAAATACAACATATAGTGATAAAGATATGAATTTTGCAAGAATTAACTTAAAAATACAATTTCTTGAAATCAATAGCTCCGTCTGGGGATATCACAGCGTCATGAACAAGAAATCCAACAGTTCAGGATGGGTGAGGCGTCGCGGGCCAGCTACGGTGCCGGGAAGACACACAAACAGTACTTTGGAAATGTAGGGGGTCGTGATCATCGCAATGAGATCCCAAGTGCGACGTCGCTGGCGTGGCAGGCATCGGTTCTGTAGTGCAGGGTCGTCGGGCCCTTGAAGTCACATGCATTGCAGAACGAACTCCGGGCTGATGACTAAGTCATGAGCACTGGCATGGATGGTGTCGGGCTGCGGTGCGAAGCGGGATGATGCGATGTGCGATGCCCACAGGTCACAGTGCAGGAAGTGGCTTGGTGACGGCATCCCGCAGCGTTGTTGAGACCAGGGCTGCAGAGTGAAGCAGGGCAATGCAACGTGCGGGATCTCCAGGTCACGGCACAGGCAGCAGCATCCTCATTGCTGAAGCGCTGTCATCGGTAGGTCCAAGGTGGCGACACGGGGCGGGCTTTGTTCAGCACCCACGGATTGCAGTGCAGACAGGGGTTTCTGTTGACGACACTAGAGTTGATGGCGCTGGCATCGGTGGACAGGGGCTGCAGTGCGGAATGGGACGGTGCGTCATATACCTCACGAGCGGTGTCCTCAGGCCACGGTGCAGGCAGCAGCGGCGGTGTCAGTGTGGAGTGGCGGCATCAGGGATGCCAAAGATGTGGTGTGAGCAAACCGATGCAGAGTGCAGGGCCCACTGGTCACAGTGCAAGCAGTGGCTTGGTGAGAGCATGAGGTGGCGGTATCGGTGAGACCAGGGTTGCGGTGCGACATGGGGCACGCTCCGTGTGGCGCCATCAGGTCATGTTGCAGGCAGCAGCGTTGTTGACACCGTTGCAGTGGTATTTCTTCTGTTTTGCACAAAACACACAGTTGCCAGTGCTGTAGGCAGATGAAGCAAAAGTCTTTGATATCCCTGAGACTTCCAACAGAAGGCGGCTCTACTTCAAGCCCTTGGAGAAACTTCACATGCAGGATATTCAGCAAGGTCCAGTCTTTATCTTCTTGAAGGCAGAAGCAGGCCAACCCAGCAAAGCACACACAGCAAAGGGGCAGTACTCCTCCAGCTGTTTAGCTCCTCTCCTTGGCAGAGGTTCCTCTTGATCCAGAAGTGTTCTGAAAGTCTGGGGTTTTGAGTCCACTACTTATACGCCTTTCTACCTTTGAAGTAGAAAAACTTAAAAGGAAAGTCTCTGTTGCCCACGCCTGGCCACAGACACACATCAGGGGGTTGGAGACTGCATTGTGTGAGGGCAGGCACAGCCCTTTTAGGTGTAAGTGTCAGCTCCTCCTTCCCCACCCAGGAGACTCATCAGGATATGCAGGCTACACCCCAGCTCCCTTTGTGTCACTGTCTAGAGGGAATTCACAACAGCCCAACTGTCAGTATGACCTAGACATGGAATACACAAGCAGGCAGAGGCACAGAATGGTTTAAGCAAGAAAATGCCCAGTTTCAAAAAGTGGCATTTTCAAACTGACAATCTAAAAACCAACTTTACCAAAATGTGTATTTTTTAATTGTGAGGCCAGAGACCCCAAACTCCATGGCCCATAGTTAAGAAAAATGGTGCAAAACTGTGCTAACGCAGTTTTGCGTCATTTTTTCTAACACCATTCCTTAAAGCCATCTGTGCGCCATATTTATGAAATGATGCATGATGGTCCTAAGGAATGGCTAGCCTAAAAAAAAGATGCTAGACGGGGGGAGGCGTGAGGGGGAATGGTGCTAGTGGGTCAGAAATGACGTTAGGCTGGTTAACGGCAACATTTCTGCAGCTAATCAGCCTACCATAATTTTTTGATGCACAAGCAGCCAAAAACATGACTCCTGTCTATACTTAGGCCCACCACTCCGTGCCCACCACAAGGGACCAGTGTCCCCTGGGCAAGCCCTACATACCCAGGGCCAGGCAGGGGGCCCATGTAAGGGGCCCTAGTGGCATACCACACACATACACAAACACCTACCAGAAACTTACATGGTATGGGCTTCCTCCTTCTGTAGTGTCCCTGTGGAGTGGGTGGTGGAGTTGGGGTGGGCATCTTTGTGCCCATTCCATGGTGTTTCACCACGGAACTGGGCCTACCTGCACTCTAACACCTGGTCTGACGCAGGTGTTAAATAATGGCACTAAGCGGGCTTACCACCAATATTTAGGTCTGCCTCCCGACCGTGGTCATTTCTGCACCGGGAGGTAAATATGACGCTGGGGGGCTAGTGTCATGTCTAGTACAGGAATGCCTACTCTGCCTCTCATTGACACAAGGTGGGTACGCACATCCTAAACATGGCGCTAACTCCATTATTCGGACGCTAGACCGGTCTAGCGATAAAAAATGTAATTATGGAGTTAGGTTAGTGCTGCTTTAACGCCAAAATAAATGGCCCTAAGGCAACGCTAAGGTTCCATAAATATGAGCCCATATCTCTATCTGCTCCCATAGGGAAACTGCACTGAAAAGATATTTAAAGGCAGTCCCCATGTTAACCTATGAGAGATATAGGCCTTGCAACAGTGAAAAACGAATTTGGCAGGACTTCACTGTCAGGACATGTAAAACACTTTAGTACATGTCCTACCTTTAAGATACTCTGCACCCAGCCTCTGAGGGCTACCTAGGGCCTACATTAGGGGTGACTTACATGTAGTAAAAGGGAAGGTTTGGGCCTGGCATGCGGGTACACTTGCCAGGTCGAATTGACAGTTTGAAACTGCACACATAGACACTGCAGTGGCAGGTCTGAGACCTGTTCACAGGGCTACTCATGTGGGCGGCACAATCAGAGCTGCAGGCCCACTACAAGCAGAGTGCACTTTATTAATGACTTATGAGTAAATCAAAGATGCCTGTCATGTATAAACCAATCACCAATACAATTTACATAGGGAGCACTTGCACTTTAGCACTGATCAGCAGTCCCTACTTTGGAGTGTAATTTTGTATTTATATTATAATTTTGTTGGTTTTGAATTTTGTTTTATTACATTTTATATGTTCTTATTGTGTCTATATTTTACTGTTCATTTTTATAATTAATAATTTTGATTATTTAAAATTATTCACATATTGTTTTAATTTTTTAAAGTATATGTCCATATATAATATTTTTATATTAATGTTTAAATCTATCATAATACTAAACTAATAGATAGATTGATTGATAGATAGAAAGATAAATAGATAGATAGATATATTTGATGTACTTACCTTTTGACAGAATTCTGGTTGACAATATTTCTACAAATATTTTTGTTGTTTACCTACAAAGAAGGTAAACTTGATAATTGTGTTCCTAATATTTTTGACAAAATATTTGTGTATCACAATATTTTGTTTTCCAATATTTTGGCATACAACCGAGGGCTTATAAGAAACAAACCAGACACATCATTAGTGATGTGTGTAGGCCAGCACCAAGTCTGGCAGTTCTATATTTAGCGAAATATGTGAGGGAAATCTTGCAACTTAGGGCCATATGTAAAAATGTTAGGAATAGCGATTACCTAATTTAGTTTTTTGTGAATCCCAGTTAGGAAACTGCTAATCTTACTTTATGAAACACATTGAGTTTCATTTAGCAATTCCTAGTGTGTTGCAAATCGCCCTACCGCATAAATATTAATCAGTCTGGTCTCAGTTTGCCACCCATTAGGAATTGCAGCCAGCACAGTTATGGTGGCCTGCTGGGGACAGAGACCACCATGTCTATGATTGCTTTTCAATAAAGCCATGTTTTAGAAAAATAAAATTGCAGCCCATTTTCCTTAACTGGTTGTGTGCCGCGAAAGTAACGGTTATGTCCTGCAGCACAGTGCTCCTGTGCCGAGGACGTAACCATTACATCCTGGCACTAGAGCATGGGTGGAGCACTAGTGCTCCCTCCGTGGCTTCCCCTTCACCCCTCCAGGGCAGGGACATCATCAGAAGGTGCTGGTCGCACTGGAAGCCATTTGCTTCTAGTGTGTGTAAGGAGAAACAGGTACGTTTCTCCCCCGGGTTGGGGGGGGGGGATTCCTAACAAAGGAGCATCGGGGAAAAGGAACCACTGGAACACCAGGGTTTTTTTTTCTTTTTTTTTTCCTGTGGGAGGACAGCGCCTTGGGCGAAGGTCGGCCCCCCAAAGGGGGCATAGAAGTGTTCGCCATTCCTGCCCATCTGCCCCCAAGGGCGACAGAAGGCACTTAGGTACCAGGGATAGTGTGTGAGTGTTTTTTGTTTGGGGGCGGCCCCTTGGGCCTTGGTCGCTCCCCATGGGGGCACATTACTAATGGCCATTTCAGCCCCCCTTGAGGGCACATCGGCCTATTTTTTTTAGGCCCATCTGCCCCCAAAGGGGGGTAGAAGCCACTTAGGCACCATGGATCGTGTGTGTTTTTTGTTTGAGGGGGCGGACCCTTGTGCAGGGGTCACTCTCCATGGGGACTCAAGGGGGGCAGGAGCCACTTAGGCACCAGGAGAAATTTCTAAATGTTTGGTGGCGGGGTGTTTGTCAACTGGCCCAATATTTACATTTGTGATTATAACGGTTTATTTCTCCTTTTTGTTCTAGTTCAAAGCTTTTGCTTCCTTTGCTGTGACTCCTTGTGGTTTTGGCAGTGGTTGACCTGCAGTCTGTGTAGTTGCATGTTTTAGGTAAGAAAAAACAATTTACTCCGAATGAGTATTGTTGCCATGCATGAATAACATTTTTGTAAGTGGTGTACTAAATGCAGGATTGTGTGTTAAATTGTCCTTAAATTTGTGCACAATGATATTTGTGTTGTCTTATGTCTAATATTCCTTTCTTTCTTTCTTTTTAGTGGGATATCATTGGTGATTGCTGTGTCTGTGCAGAGTTGTTGCTGGTGAGTCTAGTTTTTTCAGCCAAGTGAGTGGTATAGTTTTTGATACATAACTCTTTGTGATAAAGCCACACTTTGTTTATTACTTATCTTACACAGTGCTGGTTGTTGGTGGTGCATTTGTCCAGTTAATTTTCATAGGAAGGATCATGGCTAGCCACAGGATGACTGCTCAGCAGGTTGTTGGCATGCTTTTTTAGTTATCTTCTGATCATGATTATGAAACTGACTCTGTATCTGAGGCAGAGGAAGAAGTGAGAGATTCTGGCAGTGAACTTTCTGTCCAAGAGGAATCTTCTGATGATGAAGCCACTCTCAGTGCAGATGAAGGGCCTGTTTTAGCGAAGGGCACTGATGTGCCAATAGTGAAGCAGCCTGGGGCTGAAAGGTTTCCCATTGGAAGACCTAAACTCTGGGTTGCCCCAAATATGGAGGAGCCAGAGTTGCCTACGATTACTGGTCTCCCGGGGTATAGAGTCAATACGGAAAACTTTTTGCCTGTCAATTTCTTCCAGTTGGTTGTGGACGATGTATTTTTGGAAGAGATTGTTGAGCAGACTAATTTGCAGTATTTGAGGGACAACACTGCCAGACTTAGGCCACACTCTAGAGCTACCCAGTGGATTCCCACAAATTTGGAAGTGATGAAAAAGTTCTTGGGTTTGACCTTTTTGATGGGGTTGATAAGGAAGCCGTCATTGGCTTCTTATTGGTCTACTAGCCCCTTGATGGCAGCTGCTATATTTCCTGCAACCATTAGTCATAATCAGTAGTTGCTTCTTCTACGGATGCGGCATTTTGTTGATAATGCCACAAGGTCACCCTGATCCTGACCGTCTTTTCAAGATTAGACCTGTCCTTGCTAATTTTGTAGAGCGTTTTTCAGAGGTCTATGTTCCAGGCAAAGAAATAGTTGTGGATGAGTCTTTGGTCCTGTTCAAGGGTCGTTTGGTTTTTAGGCAGTACATTCCTAGCAAGAGGGCACGGTATGGAATTAAAATGCATATGCTGTCTGAAAGTAGTACAGGATATGTGTATCATTTCCGGGTCTACACTGGTAGGGATTCCAGTATTGACCCGCCTTATTGTCCGCCCACTTTTGGAGTTAGTGAGAACATTGTGTGGGAACTTGGTAGACTGTTCAACAAAGATCACCATTTGTACGTAGATAACTTCTACACTGGAGTGCAGTTGTTCAAGGAATTGTTTTGAGTGAACACTGTTGCTTGTGTCACAATCTGTTGTAACTGGAAAGGCTATCCAAGGGAGCTTGTCTGTAAAAAACTTGAGAAGGGACAGTGCAGTGCCTTGTGGAATGATGAGCTGCTAGCTCTGATATTTACAGACAGGAGGGATGTCTACATGCTAACTACCCTCCATGATGAGGGTACTTCCCCTGTTACTGTTTGGGGTCAGGTTGCTGAAGTGCGCAAAATGTTTGGCCTTTCAGTTATTAACAGTGCATTTTATTTTTGTGAAATCTATTGTTAATAAAATTTGATCTACTGAACCATCACTCACCCTTGTGCCAAATCCAACCAATATGTGTGGTAAAATTGACAAAACCTGCTCCTCTATAATCAGGCTTCGCAGCACACCTGTGACATGCTAGTTGTCTCGGGTGGACCCCGATGATTAATCATGCCACCAACTTGGTAGGTGGGCGAGGGGTCTTTTTAACATAACCTAAGTGGGTATCTTTTCACAATTTTAGTGTTTGGAACATCACAGAAGGATGTGGCTACATCAAAATGATCTATTATAAAACTACTTGTTTTTGCAGGGGGGGCACCTGCATTTTTGGTCCGGGATGCGACAGTCATCTACGGAAACCTACCAACCCAGAAATTTTTTAAAACTAGACACCTGGTGGAGTCCAGGGAGGTGTGGCTTGCGTGGATCCCCCAACATTTTCTTTTCCATACTCCCTCAAACCTCAAAATTTGCATTAAAAAAGCATATTTTCCTCACTTTTCTTTGTAGGGTCACCACACCGGCACAAATTTCCTACCACTCAGCGTTCCCCTCAGTCTCCCAAGTAAAATGATACCTCACTTGCGTGGGTCCCCAAAGCAGAGGCAGCCTTAAAATGTATTAAAAAAAATTGTGCTTATCAACTCGCTGTGCTATCCCCTCAATCTCTACACATTTTTGGCCTTTTCCTGTTGCAGGCACCTGGGCCACCCACACAAGTGAGGTACCATTTTTATCGGGAGAACTTGGGGAACGCTGACTAGAATGAAGTTTGTGGCTCTCCTCATATCCCAGAACCTTCCATCACCGAAGTGTGAGGAAAAAGTGTTTTTTTTGCCAAATTTTGAGGTTTGCAAAGGATTCTGGGTAACAGAACCTGGTGAGAGCCTCACAAGGCACCCCATTTTGAATTTCCCTGGTGTCTAGTTTTCAGAAATGTCCAGGTTTGCTAGGTTTTCCTCAGTGCCGGCTGAGCTAGAGGCCAAAATTCACAGCTAGGCACTTTGCAAACAACAGGCCAGTTTTCTTTAGGAAACTGTGATGTTTCCATGTTGTGTTTTGGGCATTTTCCTGTTGCGGGCACTAAGCCTACCCATACAAGTGAGGTATCATTTTTATCGAGAGACTTAGGGGAATGCTAGGCTTAAGGACATTTGAGGCTCGTCTCAGATTCCAGAACTATCTGTCACCGAAATGTGAGGAAAAAGTGTTTTTGTGCCAAATTTTGAGTCTTGCAAAGGATTCTGGGTAACAGAACCTGGTGAGAGCCCCACTCCATCCTGGATTCCCTAGGGGTCTATTTTTTAAAAATGCACAGGTTTGGTAGGTTTCCCTACGTGCCGGCTGAGCTAGAGGCCAAAATCCACAGCTAGTCACTTTCCAAAAGACATGTCTGATTTCAATGTAAAAATGTGATGTGTCCATGTTGTGTTTCCTGACGTGGGCATTAGGCCTACCCACGTAAGTGAGGTATCATTTGTATCGGGGGACCTGGAGGAACACAGAATAGAAGAACAAGTGTTATTGCGCCTTATTTTTAGCTACATTTTTTCCTTCCAAATGTAAGACAGTGTGAAAAAAAGAGGTTGGTTTGAGAAATGCCCTGTATTTCACATGCTAGTAAGATGACCCTGGTATTCGGAGATGTGCAAATAACCAAAGCTTCTCAACACCTTATCTTGTGCCCATTTTGGAAATACAAAGGTTTCCTTGATACTTGTTTTTGACTCTTTATATTTTACCAAAATAAATTGCTGTATATCCAATATACAAAGTAACCCATTGCAAGGTGCCCCTCATTTCTGGCCCTGGGTACCTAGAATTTTTGATGAACCTACAAGCCCTATATGTCCCCACAACCAGAAGAGTCCAGCAGACGTAACAGTATATTGCTTTTGAAAATCTGACACTGCAGGAAAAAGTTACAGAGTAGAACTTGGAGAGAAATGGCTGGTTTCTTCACCTCAATTTCAATATGTTTTTATTTCAGCTGTTCTGTTCTGTAGGAAAACCTTGTAGGATCTACACAAATGACCCCTTGCTGAATTCAATTTAATGTTTAGCTGTCTGGGATCCAGCATTGGTTTCCCACCCATTTCTGTCACTAACTGCAAGGAGGTTAAAAGCACAACAAATAGTAAAAATGGGGCATGTCCCAGTAAAATGCCAAAATTATGTTGAAAAATTTGGTTTTCTGATTCAAGTTTGCCTGTTCCTGATGGCTGGGAAGATGGTGATTGTAGCAACGCAAACTCTTTGTTGATGCCATTTTCAGGGCAAAAAACCACAAGCCTTCTTCTACAGCACTTTTTTTCCATTTTGTTTTTTTTTTAAACTAAATTTTTGCTGTATTTTGGCTAATTTCCTGGTCTCTTCCAGGGGAACGCCCAAACTCTGGGCACCTCTAGAATCCCAAGTATGTTGGAAAAACAGGACGCAAATTTGGCATAGGTAACTTATGTGGACCAAATGTTATGAGGGCCTAAGCGCGAACTGCCCCAAATAGCCAAAAAACTCTCACCAATGGAGGGAAAAATGCCTGACAGTGAAGGGGTTAAAGGAAACTGGGAAGTGTTTCAAAAAATAAATTAAACATTTAAGTTTCATATTTTAATAGCAGGCAGGGGTCCAATGGATCACTTTGTGCTCTCAAAAAATATTTGTTTCAACATTCACAGAGGAGAAAGGATCCCAGGGGGATCACTTCTCCTTTATGAATGGTTAACACCACCCTTGAGGTGTTGAGAAAGAATGAATGTTTTGCAACCGCAATTCACTCGCAAAACATTCATATACAGGACTGCAATTCGGTATTTGGAAGAGACACCATAAACACACCTTTACACTAATTGCGATTCTGTAACTTTTAAGCGGCTGGAAATGTACTGATTCTGCAAATCAGGCTATTTGCAACCACTAAAATGCTTTTGTATCTATAGCCTTTGCAATTTCAGTTTTAAAGAATGAACATGATTGTTTGCCTGTCATAAACATTGTCATTGGTGATGTCTCTACAATAGTTTATTTTGGTTTCTTGGCAAACAGTAACAATGAGATAGAATTGTTGGTGCAATGTGCTAATCTATTTACATACAGGGTATCAATAAATGATTTTGGGGCTCATTTCGACTTTGGCAGTTTTTTGGGAGGAAGGGTGCGGTTGCAGCCACCAAAAAAGACATGTTGGTGGTAATTAAGAGTCACAAACTGAAGACCACCAGAAAACAGCTAAAAATTCAACACTGCCAGGCCGACAAAAATCCATCCACCAGATTACGAGCCGCAAATCAGCACAGAGGTTCCTCCATGGCAGAAAACCATTGGCAGTGTAAACCACCACAGTCAGAACCCACTACTGTCAGAGCACAACACCACATTGAACAGTTTGAGTACCCCACACCTCACACACACTATATAACAACCCCCCACACAGCCCACAATCCTTTGAAACAAACATGACAATCACACACACTGAGAGAAGGCAAAAATTGACAGACACTGCCTTTACACTATAGGTACACATCTCACTCAGCACACGCCACACAACTGCACTACCAACACAATGCACATATAACAAGCACACACAAACACCACAAGCGTCAATCACTCACAATGCACCACCCACATTCCGTCAATCACCCAACACTGCACCCTTGCAAACACAACTTCCCCCCCCCCACTGTCAACACAACCACCACCATGTCTCCACAAAATCACCCACAGTTCACAGACGATGAGTTGAGGGTCATGGTGGATGAAATTGGCTGGGTAGAACTACAACTGTTTGGAGCACAGGTCGAACAAATGTCAATTGCCAGGAAAATGGAATTATGGCAGAGAATATTTGACAGGGTCAACTCAGCAGGCAACCATCCATGCAAAAGAGAGGTCATTAGGAAGTGGTGGAACGACCTACAGGGGAAGGTAGGTTCAATGGCATCATGGGACCAGATCGCCGTGCACAAAACTGACGGTGGTTCCCCATCTCCTCCCCCACAGTTAACATCTTGGGAGAAGAAGGTCTTGGACATTCTGCATCTCGAGGATCTGACTGGAATACCTGGGGTCTGGACTCTGCTATGTACTTACCAGAGTCCCCACAACTTCCATGTCACACAGCTGTCATGTCTTGCATGCTTCCTCACCACCCAAATACTCCCCGATTCACTGTATGTCTCACTACACCTCCCACCTATTCACCTAATGCACTTCCCATGCATGCCACACCTCTACCCAGCCCAACTGCCCACACAGCCCTTGGCAAAGGCATGGATAGCATTGCCTAATACTATCACTATGACTCCCACAATGCACTAGCCCATGTACGTGAAAACCTGGAATGTGCACATCACATCTCATCTCTTGCATATATGACTATTGTACGAGGTATACCAACTAGATGGTACGACTGAGGACCACTACATGGCAATGACAGCAATGTAATGGTATAGCACAATGGCAGACAAGGCTAAACACAGCTACAGCTCTGTGACAAATCCAAATGGCCACTAATCCAAAACCTCATCCCTGAAATGGACTGACCATGGTATGGAAAGTAAGATGGCAAACTCCATGCACATGCACAGACAGGACATTTAAGCTTGCATACTCACATATTCATCTCCCACTGGGACACCATGGTGCAATGTCTAGCCATTTCATGTGAGATATAGCAAGCCTGACTAGTCACTAGGTAACATTGCTAAATAGTCATGTGAACTATCAGACAGTACCTGAACACATCCGCAGTGCTATGTTTACCAAAACCTGAACGACAGCACCCAACATGGAGTATGGTACACATGTCACAGACTACTATGTACCACCAATGGTATGTTGTACTGCATCTGTCATTGTCATTGATGGGAATCATGTTAAGCCACTGTATACATCTGAGAAACAAATTACCAAACAAACATTATATTTAACTCTGTCTCTCACTCCATCCACAGGTACCTCTGCCAGTGCCACAATGGAGAGGATACCAGAGACTGCCAGCCCTCCTCGAGATGAAGGCCCCAGTGAGGACAACACGCCTGGTTATTTGGACACTGATGACCTACCTGGCCCATCTGGGACACCTGGCCGGTCTACGACTCCCTGCCTCGAGATGAAGGCCCCAGTGAGGACAACACGCCTGGATGTCTGGACACTGATGACCTACCTGGCCCATCTGGGACACCTGGCCGGTCTACGACTCCCTGCCTCACCTTGCCCTCACATCAATCCACCCCAACCCTGTGGCATCAAAATCACAGGCGACCCTTCGTTCCCACACCTGTGGCCCAAGAACTGTTCAAACTATTGTGTGCCCCACAGTGCAGGGACCTCCTGAAGTCGATCTCTGTGGGTCAGTCGACCATCGTGAATGCCATCTAGGGACTGGTAACTCAAGTCCAACAGAGTAATGCATTCCTGGAGGGCATTCACAGTGCACTGGCTTGCCTACAGAGATAGCATCCAGACACCCACTGTCTTCCATGCCACCTCTTCCCAATTACAGAGCCCTCTTCCCCGTCCCAGCCAAAGCACACAGACAGACACGCATGCATCCACCTCAACATCCAAGGCTACAGCTGACAGACACAAGCACCACAAGACCCGTCACCGGCATGCACACAAACAACACCCACCTGCAGACACACCAACATCCATTACCTGCACAGACTCCCCCAGCATGCACACAAACAACACCCACCTGCAGACACACCAACATCCATTACTTGCACAGACTCCCCCACCATTCCTACCGGACACACCTGCAGACACCACACCAACATTCACCGATCCAGCCACTACACCTTTCTAACCCACAATCAGCACAATAGCAGACCCACAGACATCCATCCCAGTCACCACATCCGCAGACACCACATCCACCGACACACACACATGCTGCACATCATCTATACCTGCAGGCATCACCCCAACAGACAGTCACCCATCCAGCATGGCATCTCTCTGCACCTCCCACCCCTTCCTATAAACGCCCATACTAACCGACACAACAGACACCCAGCTTCCTCAAGTATTCCTTGCACAACAATGTACCCAAGACATCCACCAGGACACCTCCTACAACCAATCACTGTACCTCCACTCTCAAACCCTGAAACCGCCAAACTCATAATGACCCCATTCATCTTTATTAGAAATATTCCCTTTTCTATGCTGTGTTCTAAGCTCGGCTCTACATGCAATTTAGGGGTTATTTCATGGTGCAGAGTGGTCATTACACAGTGGTATTATAAAGCAACTGAGGATTTAGCTGCATGGTATATGAATCGATCTGAAACATCGTAATTGTAAACAAAATGAGCCAACATTGGAAGAACAATTATAAATAGATGTAACATTTTCAAAATATCTTATTATAAGCAATTACTAGTACACAGGAGAATGAAATATAAGGATTTTATTTATAAATGAATAAAGTTCATAATATCCTATTTTGATGATCCTTCATCACATCTCATCCTGCTCACACGTGTTTTGGACCACATATGATGATGGCCACTCTGGGCATCGTTGCACTACCTTTTTGCTATGGTTGCACTGTATAAATACCAGGTACATTCATACATACAGAGACATGGTAATGTACACTTTACAGCAGAATTTAGGTAACAGAGTCCTGAATCATCATAGTTTTTAATCTAATATCTTACAATGCAAAAGTATATGTTTCTGATTCCATCTTTACATATGGCACTGCACATGAAGGTTGAATGATTTGCATTGTGAACTTGGGGAGTAGATGTAAATAAGTAGCGGCCATGACCAGTCAACCAAAATGAAATCTGTTTACAGCTATATGCCGTGTTACTCTCCAATACTTAGAAAATGAAGACAACAAATTAGTGGTTTTCACTCATTTGTTCACGCTTTTTATGCTATATAATGTAAGATGAAATACACATCTTGCCAACAATATGGACAATGTCTACATAATAGCACAAATGAATACAAATGAATGTGCCCTTGCAAAGATGGAAAAGCAAGATGAGTAATGCATGTTAGCAGAGTGTAATAATGATACAACTAATTGCAACAATTAGCTGCTGATGTTGTTATGATAATTAACAAGCCAGTTGTAAGTGATGTTTGAACATTAGAGTTATTAAATCATATTTTAGAAAAAATATATTTGCAGTGTTTTTGAACCCAAAGGTTGACTGAAGTGTCTGAATACATTTACAAAAGGAAGTGGCTATTTATTCTGCCACTGGCCAAAACGTACATAATATCTGCTATTTACCTGATGGCCTTCAAAATACTACATACTCTCTGCTATTTAGCCTGCCACGGCCTAAGTAGTAGAAATGATGTACACTTTCACTGGTGGCCAGATAATTAGGATGAAGGAGGTCTGTATTTACGCAGCTGTGAAGACAAATAGGACAACAAACAATGGCAGAGAGGTGGGCATCTTGTAATGGTGATGAAACATGTGTGAGGCATTTGAATGTACAGGGAGTGCAGAATTATTAGGCAAGTTGTATTTTTGAGGATTAATTTTATTATTGAACAACAACCATGTTCTCAATGAACCCAAAAAACTCATTAATATCAAAGCTGAATATTTTTGGAAGTAGTTTTTAGTTTGTTTTTAGTTTTAGCTATGTTAGGGGGATATCTGTGTGTGCAGGTGACTATTACTGTGCATAATTATTAGGCAACTTAACAAAAAAAAAATATATACCCATTTCAATTATTTATTATTACCAGTGAAACCAATATAACATCTCAACATTCACAAATATACATTTCTGACATTCAAAAACAAAACAAAAACAAATCAGTGACCAATATAGCCACCTTCCTTTGCAAGGACACTCAAAAGCCTGCCATCCATGGATTCTGTCAGTGTTTTGATCTGTTCACCATCAACATTGCGTGCAGCAGCAACCACAGCCTCCCAGACACTGTTCAGAGAGGTGTACTGTTTTCCCTCCTTGTAAATCTCACATTTGATGATGGACCACAGGTTCTCAATGGGGTTCAGATCAGGTGAACAAGGAGGCCATGTCATTAGATTTCCTTCTTTTATACCCTTTCTTGCCAGCCACGCTGTGGAGTACTTGGACGCGTGTGATGGAGCATTGTCCTTCATGAAAATCATGTTTTTCTTGAAGGATGCAGACTTCTTCCTGTACCACTGCTTGAAGAAGGTGTCTTCCAGGAACTGGCAGTAGGACTGGGAGTTGAGCTTGACTCCATCCTCAACCCGAAAAGGCCCCACAAGCTCATCTTTGATGATACCAGCCCAAACCAGTACTCCACCTCCACCTTGCTGGCGTCTGAGTCGGACTGGAGCTCTCTGCCCTTTACCAATCCAGCCACGGGCCCATCCATCTGGCCCATCAAGACTCACTCTCATTTCATCAGTCCATAAAACCTTAGAAAAATCAGTCTTGAGATATTTATTGGCCCAGTCTTGACGTTTCAGCTTGTGTGTCTTGTTCAGTGGTGGTCGTCTTTCAGCCTTTCTTACCTTGGTCATGTCTCTGAGTATTGCACACCTTGTGCTTTTGGGCACTCCAGTGATGTTGCAGCTCTGAAATATGGCCAAACTGGTGGCAAGTGGCATCGTGGCAGCTGCACGCTTGACTTTTCTCAGTTCATGGGCAGTTATTTTGCGCCTTGGTTTTTCCACACGCTTCTTGCGACCCTGTTGACTATTTTGAATGAAACGCTTGATTGTTCGATGATCACGCTTCAGAAGCTTTGCAATTTTAAGAGTGCTGCATCCCTCTGCAAGATATCTCACTATTTTTGACTTTTCTGAGCCTGTCAAGTCCTTCTTTTGACCCATTTTGCCAAAGGAAAGGAAGTTGCCTAATAATTATGCACACCTGATATAGGGTGTTGATGTCAGTAGACCACACCCCTTCTCATTACAGAGATGCACATCACCTAATATGCTTAATTGGTAGTAGGCTTTCGAGCCTATACAGCTTGGAGTAAGACAACATGCATAAAGAGGATGATGTGGTCAAAATACTAATTTGCCTAATAATTCTGCACTCCCTGTAAGTACATATACAAATATACAAATAGTTGTACAAAGGTAAGTTCTGAAATTAAGCTAAGCTGTTTACAAATAAAAAAAAGTAAAACCAATTTTGGATAAACCATTAATTTTAATATTCATATAAGAAATGTAGGAATCAAACTTCTATTTCAGAATCTTCAAGATATGCCACACAGATATTTTGTGCTGCAAATAATAGTGAGTAATGGTTTTAAAGCATGTAACATAAAATGTTTTATTCACTCATGAGAATACTTTGTTTCTTAATGTTCATGATCGTCCTTTTTACGTTTTTTGAGTGCTGGGCTCTTTTTAGGTATCTTATGGAAGGCCTTGTGCTAGATTTAGGTTTCTTTTTAAGGGTGTTGTGCTTGCTTAGTATTTGAAACCTGGCAACACAGAAGCAGTTGACATCAGCAAAAAACAGGGAATGCAGAGGGATGGGTGATATGTGGGCTCCAGAGGGATGCAGAGCAGGTAATTGGTGCTTGTAGGCACAGTGATTTGGGACACTTGCAGGAGGTAAATTATATGAGACACATTAATGGGGCTCCTGTGGATTTGGGAAGTGAAGACAGGAGACAGTTAAGATAATTAACTGGAGGAGTTCACTCTGCTGCCCGTGAATAAATATGCTTCTTCATAGCATTCATCCAGCAGGGTGGGTTTCAGCATAGATGTTTATTAGTCCCATGCCATGAGTGGTCCCTTCAGCCACAATGCCATTTAGATACATCCACAATGTATCTTGGGAATAGTAATTTTTTACATGCTAAGCAGTGTCTTAAGTGGGCAAAGTCCTGTCTCTTTTGAGCCATCATTTCTGTGCTTGAAAGTCCTGTCTCAGCAAAATAAATCGTTAAGCAAAAAAAAAAAACTCTGGGTGACAGGATCAGATGCTGTACCAAACTAAAATCTTTGCAGAGGGAGTCTGGCGACAGAAGGAGTAGGACCTGAGGGTGGTTTGTCCATTAGAGCTCTGGGGCTGTGTCCCTCTGACATTCCTACATGTTTATCTCAATAAATATTAAACAGATTTTATTTATTTAGCTATACAGTTGCCAGTCAGCAAATCAACTTTTTGCAATGTGATGCACAACGCAGGATTTACCTTTCTAAAACCGTTCCTTGCCATTGTAGTCTATTATGGTATCTACAGTAGACCAGTGACTGTCAGCGGCAAGGTTTTGAGCATCGGAGTCTGCATCTCTGCGTGATGCCAGGGTTACATTATTCACAGGCATAGAGCCCACACTTTCCAATTCATTACACAGTAGGACTGGATGTAAGCACATGTCATTTGCCACCTTGTCTGAGGTAATGGTAAGTGCTATTTTGCTAATCGTGTGTTATGTATATTGTGCAGAGACTCCCTGGGCATGCTAACCTCCCTCACTGTGACACCCCAGGCCCTGGCTGCTGGCCCCTTTAGAAGTGGAGCTCCTGTATTCCTTCCCCTGCAAAATTGAACCAAAACATGGGCAGGGTTTTTGAACCCTTGCGAAGTTGGACCAAATAACCAAGTCAAGCATGAAGGGAGAAATATGTGCTTATAGTAGACAGTTACATGCTGTATGCCATTAATACTGGCCCTATCTTCATGTCCTAAACATTAATGGCAAAACCATGAATTGATTTACAAACAATGAACGTTATAAACTTTTAAGGTAATACCTGTCGGTGATTTAATTCCTCTTTCATTTTACACGTTTTCAGTGGTGTAACGAAACTTGAAGGGGCCCCTGCAAAATACATGAGATACAGGAGATCTCAGGCCTGGGTACTGCGCTGATGGGACCCTCTGGAGCTTAGGGCCCCCGCATCACAGGGGATGTGGGGGCCTTTGTTAGGCCTCTGCATGTTTTACTTAATATTGCAATCCCCAAAAGTGTTAGCTATTTCATCATGTGGTGTTTCTGTATTTTGTTGTGCATCTTATTACTCTTGTATAGGACCACTATGAGTGAGCCAGGTGTTTATGAGGAGCTTTGATTATGAGCTGTGGTGCTGCGACTGAAGACAAAGCAAACTTCCTATCAGAGGATTGGCCTCTTTGCACAGCACACAGAACAATCATCATGTATTCCAGTCACAACTGAAATTCTGTGTAAATGTGTGTGAAGGGTATACACAACAAATTTACAAGACAAAGGTAAAAGAAAATAAAGCGTTAATATGTGAGTAAGTGCAATATATGTGTGGGGGTTGTGAAATGATGGAAATGCGAAGAAGTGCATTCGGGACAGAGTGAAAAGAGGATGCTGAAGAGGAAAAAGATGAGGTTGAAGATATGCAGATGGATGAGATGTGCAGAGAAAAAGGGCATACATATTTAACATAAAGTGCACATAACTGAACGCCAGTACTCATTCCACTGGCCTCATTAATATTTAATTCAGTCTTCCAATTTCAGAATTGAAACATTTCCAATATTATTTTATTCATAACAAAACGTTGTTATTCATTTGTCTTAAACAGCTAACAACCATTGACAAAGCGATTGGTACCGGCAGGTTTTACGTGTATTGTCAGTTGTTGTGTTACATACCCGGATGCAATAAAATCTCAGAGAGAAACCAAAAGACTGTTCAGGTGGCACATTATGGGAATCACAGAAATATATTTTACATGTTCCTTTTAAGGAGCCTCCACTTGTTTCATACCACTTAAGGACCTCCCAGCACATATTTCTATATGACTGATTGCAGCCTTCAGTGGAGGGTGCTTCTTGAAGCCTGTTTAGAGCATTTTCTTCCAAAGTCTATGCAGCATGCAGTGCAAGACACTGGGCAAGCAAACACTTTAAGGGGCCTGAGGTTGTTGCCTAAACAGGAGGACCAGAAAAAGAAAAGCCCAAATTAAGACCAGGACTACATGAACCAGCAGAACCAGTAGCAGGACTAGGAATAGGCAAATCAGGGGAATAGATAAACCAGATGAGCAGGACCAAGAAGACTGATAGATGAGAAGTAGGGTGAGGGGAGTGAAAACAACCAGGATCTTGGGGCCTGTGAAACAGAAGACCCAGGATACAAAGGACTAGATGCAGGACTACATTAGAATGATGACCATAAAGACCAAAAGGTACAGGGTCAGTAAGTTCTAAGGCTAGCATGTAGAAACATGAAGGCAAGAAGCAGGAATATCAGGACCAGATTGAAGAGGTATATGAAGATCAGGACCTGGAGTGCAACGGCCAGTAGTACCAGGAAACCAGAATAAGCAAGACAGACATTGTGAAGACCAAGGGAACCAGCCCCAAGAGCATCCAGAAGACCAGAGCAAGGAAGATTAGGTGAACTAAAAGGATTATGACCATGTCAGGACTAAGAGGGCCAAGAAGATTAGTACCTAGGGGACCAGGGCTGGAATTACCAAGCGCAGCGGAGCAATGAGACTGGACAGTGGTGGCTGGGAGGACAGGACCAAAATGACCAGACTCAGGAGGACCTGAACAAGGAGAACCCGGATGAAGAGAGCTAAGATCAATGGATGCAGTACCAGTATCACTAAACAGACAATAAACAGGCCAAGGAGTACCAAGACAGAAGAAAAGAGGAGGACAAAGACTAAGAGGGCCAGAACACAAGAAGGCAGATGGTCAAGGAATGGCAGTACCAGGGCTAGAATGTTCAGAACAAGGTGGCCAGGGCCAGGAGGACCAGAAAAGAATAGAGCCAGATGGGCAAAGACTGGGGGAACCACGAAGGACAATGATGGCGAAAAGGCAACGTTTATGATAATGAGCAAGGTATGACAAGAAGTACCAGGATGACCAGGACCAAGGATATCAAGGCTAGGATGGTTTGTGGACCAGGTCCAGAACAAAGCCCATATAAAAAAAACCTAAAAGGAACAGGGCCAAGAGTATCAGGACCAGCAGGCACATAATCTTGAGAAGGACAAAGGCTATGAAAAACAAGAATAGCCCAACCATGGGCAGGAGTGCCAGGGAGGTGAGACTAGGGATGCAGGTAACCAGAATGGAAAGTTCTAACAGGACCAGGAAAAAAGGAATTTGGGGGATCAGGAAGACCAGGGAAAAGAGGAGCAGGACCTTGAGAACCAAGAGCAGGAGGACAAGGGTGAGGAGGAAAAGGAGGAGCAGGACTAGTGACATCAGTACTAGGATGACCACATCCTGGAGATCCACACCACAGGGCTAGGAACAGGCTGGCCAGGAAGATGAGGAACAAGATGGCCAGTACCAGGACAACCACAGTCAGGAGGACCATTAGCATTTGGTGTAGAAGTATGAGAGCAAAGAGCAGGAGGATCAGGACCACATCCTGGAAGACTAGGAAGATGAGGAGCATGATGATTAGCCATTGGGACCATGGGACCAGAATACGTAAGGTGCGCTAGTACCAAGAATGCCAGTAAGACCAGAGCCAGGGGGACCAGAGCAAGGAGGATTACAAGGATTAGCACTAAGAGGACCAGGAACAGGCATAGGAATACCAGGTGGTTCATGACCATAGGGCCAGAATACCACACGAAGCAGAAAGATCAGGACCTGGTGGTAGCAAGACCAGGATGAGGAAGAACAGGAGGACTAGAACAGCCAGAGCCAGGAAGACTAAGGGGGACTGGACTTGGATGTCCCTGAGGAGCAGGATCAAAATGATAAGACACAGAAGACCCAGACAAAGAGAACCCAGAGCAAAAGGGCCCAGATAATTTGGTACAATGCTAAAAGGGCCTTGCAGGCAAGGCACAGGGATAGGAGGACAAGGATGATCAATGTCAGGAAGACAAGAGCTAGGAGTGAAAGTCTAAAAGGACCAGAACATAGGAGGCCAGGTTGGCCAAGGCAACTAGCAGGACCAGGAAGTGATGTTCTCGGAATGAGATGAGCAGGGCAAGAAGGATCAGAAGGACCAGAAGGACGAGTCAAATGGACGAGGTACAAGATGATCAGGAAAGAAAAGGAAGAGCTAGGAGAAGGTGTCCTGAGGTATCCTGAAAAGGAAAGAAGAGAGGGAGAGGGGGCGGAGAAAAAAAGAAGAGGGGAGTGGGTGGGAGCAGTGAGAGAGAGCACAGATGAGGGAGGGGTGAAAGTAGGGACAGGGAAAGATGGGGAAGACTGGCGGGGAGGATGGGGTGGTACAAGGAAAGCGGGGGGCAGGCAAGGCACAGACTGGGGTGGCGGGCATAGTGATGGGGGTGCAAGGGAGAAGACATGGGGAGAGGGAGGTGGATACAAGGGGGTAAGTGTTGTGGTGTAGCAGGCAAAAAGGGCTCCCAAGGTCTCCCCACTAGGGGTGAGCTCTGTGTCCATGGCGCAGAGGGGAGCTACAGAAACAAGTGCAATGTGGAGACCAAAGGGAGTATATCCAGCTGCGGGGACATCTGTCCCAGGCCCTGTGGACAAGCAAGGGGTGGCCATTCCCTGACATCAGCAAATAACAGACCTGGCCCAGAGTCTAGGCCTCGTTCCCACTCCAGTTGTCATTTAGGAACAGAGCCAACACCTGGAGGTAGGTATCCAGTTTATCATTAACCCCTTAGCTGCTGGGCCTTTTCCCCCCCAGTGCTGAGCCCTTTTTTGGCTATTTGGGGTAGTTCGCGCTTAGGGCTTCATAACTTTTTGTCCACATAAGCTAAACACGCCAAATTTGCGTCCTTTTTTTCCAACATCCTAGGGATTCTAATGGTACCCAGAGTTTGTGGTTTACCCTGGAGGAGACCAAGAAAATAGCCAAAATACAGTGAAAATTTAGTTTTTTCCAAAAAAATGGGAAAAAAGGGCCGCCGAAGAAGGCTTGTGGTTTTTTCCCTGAAAATGCCATCAACAAAGGGTTTCTGGTGCTGAAATCACTATCTCCCCACCTTTCAGGAACGGGCAGACTTGAATCAGAAAACCACATTTTCCAACACAAATTTGGCATTTTACTGGGACATACCCCATTTTTACTATTTTTGGTGCTTTCAACCTCCTTCCAGTTAGTGACAGGAATGGGTGTGAAACCAATGCTGGATCCCGGAAAGCTAAACATTTCTGAAAACTAGACAAAATTCTGAATTCAGCAAGGGGTCATTTGTGTAGATCCTACAAGGTTTTCCTACAGAAAATAACAGCTGAAATAAAAAAATATTGAAATTGAGCTGAAAACAACAGCCATTTTTCTTTATGTTTTACTCTGTAACTTTTTCCTGCGATGTCAGATTTCTGAAAGCAATATATCGTTTTGTCTGCTGGACTCTTCTGGTTGCGGGGATATAAAGGGCTTATAGGTTCATCAAGAACCCTAGGTACCCAGAGCCAATAAATGAGGTGCACCCTGCAGTTGGTTTTCATTCTATACTGGGTATACAGCAATTCATTTGCTGAAATATGAGGAGTGAAAAAGAGGTATCAAGAAAACCTTTGCATTTCCAAAATGGGATCAAGATAAGGTTTTGAGGAGCAGTGGTTATTTGCACATCTTTGAATTCCGAGGTGCCCATACTAGCATGTGAATTGCAGGGCATTTCTCAAATAGACGTCTTTTTTACACACTCTCTTATATTTGGAAGGAAAAAATGTAGAGAAAGATAAGGGGCAATAACACTTGTTTTGCTATTCTATGTTCCCCCAAGTCTCCCGAAAAAAATGATACCTCACTTGTGTGGGTAGGCCTAGCGCCCGCGACAGGAAATGCCCCAAAACACAACGTGGACACATCCCATTTTTTCACAAAATACAGAGCTGTTTTTTTGCAAAGTGCCTACCTGTGGATTATGGCCTCTAGCTCAGCCGGCACCTAGGGAAACCTACCAAACCTGTACATTTTTGAAAACTAGAGACCTAGGGGAATCCAAGATGGGGTGACTCGCGGGGCTCTGACCAGGTTCTGTTACCCAGAATCCTTTGCAAACCTCAAAAAGTGGCTAAAAAAACAAGTTTTCCTCACATTTCGGTGACAGAAAGTTCTGGAATCGGAGAGGAGCCTCAAATTTCCTTCCACCCAGCGTCCCCCCAAGTCTCCCGATAAAAATTATACCTCACATGTGTGGGTAGGCCTAGCGCCCGCGACAGGAAATGCCCCAAAACACAACGTGGACACATCACAGAAAACAGAGCTGTTTTTTGCAAAGTGCCTACCTGTAGATTTTGGCCTCTAGCTCAGCCGGCACCTAGGGAAACCTACCAAACCTGTACATTTTTGAAAACTAGAGACCTAGGGGAATCCAAGATGGGGTGACTCGCGGGGCTCTGACCAGGTTCTGTTACCCAGAATCCTTTGCAAACCTCAAAAAGTGGCTAAAAAAACAAGTTTTCCTCACATTTCGGTGACAGAAAGTTCTGGAATCGGAGAGGAGCCTCAAATTTCCTTCCACCCAGCGTCCCCCCAAGTCTCCCGATAAAAATGATACCTCACTTGTGTGGGTAGGCCTAGCGCCCGCGACAGGAAATGCCCCAAAACACAACGTGGACACATCACAGAAAACAGAGCTGTTTTTTGCAAAGTGCCTACCTGTAGATTTTGGCCTCTAGCTCAGCCGGCACCTAGGGAAACCTACCAAACCTGTACATTTCTGAAAACTAGAGACCTAGGGGAATCCAAGATGGGGTGACTCGCGGGGCTCTGACCAGGTTCTGTTACCCAGAATCCTTTGCAAACCTCAAAAAGTGGCTAAAAAAACAAGTTTTCCTCACATTTCGGTGACAGAAAGTTCTGGAATCGGAGAGGAGCCTCAAATTTCCTTCCACCCAGCGTCCCCCCAAGTCTCCCGATAAAAATGATACCTCACTTGTGTGGGTAGGCCTAGCGCCCGCGACAGGAAATGCCCCAAAACACAACGTGGACACATCACAGAAAACAGAGCTGTTTTTTGCAAAGTGCCTACCTGTAGATTTTGGCCTCTAGCTCAGCCGGCACCTAGGGAAACCTACCAAACCTGTACATTTTTGAAAACTAGAGACCTAGGGGAATCCAAGATGGGGTGACTCGCGGGGCTCTGACCAGGTTCTGTTACCCAGAATCCTTTGCAAACCTCAAAAAGTGGCTAAAAAAACAAGTTTTCCTCACATTTCGGTGACAGAAAGTTCTGGAATCGGAGAGGAGCCTCAAATTTCCTTCCACCCAGCGTTCCCCCAAGTCTCCCGATAAAAATGATACCTCACTTGTGTGGGTAGGCCCAGCGCCCGCGACAGGAAATGCCCCAAAACACAACATGGACACATCACAGAAAACAGAGCTGTTTTTTGCAAAGTGCCTACCTGTAGATTTTGGCCTCTAGCTCAGCCGGCACCTAGGGAAACCTACCAAACCTGTGCATTTCTGAAAACTAGAGACCTAGGGGAATCCAAGGAGGGGTGACTTGCGGGGCTCGGACCAGGTTCTGTTACCCAGAATCCTTTGCAAACCTCAAAAAGTGGCTAAAAAAACAAGTTTTCCTCACATTTCGGTGACAGAAAGTTCTGGAATCTGAGAGGAGCCACAAATTTCCTTCCACCCAGCGTTCCTCCCGATAAAAATGATACCTCACTTGTGTGGTTAGGCCTGGTGCCTGCGACAGGAATAGATCACACAACGGTCAATGTTGGTCCTTACGTGAGGCAGCTGTTGACCCTGGGGTGATCCATTCCTGACACAGACACTAGGTGTAGGCACTCAAGTGGGGTAGTGTTTTTATCAGGACAGGTGAGGAGTCACTGGGTGGTAGGAATATTATGGATCCCAGCATATTCCTGTAGTTTGTGTGACAGAAATGCTAGAAAAATTGAGTTTTTTTTCAACATTTCAGCTTTGCAGGGTATTCTGGGTAAGAAAACTTTGGGGAAGCCACACAAGTCACACCTCTGTGGACTCCCCCAAATGTCTAGTTTCCAGAAATGTTTGGGTTTAGTGTGTTTCTCTATATGGCCGCCGAATCCAGGACCAATAAACAGGTGCCTGCCTTACAAAACCAGTTTGTTTTGCCATGGATAATTTTGATGTCTCCACAATATGATTTGGGTGGTGGAATTTGGGGCTGAACTAAATTGGGGAGCTCCCAAGAGAGCACTCTCTCTCTGCTTGCCGCCGCATTCACCTGCTCTCTGGGTTGACCTAACCCACTATTACCCAGTTGCACAAACAGCTTGCGAAGGGACAGCAGGACTGTCCTCATCACCTCCCTCATAATGTACTGGAAGAGGAGTTATCGAATGGGACTCCTCTGACTGAAAAATCACTCCCAGAGTCTGCGCCATTGTCCTATCCCTCAGATGCTGTCTCAGTATCTGATGTCTCAGTCTCTGATCCTATGTCAGAGCGGTCCTCTATAACCCGAGTGTAGGCAGCAGTCATCCATCAAGATGCCATCTCTGCTATTGGCTAAACTGTTGCTCTAAAACACTAGCCTACGTAGACAGTCACAAAATCGATGGTGTGTGAGATACGTGCAACAGTAGAGGCCACCTTACCTGCGCTTCTTCCCTCAATCAGCACGTACTTTCAAGACACTCAAAAAACACCTTGTCACATACCATTCGTCACAGTCTTTAGCACCTCCTGTGCCCAGTCCAACAATCATTATTGGTGCTCCCACTCCCTCCTCCTCGGATTCCCTCATTACCACCCAGCAAAAGTGCCCTTCATCTCTCCATAGACTTTGCTAATGTACTCAGCTATTTACATAAAATACAGATTTGCTCTTTGCAGTAGGCATATAAACCTTCTGCGCTTCTTTATGGCACTAAAACTGCCACTAGACAAGTCGGACCCTTTTCCCCCCAGGGAAACCACACACATATTGACAAAAGTGATATATATATGACAGCCAATCACCTGAAACTCAACTCAAGCAAAACCGAAATAATCCTCTTTGGCCCACACAAAAACACCTGGGACCCCTCATGGTGGCCCACCACGCTAGGCCCTGCACCCACCCCCGCCAACCACGCACGCAACCTCAGCATCATCCTAGACTCCTCCCTCTCGATGACCCAACAAATCAACGCTCTCACCTCCTCATGCTTCAACACACTCCGTATACTGAAAAACATTCAAATGGATCCCCACAGAGACCAGAAAAACTGTCACTCACGCACACATCAGCAGCAGGCTTGATTACGGAAACGCCCTCTACGCCGGCACCACTCTAAAACTCAAGCGCAAACTACACGCATCTAGAACTCAGCAGCACGACTCATCCTCGACCTCCGCCGGCACGAACACATCTCTCCACACCTCAAATCCCTCCACTGGCTCCCCATTGACAAAAGGATCACCTTCAAGATCCTCATCCTCGCACACAAATCACTCCACAACACAGGCCCTGCCTACCTCAACGAGAGTCACCTTCCACACCCCCACACGAAACGTCCGCTCAGCTGACCTCTCTCTCGCCTCTGTCCCCCGCATCAAACACACCACCACCGGGGGCAGATCCTTCTCCTACCTTGCACCCAAAACCTGGAACACCCTCACAACCCACCTTCGCAAGACCCAAAACCTACTTCTTTTCAGGAAGGGCCTCAAAACCTGGCTTTTCGAACAGTGAACCTCCCAGCCCCTTTCCCTCCCCCCGCCCCACCCCAAGCGCCTTGAGACCCTCACAGGTGAGTAGCACACTTTATAAATCTCTTTGGTATATATAGATCTACCTCTATATATATATATATATCTATGTACATAGATATATCTATAGATATATCCATGTACATAGATATATCTATCTACATAGATATATAAATATAGATCTATATATCGATCTATTTTTTTTAGTTGTTGTATGGTTTCCCCCCCCCCCCCCCCCCCCCCCCAGGGGGCACCTACCTTTTTTTTTTTTTATTAATTATGCCCCCGGGGGGGGGGGGTGGCCCGTTTTCCGAGGGGGCCGCCCCCCCAAAGTGAAATCCCTGGCGTCTAGTGGTGTTTCCTGGCCCCCGATCGCAGCTGGGCCAGAAACAGTTTGAGAAGGCCTCGTAAGAAAGGGGGAGAGTCTCCCCTTTCTTACGAGGCCTTTTCTAGGTGTTTCCTGGCCCCCCGATCGCAGCTGTGCTGCGATCGGGGGGCCAGGAAACCTGAAAGTGTTTCCTGGCCCCCGATCGCAGCACAGCTGCGACCGGGGGGGACAGGAAACACTTTCAGGAAGGCCTCGTAAGAAAGGGGAGTGTCTCCCCTTTCTTACGAGGCCTTCCTGAAAGTGTTTCCTGGCCCCCGATCGCAGCTGTGCTGCGATCGGGGGCCAGGAAACACTTTCAGGAAGGCCTTGTAAGAAAGGGGAGACACTCCCCTTTCTTACGAGGCCTTCCCGAACGTGAGAAAGGCCGTTTTCCCCCATCAAAGCAGGAAGCGGCCGCAAGGCTGCTTCCTGCTTTGATGGGGAAAACACCTTTGCAACGTCAGCGCGCCGCGAGGCGCGCTGACGTCACAAAGGGGCGGGTGGGGGGGCGGGGGGAGACACGGAAGCTTCCGTGTCTCCCGGGGGGGTTTAAAAAAAAAAAAAAATCCTTGGGTGCGACGCACCCGAGGATTTATTGATACCCTTCCTGGTGTCGGCCACTGGTCGTGACCCGCACCAGGGAGGGTGTGTGGGCGTCGGCCAGTGGCCGACGCCCGCACCTAACAGGCTAAGGGAGATTATGAGCCGCTCGTTGCATGCCACCTTAAACATCTCCATCAACCACTCTGCATACATGAGTATGTAGGAAGAGCACCAATGACAGAAGACACACAGCTTGGCCGATGTCAGGGCTGTGGCCAGAAACCAGCGTTCATGCCAAGACAGCTGCAGTGTTGCTGACACATTACGCAAAAGCATTGTGGTGTGGGAGAGTGGGGAGAAGAGAACAGTGGTGCAGGCAAGTGTAGTTCGAACCTCGGCCCAGAATACCTGTAGACCAGGGCAATCAACCAAAACATGTGGGATATTACAGCTCGGGAGGCCACAAAGCCAGCAGAATGAGTGATGGAGAAGGCCAGTGTGTTCCAGTTTCACCGGCCTCCAATACCAATCATTCAATGATTTAAAGAGACAGCACTTCATCCTCACACCCTGCACCCCCTTATCAAGACCCTCAAGGAGCTCATGCATGTCCTCACCATCATATTCTACCTTAAGGAGAGACTGACACTTTGCCCACAGCTGGGTTGATTGTGGGATTGAGTATTTGTGATGGATCAGGACATTGTAGAGGCCTGACATCGCTTCGCAGTCATTGTCCCACACTTGAAATTAGGTAATAATATGAGAGGACTCCAGGGCCAATGGGAGCAACCATAGATGGCTGTGAAGGCAGTGGTACAATTGCTGGTACCAAACACAACAAGATGATCAACGGACTGTTGAAACTTTTCTGACACCACCAGCCAAGAGATCTGGGTTAAATCCATTGATCTTTTGCTCACCATGCCACCCCAGTTTGGACCCAGCCATATGCAAATCAGTCTTGACCCTGCTCCCCAGGGGAGCAGTCCAACCTAAATTGCCAGGCCAGGTCCTCCCTGGACCGGAAACAAGCATCCTGGGACTGGTTTCAGGGTATCACCACTCATCAGACAGGCCAGCTTGAATCCAGTGGCATCACTTAGCACATAGGCTGTGTCTCAGCTACAGCTAGAAAGTGATATTTGAACAAGAATCACCTCATATCAGTTTTGAAACCACAATAGTGGTTCAACATCCCTTATCTAGAAAATGAGTATTAAAGTTTAACTGTGAAATGACTGATTCATAGGTCATAAGAATAGAGGTAACTAAAGCCCTAATTATGATTATGGTGGGCAGAAAAGGCCACCTGCCAAACTCCTGCGGTCGGATTACCACCTATGCGGCAGCCCTGCCACAGCCCCTATTATGAGTTTCGGGCTGAGCCAGCTGGCAGAAACGCAGTTTCCGCCCGCTGGCCCAGCGAGAAACACCTAACAACATTGACACTGGCTCAAAACAAAGCCGACGGCAATGCTGTTATGCATTGGGTGCATCAGCACCCGTTGCGCAAATCCGAGGCTGGCCAGGGGACCCCCTGCACTGCCCATCCCAAGTGCATGGGCAGTGAAGGGGCCCCCCTGGAGCTCCTGGCACCCCGTCTCCGCCAGCCTTTACATGGCGGTTTCACCGTCATGTGAACACCAGCAGAGAGAGAGGTCATAATCCCCAGGGCAGAGCTGCCCTGGTGGATTGGAACCACCGGCATTGCCAGGCAGTCGGCTGAAAAGTGGCAGTGCTGGCAGCCGGACCGTGGCGGTATTTTGATAAAATCTTCCTAAATATTAGATGGCATTATGTCACTGCAATAAAACGTTTCTAGTTCTGGTTTTTGCTTTTACAAAGATGTTTTAGTCATATTGAGTTAAATGGGAATTCTAAAGTTCAGATGTTGAGAATAAAAGCACATGCCCAGCATGCACCGTGCATGCATAGTGCTATTGGCTAAGACGTTACAGCTTGCTGACAGCCACACACGACATGAGCACAGCTGCAGCTATGCAGGCAACAACGTGCATTTATTGCAGCACATAGCTGAAAACTTAGAGGCAGATTTTTACAAAAGTGATCCCTCACCCAGTGCAGCTCTACTTTTCTGGCGCCCTTTAGCGCCCTTTAGCGCCCTACTGCTGCCACCGTGTGTGCACCGTATTTAAAATACTGCACACCATGGCATGGGTTAGGGAGCAATAGGGTCAGAATTTTTAGTGCTATTGATGTAAGTAGTAGGAAGGGATACCTTTAGTCACCATATTAAAAGTGACAGTTATCCCGCCCCCGGAAATGACGTAATTTCCGGTGGCTGGGACTTCCGGTGTCCCTGAAAGCCCTCCCCGGAAGTGGCATGGGTGCATGGGGGTGTCACGTGGTTTGTGACCTCATGGTGTCAAGTGTTAGCCCCCTTTTTTTTTTTTTGTTTGAAATGTTGCATATAAGGAGCTGGTTAGAACCGGCTGTCAAACCGTGAACCAGGGCTGAAACAGTTTGGCAAGGCACCATGAAGAGATACAATCCGATCGCCAGAAAAGCCGCCTCCTCAGGGGCCCTGAACACTATTGGTAGATATTACCGGACCCTAGCCCCTCTTGCGATGGATGAGAATGCACAACAGGGTGTCCCTGACGCCCAGGATACCGATGTTACCGGTTTTGAAGAGGAACTTTGCCATCGGCTTGAAAAGCTCAACCTCAAGGATGTGTCGACCCTGATATCCCCTATTAAGGGGGCCGACAGTGACAGCGATGCCTCGAAAGATGAATTAAGTGGTGCATCTAACTTCATAGACATTGAAGATGTTGAAGAATGTGTAGCACCACCGAATTCGCCCATCTATGAAGACATGGGCTTCCAGGAGGACCCCGAGTCAGAGGCCGTTATTGTACAGCCATCAGTTGTAAGCTCCGGCGATGTTTCTACCCCAATGGACCTCTGCGACTCCCAAGATTTCAGAGGAGCCTCTGAGTGTGACGCGAATGTTGAGGTTGGTAATGACATTTTCTTTTTTTTATCTTTTTTTTTTATGCCTGTATACTCTAATGTCATACTTTTAACTAATAATGTGTCTTGTGCTTTCTGTTTGAACCCTAGAACGTAGCTGAAGAAAGAGAGCCTCTAGAAGGGTCAACTCCAAAGGTCAACACCGTAAATTTTTACTGCTTATGCTGTTCCAGACAGTCTGAAAGTATTACAAGCCAGAACAAAGAGCCTCGGAAGAAATGTGTTTGCACCTACACTAGCTGCGATTTTGAAAAGGAAGCTCCGGGCGTACCCTGGGACACCATATGGCCAGTTAAAGGTTTTGCAGCGGCCGTTGTTAACGCTTGTGTTAAACGGGATTATTATGATCTTTGTTACGGGCATAAAATTAATGAACCTCAACAGGAGGCTCATGAATGTTTATACGATGCATACACTGCAAGAACAATTCGCCACATTTGTAGCCGGATAGACCCTTACCGGGTATATAAGTTGTTAAGGTTTGTGTATGGGCTGTCAGCTGTGAAGAAAGGTGTCCACTGTGATATGATTAAGGTCTTGGCTGCGGCTGTCAATGAGATCCGATACGCTGCTGAGCCCTGCTCAAAACTCGACCGTATGCACGGGATGTGTCCCCACTTTGACATAAGTATGTTAGAAAGGGTTATAGAAAGACGAATGTGTGACATTTATTATAAAAACAGAAGAATGATGTCTTTAGCCCCACGAAAGCTGTTTTAAAAAATAAAAGAAATAAAAGAAATAAAAAAAATAACAAAAAGTAGACCATAAATGTGTTACTTAACGCTCCATACTTACTCACTTTTAGGCGGGGAATCCGGGTATCGAGATGCAAGATGTCTATGAGTTACACCCGGGCTACATCTGTATCGGGAGATTGATTTTTGTGCTGGTTAAAGAAAGAATAGCTGAAATACATCCTGTGACTCTGCGGTATCTGAACATTTCGGAACCTTCGGTCTTGTTGCAATGTAGCAGTCAAGAGTGTATCGCCAAGTGGTGTATCAATGGACGGCTAAACGCATCTGTTAAATGCCGGACCTCGGACAAAGATCACAATCGCGAGTTAAGACTTTCACCTGAGAAGGGGATACATGTGGCTTTGGAGAACATGACTGAAGATTATCTCACAAATAAAGGTTCTGCATGGTCCTGGCTAGAACTGTATGAACTGTTGAATTCTGTCAGTATCCTGAGCGTTCAGAGTTATAGGCGTGGGGAGCAGGAAGTCATGTCTAGAGCTATTGAGAGTATAGCTATAAAAATATCAAAGCTTGTGGCGCTTAGGGTTTGTAAAAGGACATGCTCTGAGTAACATGTGTAGTGGGTGTTGTACTATGTACACGCTTGTAAAAAGACCACAGCGGTCCAGCGTTATGACATCTATAAGCTATGTAGCATAAAATGTCAAATACACGCTGGTTGAGTAACCCAGCCGCACTTTTATGTTTTTCATGTTTAATAAAATGACCTTACACAAAACAGGCGTCTTTCATTTCGTGGTGTTGGTGGGAGACAGAATGACGGATGCGGATTTAAGGAAGCTTTACTACGATAAACATGGGGTTGGAAGTTTCGGAGGCTCCGAAGCTCTATTTAGAAGGGCTCGAGCTGAAAATGAATCTGTAAAACGTGCCAGTGTGAAGACTTGGTTAGCTGGGGAAGAGGCTTATTCGCTGCACAAACCTGCCAGGAGACGCTTTAAGAGGAGGGCCACCGTTGTTAACGCACAGCTCGATTATCAGTGGCAGGCCGACATAATCAGTCTTCAAGATCTAGCAAAACATAACGATGGCGCCACGTATATATTAACAGTCATAGATGTCTTGTCCAAGTACGCCTATGCAGAGTCATTAAACGATAAAAGTGGTACCAGCGTTACATCTGCTTTTAAAGACATCTTCGCTAGCGGGCGTGTGCCCCAGAAACTACAAACAGACGCCGGAAAGGAATTTTTAAACAAACATTTCCAAAAATTATTAGACCAGCACGCTGTTCAACATTTTGTAACGCACACAGAGGTAAAGGCTGCTGTTGTAGAGCATTTTAACCGTACTTTAAAGTCGAAGATGTGGCGATATTTCACCGCCAACAACACCTACAGATACGTGGATGTTCTAAAGGCTTTTATAGATGTTTATAACGCCACCTACCACAGGACAATCAAAATGGCCCCTGTTAAGGTAACAAGGGATAATTCGTTAACGGTGTGGAGAACGGTGTACGGTGGGCGTCTCACGCCGAAGGTCAAGAAACCGGATTTAAAAGAAGGGGATCATGTCAGGGTTTCAAAGTTGAAGGGGGTCTTCACCAAAGGCTAACAGCAAACATTCAGCGATGAGATATTCATAGTGGAAAGTGTGCAGCTTAAAGAAGGGGTATATATTTACAGGTTAAAAGACTACGCTGGGGAAGAGGTATCGGGTGTCTTTTACACCGAAGAGTTGCAAAAGGTGCCCTACGATCCGAACAGGGTGTACAGGGTTGAAAAGGTTCTGAAAAGGAAAGGGAGCGGTGCCCGGAGACAGGCGTTGGTCAAATGGCGCGGGTGGCCCGAGAAATTTAACAGTTGGGTTCTGGCCAGCTCGTTGCACAGTGTGTGAGGTCAAGCTGTAAGCGCCATGATGGAGAACTCCCCTTTTTATATCACGCTGCCATCCAATGCTTCGAAGGACATGTTCCCAGACAATCAGATTTCGAGTTATACAGTGAAACTTGCAAAGCCAGTGGATTTGAATGGCCCGTGGGAGGTGGCACTAACGGAAATACAGTACCCTAGAACTTGGAATACCTTTACAAAGGCCGATGTTAAATTTCATATAAAGCGCCCTCAGGATGCCCTGACCTATCACCTGTCTTTCCCACACGGCTATTACCCTACCGTAGCGACGGTGGTCGAGGTCATCAACAAATCTATAGGCAGCATCGAGACGTATGCAAATATATATCTGGTATTGGATTACGTTAGAAGAAAAGTGTTTCTTAAAGCCCCAGAGCTCAGTACTGTGTTTAAATGTAGTGGTAAATTACAACGGGTTTTAGGGACCGTACAACATCAGCAAAGGTAGGTGGATCCAGACCCTACATGTCCCGATATTAACGGCGGATTTTATACACTCTACGTTTATAGCGATATTGTAGAGCCGCAGAGGGTCGGGGACAGTTATTCACCTTTGTTGAGGTGGGTCCCTGTGCAGGGCGAAAATAACACGATGGTTAATATACAACATCACAAACTCGACTATGTTGCAATTTCTAAAAACCATTTTGACACTATAACCATCATGGTTTACAACGATCAGTCGGAGCCGGTTGCCTTTAAATACGGGAAAGTTATTGTCAAGCTTCATTTAAGGCCACGGCGCGAAGGTGACTATTAGACAGATGCAATGGTCATCATGAAAACCTACGGGGATCCCTCTATGTACAGGGACTATTATAGAGTTCAGGCTGGGTATGGAGGCCCCCAGCCCTACTTTCAAGGGGCTCCGGTTATGTATGGGGCGGGATTGGGTGGTTTCTTCCGGAGCATGTTTAGGAGAGCCATGCCCTTTTTGAGAAGAGGGTTCGAAATTGCAAAACCTCATGTTAAAGCGGCTGCTACAAACATCGCCCAGGATGTCGTGGGTAGTGTAACGTCTGCGGTAGCCGAACGCATGAATAGACAGCCCCAAGAAGGAGCGGGGTTGCTGTATAAAGCGCATGGTGGTGTTAAAAGGAAGCGCAGGGCTTCGAGGCGTAGGGGTCCACCAAGGCCCTATAAGAAACGCCGGACTACTTCAAAAGGCCCTCACAAAAGAAGAGCCGTAAGACAGAAGAGATCGACCAAGAAGAAGAGAACTCGTTCTAGTGCGAATATTTTTTAAAACATCGATCATGGCCTTCGTACACTGTGCATCGGGTGAATGCGCCAAATCTGAGTTAGATCTGTTTTCTCTCAAACCCACACAGACCAGCATTGAAAACAGTTTTTTCATGGAAGTGTCCCCGATGGCCGCTCTGACACCCCTTGCACCGATAGAGTTTTATGTGTCGGGGTCCACGGATATGTACCTTGATATCAACAACACTCTCCTGCACCTCGTCTGTAAAATAACCAAAGCGAACGGTGACAACATCGAGGCTGATGCTAGAGTGGCCCCGATAGCCTACCCCATTGCAACAATGTTTAATCAAGTGGACATTAACCTTGGCGATCCCCTCGTCACACAGAGTGATAACATGTATGCCTACAGGGCCTACATAGAGAGTATTCTAAATTATAGTCGTGATGCGTTGGACACACATCTTTCAGCGGGGCTCTTCTACCGTGATACCAAAGCGCATTTGGAGAACACAGCTTTGGACGGGGACAATGAGGGATTTAAAAAAAGAGCCCGCTTCGTCGCCGGCAGTAGGCAGTTTGACCTCCTGGGGCGCGTACATTCAGACCTTTTCTTCCAAGACAAACTGTTAGTCAACGGTATCGATCTTAAGATCAAACTCAATCGTAACAAGGACGCTTTCTGTCTCATCAGCGGTGATGCAGAGCAGTATAAACTGGTTATATTGTCAGCAAGCCTGTTTGTAAAGAGAGTGAAAGTGTCCCCAAGTGTCAGACTGGCCCATGCTGAAGCTTTACAATTATTGAATGCCAAGTATGCCATTGAAAGAGTTGCTCTGAAGATATTCAGTATCCCCGCCGGAACCCGATTAACGCAGCAGCAGAATCTATTTCTGGGGCAATTACCGAAACTCATCATCATAGGGTTTGTGGACAATACCGCTTTTAGTGGCCTCTACAACTCAAACCCTTTCAACTTCAAACACTATGATATCAACTATGCAGCTCTGGGTCACGAGGGCGCCGTGATCCCTGCAAAACCTTTCACGCCGAATTTTGGAACATCAAATTTTGTCCGGGAATATCTAGGACTGGTCTCGATAACGGGGAAACAGCTGCGGGACTCTGGAGTAGTTGTTTCAAGAGAAGGGTATGCTGCCGGCTACACTCTGTTTGCGTTCGACCTGACGCCTGACATGGAAGACGGCGACCATTACAACCTGATCAAAAACGGAAATCTAAAAGCGGAAATACGTTTTACACAGGCGCTGGCGGCCAATGTGAACATGGTTGTGTTCTCGGTATTCGACAGCGTTATCCAGGTCAACCATGCCCGGCAGCTTATGGTTGACTACTATTGAAAGAGTGTAAAATAAAAATAAAAATTTGTTAATTTTTAAAAAAATATATAAAATGGACACTACGGAGATACGGGACTTCTTAAGTAGACATAAATATGCGAAGAAATACTTTCTAGGGGTATACCCTAGCGATGGACTACCTGAAAAGATAGGTCCAGAAAGGCCCGCACCCTCGTCTTTAACACCGATCCCCATTACAAGGGTGGTGCACATTGGGCGGCTCTGTTTCTGGATGTGGACAAGGTTATACTGTTTGATAGTTTAGCTGAATTCCCTGAGCATAGTATTTATACAAAGCCGATATTCAAATATGTAAAAAAAAGCATCACCCACGGTTGTGTATAATAAACTTCGGGTACAGGATCCTTTGGCCATCACATGTGGGGAACATTGTATATACTTTATTAGTAAAATGTCTGAAGGTATAACGTTTAGAATTTTTTTTAATCTGTACTCAGATGATCTAGTAAACAACGACGGTGTTGTTATGAAATATGTGAATGAAAACTCCAGGACAATGTCGCACGTTGTTAAAGCAGAATATGGTCTTTGTCAAAAGTGTAAGGTACTGTAAAGCTGTTATTTGTACTTATGTGTGTCTAAAATAAAAAACATCTTAAACATGCTTTCATCCTAGGCATTTTTTTTTTTAATTCACACTGCCCACATTTTCAAACCATTTATAAACAAAAAGATGGCAGACTACTGATGAAAATGTAAAAGTGTTTATTACAAGCATGTTTCAACACTAACATTTACAAGGTTAAACGTATAAAATGAAACACAATTTTTCGAACCGTAAAAACATTTAACAAAAACTGTACAGGTGTGCAAAATTAGAGCGGTAGCCAGGTGTTCATTTTGAATAGTCTCTTTTTAGGCTCCATAGGAAGAGCAGCACTGTTCCGAACGGGTGTTAGTTGTGGAAAGAAAGGCGATGTCGATATAGCGGGGCTCCTTGTAAAAACAGCGGGGGACGGATCTTTTAAACTTTCAAGCTTACGGCGATTCTCTGCATTTCCGATAATCGTGGAGGGAATGTTGAGTTCTGCAGCTGCACTTAGGAACTGTTCCCAGCCTCTAGGAGCGTCTTGTGTCGATAGAGTTTTACCGCGGACCAGATCATACATATGGGAACCAGCAACCGGCTGCCCTTTGTAAACGAATTCACCCCTGTCGTTCCAAGTGGTCAAATCTTTAGTAGTAGTCATTTTACTGAGCAACATCTGAGCAGCCCCTCTATATTTTTGACTGATATTTTTTAAAAGGTCTAAGACAAAGGCATCAGTTGTGGGTGTGGGGCCTGTGTCTTGCGACGCCGTAGAGGGTCCTGGCTGCTGTTCAGCATCTGGGGTATACAGCGTCAGTTTGTTTTTTTCAGAGGTTAGTTGCTTGTAGTATTGTAGAAAGTTTTGAAGGGCTCCTGAGTAAAGCCCTGCTTTGTCGTGGGGTTTTAAATCAGTTCGGTTCAAAATGGCTTTGATTTCAGCATCGAGACGCTGCGTTTCGTTTTTGCGTATGTCCCAGACATCCGTGTTAGAAGGGCCCAGATGTTCCAGCTGTTGCCGTGGTACGAGGTACATTTTGTGGGCGTGCTCCATCAGGACCTCGACAGTAACCCTGTGATTAGGGGTATAGCTATACCTAACAGCGACCCTATAAAGCCTCCTGACTGTTTGAACAGTTTTCTTTTGGAAAGGAGCGATGCCCTCTTATTGCTGAGCTTCTTAATAATGTGGCGCTTCTTCTTCAGAACACGGAACTGGCTCGATGATATCGGGACATTACCTTTTAGGGTGTTTAGGGCTATTTCTGAAATGGCAGCCACTAAGTCGTCCGAGGCAGCGCAAAGGATTGCTTTTCTTTTAGAGGGGCTGGCTGTGATCAACATTTTTAGAAGGCCTAAATTACGCCGCAACCTTGCAGACATTGTGGGGTCCTTATATTACAAGGTTTAGAGTGTAAATGTTATAAACATCTTTTTACTTGTTCTTTTTATAGGTTTTGGGCATTGTTTTAGGCATGTAGGTGACAGGGAAGTCAGGTGGTAGTATGCCGGCTCGTAGTCTGTAGTCTTCGAGAGTGTTGGGTTTCAAATCCACCAGTAAGTAACCATGGGGTTTTGCTGTAGCATCGTTAAAGGCCTCCATGAAAAACGGGGTGTTTCCGGGGTACATTTGTTTAGCTATAATTGAGATCTGAAGTTTGTCTCTGGGTTTTTTAAATAAGACCAGGTATGAGGCGTTGAGAGTTATGGACCGGCTGCTCTTGCCCTTGTAAAACAGGTTCTGCACTATATAGCATATGCTCAGATTACGGTGGTGTGAATATTGCGTAAAAGCCCGTTCAATCTCGGGGTGGTCCCCGCCTTCACGCATGAGGTCATCCACCAACACCATGTTTACAAGTTATTTTGGTAGCAAGTCATCGTCGTTGAGATTATCGGGGATACCCTCTATAAACCGAATGTGGGGGAACTTTAGGGTGAGCTCCGTGTAAAGATCCTGCCAGCATGAATAAAGCCACACGATGTTGTTAGGGGTCTGAGATAAAACACCGGGAGCGTTTTCTAGCAGTTTCTTTATAAAAAAACTTTTACCGCTATTAGAGGGACCAGCTAAAACGCAGGAGAATGGGTGTTGTAGTCTGGTGTCCATATCTGTGTGGAGTTCGAGCCTCTAATGTCTTTTAGTAACCGTAAGGCAGTATTTTGTAGTCCGATGTGAGGACCCGTTTGTCAAACACTACTCTTAAGGTTTTATACATAGGTTGGGTTGTAATTTCCCATTTTTTCTTGGACCTGACTATGCTTGGGTGGTTTACAACAATGGCTTTGCTATTTTTGTGATCGCTCGAGGCGGAGTATTTGTGCACCAGACCCTTCAGACTGTCAAAGTTTATTTTAATCGTATTGTTGACGTTTAAAGTGATACCTTTGACTTTCATGCAAACCTTGTTGTTTGAGGTCTTATAACTGTACGTCTTAGGGCCTGATGAGGTAAATTCCTGTATATACTCCCCCTTTTCGAGCTCGCTGGTCAAATCCCCTAGATAATCACCCAGCGGAGGATCTTCATCACCCTCTTTACTCACAAAGATAACCGAGTCAGTGTCATGGTACAAACACCGTTCCTGAAGCTTGTCCAGCAGCCTGTAAAGCTCTAGCCTGGCGTGAGTGGTTGTGAAGCAGGCTATAAAGATGTTTATATTGTTACACGTTGTGGGATACTCTTTGGCGTATTTCCAGCATAGAGCGGCCGTCTCGTCGTCAATAAATTCACAACTGGATATGTCATAAACCGGTGTGAATATATACTTAAAAAGCTCATCTGGATCTGTGACGATGGATGTGTTTGACAAATTGGTCCGCTGTGCGAACTTACCCCACAAGGAATTGAGACAGAGCTTAGCTAGCTGACGGCGGGCGGGGTTAACCTTAATGAACGCAGGTCTCAGTTTAATACCCTCGCGAGCTTTGTAATCAGCGACATACTTTTTCTTTGAGGGCTCATCAACACACCATTCTGGATACCCCGAGGCCTCCTGCTTGTCTCTGAGAAACAAGTTGATGTACTCAGAAAAGAGCTGGGTTGTTGTGTTTGGAAAGTGCCAGACTTCCAGGATTTTACCGAGGCGGTACCCTTTCTCAAGGGCCGTCTCCACCTCGATGGTACACCAAGTCCCTTCCAGCAGCCTCTGCTCATCACTATGCCGGCATTCGCTAAGCTGTTTACTTTCAGCGCAGGTTCGGCATAGGGGGAACATTAGCTTACCATCGACTCTATAAGGGAGCACCGGAAAGTAAAGTTTCCGCGGTGGGTGAATCTGACACTTAATGATTCCAAAGTACTCTTTGAGAGGTTTAAAGTTCCTGTATATGATTGTAGGATGGCCCACAGGGTACAACTTCACCTTGTTCACAAACGGATACAGACTTGTGAAGTCGTAGTAATGTATTTGTTTTTTACTTTTGCGGGATTTGGTTTTAATAAACCGGACCCGCTTCGTCATCGCCACCACAACATCTCTGAAAAGGTTGCATGCTTTTCGCAATATCATAACATCCGCCTGACAGTATGCTTTCAATTCAGTTTGAAAATGAAACCATTTTTCACGGTTTTCATCGTACCACTGTAGAAAACTCTCTTTTTCAGAGGGCATCATGGACTCGCAACCATAACTGTCGGGCGGAGGCATAGGTCCGTTGTAATTCTGATTAGCCCAGGTGTTAAAAAAGTGAGGGAAATAACCTTTACAGCCTTCAAACCCAAAGGCTTTTGGCAGTTTGCTCAACTTCATGGGCAGAAAATTCAAGGTGTCTATGAACCTAATGTCAAAAGGCACAACCTTAAGCAGCATTAGTTTGGAACCTTGGGTTATGAGACTAATGGGCAGCTTTTCATGTATCAGGTCACGGATAATGAAGAATGAGTCATATGCTTTGGAGTTGTGAGCCAGAAATGTATAATCCTGGTATCGCGGTTGCATGAACGTGTTGAGGAAATCATTCACGCATGACCGTCCTTCAAACTCCCAGCTCTCATCACCTGTTAGATGGTGGGCGTAAATATAGTTTGGCTGGTGCACACCCGTCTCTTGCGTACACTCTATATCAAATACGATATAGTCTTCTGTTTTTTTCTGGTGGTGACTTCTGACCATGTAACACTCATGTGTTGTTCCGGCTATAAAAGCCGCGGTACACCTAGGGCATTGCATGCCTTTACATTTGTGGTCGACAGGTTTATAGCGACCGCATGTCCCACAGTCGGCTTTAAGAACACATTGGGCTAGGCCGATGTGCGTGTTTAAGCACTCTTGCGACCGACAAAACAGCTTGCACTTTGTGCAGTTCACTTTCTGAGCATTGTCATTGACACAACCGTCCCTCTGACACAATTTACAGTGTAATTCACACTGGTGTTTGGTCCGATTGTTGTATATGTGATCGCAATGCTCGCACACATACTTGGCACCTAGAAAACCCTTCAGGTTCAAGACACCGTAAAAGTGGTTTTCATGATGCAGCACATACACGGTCTTGTTTTTCACACCTTCATTGGTAGTGAAGTACTTCCAAGAACCGGCATGGTATAGAACTTTAACCGTCACGGCAAAGTGATTCTCAAAAAGTCCCAGGTCCCCAAAACCTACCATTTTGTCAGCCGGTATCTGAAGCGTCTCATGTGCTGCTACAGCCATCGACATAATGATGGCGTCTGGGGTAGAGCGGTCCATCAATAAGCCTGCAATGCTTGCGGCCAGACACATGTTGGTAGCTCCGGTATTAAAATCGAGCAACCACCGAGATTTCTTGCCAATGATTTTACTGTACATAACGCTCTTTAAGGCTCTGGAAGCACCACCCTCGCGACCCCTAACAACGAGGGCGATGATTCTAAAGGACCTGTACGCCAATAATTCAGCCTTGCTCTGTAAAAGTTTAGATAGGTTTTCTAAAAACGTTACAGCGTCAAACACATCCCGAGATGACCGTCTGGTGAACAGGGGACTATTGAGACCCTGTCCCTGAAAACGCATCTGAAAGAAATCATTAGGACCCACATCGTGTAACAATCGTTCGATTAGCATTTGCACAGCCTGATGTATAGCTATAATGCCATGATCTGAGGAGTGTAGGCGATCTAGGTTAACGAACCTAAACTCCTCATAGTGTTCTGTAGCGTTAAACCGCTCGACTATACCGTCTCACACTTTCCATAAATACTGGTTCTGAAGCCTCAGTTTGAGAATTACAGGTTGTTGGAGAGCTCACAGGGGTATGGTTAGATGTATGTGTGTTTTTAGACCTTCTGGTAACGCAGAGTCTGGCTTTCTTTAACTTTTTTATTACAACCTTGCGGTTTCTAGAGCTACCAAGCCACTTTGACTTCTTATGGGCCCATCTGGTTTTTGGTAACTGGCCACCACCGATCTGAACAATATTTGGGTTGTTTACAAATGGTGACACTGACACTACACCTACTTCGGATGGGGCTCCTTCAGACAGTTTAAGGCTGAGACTGCTCAGCCCATCACCCCCAGAGGGTCTGTAAAGACCCTCAGCACCTCCTAACTCCATATTTTGAGGTCTTATGGACGATGGTTTTGGGGGTTGACATGACCGCTGCCTTTTGAGCGCTCGTAAAACTCTTAGAGCTCTACTAAGCAGGTGTTGTGGCTTCTTTTCATATTTAGACCCATGGCCCCTTGTACTGGTAAATGTCGCTCTAACATTCCCCGTGTATGTACGCTCTCCTAGTCATGATGGTATGTTACCCATGGCTACAACTGTTGAAGCGCAAGTTTGGGCCATTGTGTTTCTACACTGTGCCATCAGCTGTTTTAAAGCCTTTATGCTAGCTCTGGATGCCCCTGTATTACAGTCGTTCTTACACAATTTTAAAGTTTGTAGACGGAGTTGGCATTTTAATTGTCTGAACGACTGATGGATTTCTTTAATGTAGCTGTCTAGAACTCTAGTACGGTTTGAAAGGTTGGTTTCAAGGCCAGTAGTTGTGACATTAGAGGTATGATTGCCAACTCCCTGAGCCGCCCCAATTATAGGACAGTGGCGGGCGTTATCACCCCCACTCACTGTTGATGGATCAGAGCGGGACGTAAAAACAGGGTTCCAGTGTGAACATCCAGGAGTTTGAGAGCCCTGATCATCGCTCGAGGGTGTTCCAAAACTCAGATTTTGCGTTCCGCTACACCCTATACTGCTGGCGGGGTATATTGATGAGGATGGTGAAGACCACTGCGCACAGGCACTTGGCGTAGGACTGGTGGGGTCGTATGCCCCCGGGGGTGTATCGGGGGACATCAGACATGGGGATGTTAAAGGTTTATCGTAATAATGGATGGCCGCTGATGTAGAGGCAGGGCCGTGGCTGGGTGCTGCTGATTGAGACCCTACTGAATGTAACCCTGAGGGGATCATCTTAGAAGTATCACAAGTGGCTGCCGGGGCTTCAGAACTCTGGGTAGTACCAGCTAGAGCCTTAAGAAGTCCTATACAGTGGGAATAAGGATCCTCTACAGGGTGATCATTTTCCAATGATGAGTCATGTAACAGGGTTGGGTTAGTTGTACAATCTGGCGGGGCTAGGGCGAGGCCAGACACCCCGGTATTAGAACTCTGGGACCTCGGTGGAACCGGCTGTACCTTAACAGAATTTTTAAAAGACAGGTCTAAAGGCCCAGATTGTAGCTCAGGGGCCTGGAACTTCTTCCTACGACTCTTTAAGGACAACCGATTTATTTTAGGATGGCTGCACTGTTTTGGGGACCCTCCAGAGGCCTCACACGGTACAAACAGTTGGGCGTTTGGCGCTGTAAGAACGATAATGTCCGATTGTCCATGCCCCATCCCCTGGATAGTTGTTGCAGAAGTGTTCGCTGTACTATGTATTCCCTTTATGATAGTTGGTATGGTGTCGTTAAGAGTTGTACCTGGACCATGATCGGTGGATGTAGAGAGGTTGCAGGGTGGGTCTTGTTGTTCGGGGTGGTTCACGAGTACTGATGACGCTGTGGGGTTTTGAACAGTCCCAGTGCAGACCTTTAAAGATGACATCCGCTGCTTAGGCTGAGGGTCGGCGTCACCGGAGCTCTGTTGTGATGATTCTAGGATATAAAGATAGCAGAATACATATTAGGGCTAGTTATAGCGGCTATACCTATGGGTGTGAAAGACGTTTAGACACACTAGGGACTGTATACACCAGACTCTACATTTTCTAAAACTCACCTTGGGTTTTTCGGCCTGAGGGTCCCTTCTTAATAGGCGGGCCGCCCTTAGACTCAGGGGACTTCCTTTTGCGGGGCTGGTTTTTAAGCTTTGCATCCAAATTCCGGATCGCTTCATCCATAGGGACCCTTCGGGATAAAAAACATAAAAAATAATGTTACACATACAATATAATACATAGACTATACGAACTCACTAAGATGACCAAATATAGGCCTGATTGTAGGGCTTGTTAGGTTTTCAGAGGGGTTACAAAAAGAACCCTAATATATACCTGCAGAAACGTTATCCTGTGACAAGGTGCTTGACCCATCTTGAACATGAAGTATTTGTTGGAGAGAGGCAATCGCACACCTGAGTTCGGCATCATAACCTATGCAAACACATGTGTTCTCATTAGCAGTAAAATAAAAAAATAACATTCCTGACAACGTAGTTTAGAATGACCTATGACCTGTAACTCACCATGCTGCACGGTCTCCATTTCCACAGGGGATTCCCCAGACTCTTGACGGGCCTGTGTACAAGAGAGACAGATTTGCCTTTAAGCACCCCACAATTAATCTTCTAGGTCAGAACCCTTCATAAAAGCACACCGAGTGTTGAATTTTTTTTTATGTATTTTTTTAAACATTTTTTTTTTTTTTTTTAAATTTGAGAAGAAAAAAAAGTAATAAAAAAAAATATATATACATATATATATATATATATATCAAGATTCAAATTGTTGAAGCCCGCTGTTCTATAAGTATAAATACATATTGACAACTGTAAAACTTTTCTCAAAAACTATACACGGTTTAATGAACAAATTCCACATGGTGGCGCTCTTGCATAATACGCGCTCTAAGATTGTCTCTATATGAAATAGCCTGGAAACCGGATCCTAGGAGCCAGGCCTGGTTTTCACCTTAGCTGAACAAGGCTGTGAACCAAGTGTGGGGGCGGAGCTCTGTCTAAACTCCAAGCTGAGCCAGTTCCAACACCACACAGTCTTTGTTTAAAAAAAAAAGAAAAAGAAAATGGCCGGATGTGGATGCAACATGTGTGAGGTCCTGGGTTTTTCAGGGCAACACCATCGGATCCAATGCCATCCTGAACTACGGTGAGTGGTGTGGGGTACTTGAGGGGTCTGAGGCTCCTTACCAGGGATAGTTATTTTTTTATCATTATTATTTTTTATTTATTTCAACAGCTTTTATTTTTTTTTAATTTATGTGATTTTCTATTTTTAAAATGTCGTTCTAGACTTCAGGGTCTCCTAAACCCCTGGTCACACTTGCCATATATATATATATATATATATATATATATATATATATATATATATATATATATATAAATAAATATATATATATATATATATTTTTTTTTTTTAAAGGCTACCACATGGAGGCCTAGGGGGTCTCTGAGCCTCGTGCTCAGGGCCCTCATGACCACACATGCATTATTTCTATTTAAAAAAATAAAAATGCTGCCCTATGGGGCCCCAATCCCTAGGCCCCCAGAGGATACGTGTATTGCAGCTTTTTTTTTTTTTTTTAAATTGTATTTATATTTGTATGGGCCCTAGGGCCCAAGCCCGCGTGGTCAGGGCCCCACAGGCCCTGGCCACGAGCCATTACTCCTTTTTTTTTTTTTAAAACAAACGCCGCACTACGGCGGCTAGCACCGACTCACCGAGGCCTCGGGAGCTCCCCGTGGCCTCTGTGAGCCGGTCGGAAGAAGGTTTAATTACAGAGAATGCGGCTGAAACACACGCGGCATTCTCTGTAATTAAACCTTGAAGGCGATTCTCAGAAGCCTCTGGGGTATTCCCCAGCGACTTCTGAGAGCCGCCTCAAACACTCCCAAAACACGCGGTCACCGGGCGGCTACAGCCGTCCGGAGCCCTACTGTCAACTTTTCAGGACGGTTCTCAGGGCCCCCGGGGACTCTGAAAACCGCTCTGAAAAGTTGATAGTGGGGCTCCCCAGAGCATTCCCGCGCTCTGGGGAGACCTATTATCAGCATTTCAGAGCGGTTTTCAGAGCCCCCTGGGGACTCTGAAAACTGCGCTGAAAAGTTACAGGGGGGCTTCCCAGAGCTCGGGAATGCTCTGGGGAGACCCATTATTAACATTTCAGCACGCTGCTCTCAGAGCCCTCTTGGGCTCTGAGGGCAGCAGTGGAAAATGTAACAATGGGACACCCCCTGAGCGCAGGTCAGCTCTAGGGTGCCCATTTATTAATTTTAGAATGCCGTTCTCCACATCATGGTGAGCGGCGCTCTAAAATTAATACCAGGGCACCCTAGAGCAGGCCATTTAAACAAACGACTGCCAGAATTAAATGTGTGGCCACATAATACTATGGCCTTAAAATAAAATGCACTTAAGAAAAAAAAATATACATACTGCTCCCCACAGCAGACCTTTACAATTTAAATACAGCCCCACCACAAATACAGTTAGCTACACAACCCCTGAACCATGATGTACACAATAAGAACGTCCTACAGAAAACAAATTAATTGCAACCTCGCAAAAATACTGGCCTATACATAGCACATGACCCCACAAGTAACCACTTAAACAAGACCATCACACAAAATAAGTGCAGACTTTAAAAAATACATGTCCCTACATAGTCCCAGAACCACCATGTACATATTAAGCAGTCCCAATACACCCCACATCGTAAGTGCGCTCGCGCTGAAATACATGCCTTTACATAGCACATTACCCCACAAGTACCAATTAAACAACCCCGCCCCACAAAACAAGTGCAGACTTTAAAAAATACCTACAGATACACAGCCCCAGAACCACCATGTACAAATTAAGCAGTACCAATACACCCCACAGAGTCCGAGCGCTCACGCTAAAATACAGACAAATACAGAGCACATGACTCCACTAGTACCAATTAAACAATACCAACCCACAAAATAAGTGCAGACCTTCAAAAATACAGGTCCCATACATAGGTCCAGAACCATCCAGTATAAGTTAAGCAGTACTAATACGGCCCATTAAATAATTACAGAGCTGCATAGTTACTTACATATACAAAGCACAATACCCCACAAGTACCAATTAAACAACCCCGCCCCACAAAACAAGTGCAGACTTTAAAAAATACCTACAGGTACACATCCCCAGAACCACCATGTACAAATTAAGCAGTACCAATACACCCCCCCAGAGTCCGAGCGCTCACGCTAAAATACAGACAAATACAGAGCACATGACTCCACTAGTACCAATTAAACAATACCAACCCACAAAATAAGTGCAGACCTTCAAAAATACAGGTCCCATACATATGCCCAGAACCATCCAGTATAAGTTAAGCAATACTAATACGACCCATTAAATAATTACAGAGCTGCATAGATACTGACATATACATAGCACAATACTCCACAAATACCAATTAAACAAAATCACCCCACAAAGTAATTACAGTATCTCAAAAATACACTAATAGCTTTTAAATTTGTATTTTTTTAATTTATTTTTTAAAAGCAGGAATTTTACATATCTATGTATAGTTAAACAAGTCGGGGCTAATGTCATTGTTAAACTTTAGTAAAACACATACACACACCACACTGTTACAGACCTTAAGTAGAAGATGTTTAGCATCATCAGTCTGAGCTCTGCCCTTCATGTTTCCAGCCATGATGTCCTAATGCAGCCCTGCTTGCCACAAATGTCAGTATGTAGTTCAGAAAAAAGAGGTCTGTGAAGGTGGGGGGTTCTCATACTAGGCTCACAGTGGTAATTATACCTTGGCTCTATGATTGGTGGGACCTGGAAATAGACATCTGTTATAGGTTAGCAATACTTGGCCTTTGTTGTGTTTCAACTTTTAATTACTGGGTCAATTTTCTAATTTAAACCCCTCTGTGACCCCTGGAAAGAATGTAGGCACACCTCTGTTTTAGATTAGCCATGCCACAACAACCTCTGTTGTGTTTCAAACTTTTAATGACTGGGTCATTTTTCTAATTTAAACCCCTCTGTGACCCCTGGAAAGAATGTAGGCACACCTCTGTTTTAGATTAGCCATACCACATCAGCCTCTGTTGTGTTTCAAACTTTTAATGACTGGTCAGTTTTCTAATTTAAACCCCCTCTGTGACCCCTGGAAAGAATGTAGGCCCACCTCTGTTTTAGATTAGCCATGCCTCAACAGCCTCTGTTGTGTTTAAAACTTTTAATGACTGGTCAGTTTTCTAATTTAAACCCCTCTGTGACCCCTGGAAAGAATGTAGGCCCACCTCTGTTTTAGATTAGCCATGCCACATCAGCCTCTGTTGTGTTTCAAACTTTTAATTACAGGGCCAGTTTCTAATTTAGCCTCCACTGTGTCCCAGGGCTAGCCTATAGGCTCACAGCTGTTTTAGATCTACCTCTCTAAATTGATAGGCTGGCTCTAACAAAAGCAACATTTGACCATTCCCACATTTTTTTTTTTTTGGGGATTAGCCTGCAGTGTGGAGGTTTGGCCAGACCGCCCACTTTGTCGCCCTATGCAGAGGCCCCCTAACAGCCACTTGGACCTGAATGTCTGACATGTCCAGACCTGTCCCTCTCAAGCTCTGAAACCACTTGCACATTACCAAGTCATACTTTTTACACAGCTCATAGGCCAATACCCAGGAGCTAGGACCCAGACACCGGGCTAACACGTGACACCATGAGGTCACAAACCACGTGACACACCCATGCCACTTCCGGGGAGGGCTTTCAGGGACACCGGAAGTCCCAGCCACCGGAAATTACGTCATTTCCGGGGGGCGGGATAACTGTCACTTTTAATATGGTGACTAAAGGTATCCCTTCCTACTACTGATGTATTGTTCAGGGTTCCAACCAAAACCCTGAACAATACATCACAGGTCCATTGTAACTAATGGTGTGCCCCCTTTTAATGCCTGATCTGAGCAGGCATTAAAAATGCTGAAAATAATGGCCCCCATTAATGGGGGAACGCCCCCTTGCATACATTATGCCCGGCACATGTATATTGTGGAGCAAGGGGTTACAAAGTGGCACAATGCATGCATTGGGACATTTTGTAAATCTGGTGCAGCATTTTTGCCATAATATCGCCACATTAGTGTAACAAATGATGCTAATGTGGCGATATTAGGGCCAGGGGGTTCTTAAATCTTCCCCTTAGTGCTTTTGCAGCATGTACACTTGTTGGCAAGACACAAGCATACTCATGAAGTGGTTTCACAGTAATTAATTCTATGATTTGTCAAATTCAGCAGTATAGGACTGCCTGCTTTTGTTTCTGCATGGCTCACTACAGGAAGGGACCTGAAGCTGGATTGAAGCTTTAGCTGATCTTACAGACAAAACATCTCCACAGTTGATTATTTGAACCTCACAAGTGACAGTTTTTTGTTCCAGTGCACTTGGCCGAATGTTCCTTTGTGGAAATGGAGAATATTTCCATCCTTCTTAATTGTTAGTGGACATCTAAACACGGCAGGTGGGTCAAAATAAAAATGTGTGTGTCTAAATGTGGAAATTGCAGATTCGCCTATTTAATATAAGGTTCCTGATATTATTAATGACAAAGCAGGTGAATATTATGCAGTCTAACTTCTTGCTTTATTTTGTACAGCACTTAAATTAATGCTCCCATAATCCTGCTCTTCTGGACAAACACTGGTTAACAAAAGCAAAGGACAGCCCCACCTAAAAATAGCAGTAGGCCACACACCATTTTCTCTTTTTTTGATGAGTCAGAGACTACAGTCAATAAAAAAAATGAACAGTAACAGAAAACCAGGATGTAGCCAAATTTGTTTTTCCTTTGATCACCCTCCTCCCAGGCTGAATGTTCAACTTGCCTTGAATGGCATTGTCCAGCCAGTTTATAACTAGATGTCTGAACCCATTACTTATCTGGTTGAGATTGCCACTAGAAGTAATCAATTAAACATATTTCTATCAGCCTTGGGAGGGCTAACAAACATCAGAGGCGAGATAGTAGTTGCCTACTTTGTCTTTATTAAAATCAGAATTCTTCTTCAATATTATCTAGCACAATCTTCAATTTCATTACAAGACAGGAGGCTCTATTATACAGATTCAAAGCCTTTATAACAGCTGCTTAATCCACACACTGTATAGGTTTGCAAAATAAAGTTGTATATGTAGATACTCTTGACCAATCTGCAGTTCACAAACTATCCTCCAACCTTGTCCCAGCCCAAAAGTCCTTCAAAGCCACTGCACCCCTTGCTGAGTGATCCCCAAAACAATGTGCCTACTCCTGCCATGACCATTATACTTTTAGCTCATCAACTAAGGATACTCGAAGACACAGGCTTAAATGGCTTAAGCAAAGATGTCAAAAGTTGTGGCTCAGGTATCCTCAAACTCCTTGTTACATGTATGTACTGCTTGAGACATCTGACCAGTACAACTTAGACAAAAGTAGAGGTAGTTGTGGTACATCTTGATACTGTAAAATGAACTCCCAGAGGAAACAAATGCATGGCATAAATGTCTATCACTCTAACATCCGTGTAGTTGGGCACTTGTTGATCCCAAGGAATCCAACATGGCCTCCACTGTTTTCCCATGGGAAATAGCCATCAGTGCACTCATTGTGTGGAGCAAGATCACATGGCAGTGCATATCTGCTTCTGTCGTAAGATGAGTCAAAAAGACTATGGAGGCCGGCACAAACACAGGAACGTGGAGCCAAGTGGACGCCGCAGGAGAGGAGAGCTGCATCAGTGGGACGCTGCATTAGGAGTCAGATGACGCTGAGAGGGAAGGAGTGAGGAGGACACAAGAAGCGGAGGTGGGACGGAGGTGTCCACAGTGACAGAGGCAAGCGACTGCTACACTGAGAAAGAGTCCAGCAGTCCCAGCAAGCAAGAGGAATCTAATGCTCCCTACACCACAACACTGGAGGGCTGTGGCTGCTGGCAAATCCTGGGGATACTTGGGTTCTCTTTTTAGAGGTGGTGGGCTGGCATATGGGCACCGAATGTGACCCATGTTGATTGGGAGCACTGATGAACCCTAGCAATCAATGCCTCACCTTGGGCACAAACAACTGGTGGCGGGGACAAATTAGTTAGGGAAACCCCAGGGCAGACATAATTATTAAACCATACCTTATGTTATTGTTTTTGAGGGCCATATTACTCCTGATCTTGGGACAGACAAGGAGTTGGGATTGAGGAGAAAAGGAGAGACCTGAAGGGATGCCAAGATCAGATGGGAGGAAAAGACGCAGGAGTACACAGAAGGAAAACCAGTCCTATCGGGGGAAACAGCACACTGTAAACACAAACTTTGCAAAGCCTAGTGATAATAATAAAAACCACTGCATATGTTTCCTGGCTACCTGTCTCTCTAACTGGTATAGGGGTGATGACAGTGGTGTCAGAAATGGGATACTTAAGTGACAGTCACTATGACACAACCTCTTCATGATGGAAGGCATGGTCACCCAACTAGCTGAGGGTCAGCACCACTTGCAACTTATATTTGCAAAACAAACACAAGCTTTCCAGAAGGAGAGGGAGGCATTAAAGACAGCCCTACAGGAACAGGCAGCCTTGTTAACATCCAATCAGCCAGTTCAGGATAAAACAATATTGCACCTGACTGATGCAATTTCTAGTGCAAGGGTACATACACCCTAACGTGCCAGGGATGGCATTGCCGAAATTTGAGGAAGGGGGTGACTTAGACTATTATTTCCTAAAATTTGAGAATGTAGCATCCACAGCAACATGGCCCCAGGAAAGATGGGGGCAGTATGTAGCTCCTTTATTATCAAGGGAGTTGCAGGCAGCTTACTAGACTGCAAATCCAGATGGAACAATGGCCTATGCAGACATTAAAAGACCCATACTGGAGCAGTGGGGGTGTGACCGCGACTACTACAGAGGAAAATTCCAAAAGGAGAAATGGAACACGGGGATAACCTAAGGGCCTTGTATTGTAGTTTAAGAGATTTAGGCAACTGGTGGCTTCAACCTTCTACTGCAACAGGATAAGACATATTGGAGAATGTGTATCTAGAGCAATAACTCGAGGCCCTGCCTTTCTGTATGTGTTCCTGGGTGAAACAGCATCCCAGTCTGACAGTAGTCACTGATGTTGACCTACTTTGTGCCTTCCACTGCTCCCCTAAATTCATGGTACAACCATTACGAACTCCAGGGGTCAACTTCAAGAATGTCGGCTCAGGAGGGGGTCCTATAACAGAGGTCACGCTAAACCACCAGCCTAGAATCCCCATGAAAACACCATTTGGAGGGGAGGGACAGTCCCAAAGTCCTCAGTGCTTCCATTGCACAGTATGGGGGCATAAAGCCCAACACTGTCCCCATAGAGACAATACTAGTGAACCCACAGAGGTGTGATATACAAGGCCTAGGGTCCTGATTATGGGAGCAGGGACAGAGTGGTATAAGAAAAGAATATACCTGAATGGTCACCCAGTTGATGCCTTTTTGAACACAGGGTGTAACCATACAGTAGTTAATAGGGAACTCATTCCAACTGCATAGGTTAAAGAAGAGAAGTCTGTGTAAGTGACCTGTGTGCATGGGTATAAGAAAACGTATCCCCTGGCAGAGGTGTTGCTTGAGGTGGGAGTGGATCCCCAGATTCATAAGGTGGGAATAGTGCCCTACCTACCAGATAAGGTGCTTCTAGGAGGGTAACTTATCAGATTTGATGAATATTTGTCTGAACTAACAACCAAGAAAGTGGTAATAGGGTGACTCTGAGAGGTCTCTTTTTTGTGAGTCAAAGTTGGAGGTTCTGAGAAAGAGAGTAGTAAAGACTAAGAAGGAGAAATGCATGGAAAAGAGAAGGTTTCAGCTATCCTCCCAACCCTTGAATGTGTGTATCCTTTCCTCTCCAGAGGACATCCAGACTCCCGCATGAAGCTTTCGGACAGCCCAGAAGGACCACAGTACCCTATTGCATGCTTTGGAAAAAGCACAGGAGGAGGAACCCGCACAGGCAAGCCCTTACATTTGTATGAAAATGGGTCTGTTGTATAAAAATGGGTCTGTTGTATAGGGTTGTATGAAATAAAAAGCATAACACTGAGCAGCTGTTGGTACCTGTGGCCTTTTTAGAGAACAGGTCCTACATCTTTCCCAAAGCAACCAAAGGGGGTCATTATGGTCATTATGGGCTAGAGCATACCCTGAAATATCTGCTGGAGAGATTTTATTGACAAAGACTATACAGGGAAGTGGCTCAGTATTGTACAACCAGTATCAGCTGTCAGTTGGCAAATCCTCCAGGAGTATCAAAAGCACCACTCCACCTACTCCTGATGATACAGTGCCTAATTACGAGTTTGGCTGTTGGACAAGTTGACTGCCAAACTCACAGGCAGGATGCCACCATCATACCGGTGGCGTGCCCCCGCATATTACAATGTTCCCGCTGGGCTGGCTGGTGGGAACATTGTATTACGCATTCCCACTGGGCTGACCGGTGGGAACAGTGCTACGATATTGGTCTCAGCTCCTTTAAGGGAGCAGAGGACAATATTGTAGCAAACCAGCACCATCCGAATGTACACTGTCTGAAAGGCAGACAGTGCACGCATTCCGATGGTGCTGGGCAGGGACAGTGCAGGGGCTCCCCTGTGGCCCCTGGCACTGGTTTTTTGCCACCCTTTCATTGGCGGGGTCCCTGCCATGGTAAAGCTAGTGGAAAGCTCATTAGTAATCAGCTAGGTGGCACTGAGTACAACTCAGACTGCCGGCAGCCTGTCAAGAACCATGTTACTGGTGATGACGGTGGTACCCTGGTGGTCTTTTCGTCAGAGTCGTAATGTGGTGGTTGGACCGCCTGGAGTGCGGCGTTACGGCCGTTACTGCTAGTGTGGCAGTCCTTGGACAGCTACACTCATAATTAGGTTCAAAGTTACCGTTCTGCTGAGTAGGTATAGACCTTGTGGGTCCATTAACATCCTTGTCACATGGTCATCAACACATCTTGGTCCCAGTGAATTACACCACATGTTATCCGGAGGCAATCCCCTTGACCAGCATGACCACTCAGTCAGTAGCTCAGGCCATGATATCCTTCTTTTCTCTGGTGGGGTTTTCACGGAAGATTTTGACCAAAATAGGAACACCCCTCATGTCATGCTTAGTGATCCATGTCTGTAAAATATTAGGTATCCAATAGATCTGTACAGCTATGAACCATCCACAGACCGAAGGACCAGTGGAGCAGTATAACAGGACCGTTAAAACAATGCTAAGAAAAATCTTACATGAATCAGGGAGGGATTGAGGCAGGAAACCTCCCTTGGCTTTATTTGCCAGCAGGACCCAAGAGCAGAAGTCTACAGGATTCTCCCCCTTTGAGCTACTGTTCGGGAAGAAACCCTGTATACTATTGGATATGGCTGTGGAACAGTAGACAGAGGAGGAGGAGGAGGGAAAACTCATTCTGGAATATAGCACCGCATTGAAAGACACGCTATTGTCTTTGTGGAGCAGGTGCAGCAAAATATGGAAAAAGACCAACAAAAGCAGAAACAAGTGTATGACCGGGAGACAAAGAAAAGGGAATTTGTTGTAGGGGAGAAAGTTCTTATCCTACTACCGATGATGGAGAGCAAGCTCTTAGCCACCTGGCCGGGTCCCTATAACATCCCATAAAAAGTGACTCCAGTAACATACAGGATATGTGTTCCCCATGGTAGAGGGTAAGGGCAAATCTATCATGTGAATCTGCTGAAGAAATGGGAAGAGCCACCCCCACAACTGGGGAATTCAGTGGCCTCCATAAGTTTAATAACCACCAGCTCTCCCCTTCATGTTACCATCAAGTCATTTCAAGACCATAATGTAGACACTATTAACATGGGTACCAATCTGAATTGCTAACAAATGGAACAGATGATTAATTTGTTGAAGAAATACCCTGGGCTTGTTTCAAGCATCCCTGGTTGCACCACAATAGTCTCTCACGATATAGCGAGAGAGGTACACATGTAGTACAGATAAGTCATATTGCATTCCTGAAGCATGTAGGAAGGCCATGGAACAAGAGGTGGTAGCCATGCTTGAAGCTGACACAGAGCGCTTGGTGCTCACCGGTAGTTCTAGTCCCAAAAGGGGACAGAAGCCTACAGTTTTGTATCGATTTCCGTGAACTAAATGCCATATCCTGGTTCAATACATATCCCATGCCCTTGGTAGAGGAGTTGGTAGAGAGGCTGGGGAAATCACGGGTTATGTCTACCATCGACCTCTCCAAAGGGTTTTGGCAGATCCCACTCAACCCTGAGGTCAGGGAAAAAACAGCCTTTGCCACTTCTACTGGCTTGTACCACTTCAAAGTGCTACATTTCTGCATCCATGGGGCCCCAGCCACATTTCAGAGACTTATGGACATCCTACTTCGAGCCCATCATATGGACTGGCAAACCTGGATGATATAGTCGTATAAAGCCCTGACTGGTTAACTCCCCTCCAACATCTGGATTAGGTGTTGCATTCACTACAATGAGCCAGTCTGTGTAGGAGGCTGGACTGGCTTGTAGTGAGTACCAAGGGGTACTTGCACCTTGCACCAGGCCCAGTTATCCCTTATTAGTGTATAGGGTGTCTAGCAGCTTAGGCTGATAGATAATGGTAGCTTAGCAGAGCAGCTTAGGCTGAACTAGGAGACGTGTGAAGCTACTACAGTACCACTTAGTGTCATATGCACAATATCATAAGAAAACACAATACACAGTTATACTAAAAATAAAGGTACTTTATTTTTATGACAATATGCCAAAGTATCTTAGAGTGTACCCTCAGTGAGAGGATAGGAAATATACACAAGATATATATACACAATAGCAAAAATATGCAGTATAGTCTTTGAAAACAGTGCAAATAATGTATAGTTACAATAGGATGCAATGGGGAAACATAGGGATAGGGGCAACACAAACCATATACTCCAAAAGTGGAATGCGAACCATGAATGGACCCCAAACCTATGTGACCTTGTAGAGGGTCGCTGGGACTATTAGAAAATAGTGAGAGTTAGAAAAATAACCCTCCCCAAGACCCTGAAAAGTGAGTGCAAAGTGCACTAAAGTTCCCCTAAGGACAAAGAAGTTGTGTTAGAGGAATAATGCAGGAAAGACACAAACCAACAATGCAACAACTGTGGATTTCCAATCTAGGGTACCTGTGGAACAAGGGGACCAAGTCCAGAAGTCACAAGCAAGTCGGAGATGGGCAGATGCCCAGGAAATGCCAGCTGCGGGTGCAAAGAAGCTTCTACTGGACAGAAGAAGCTGCGGTTTCTGCAGGAACGAAAAGGGCTAGAGACTTCCCCTTTGGTGGACGGATCCCTCTCGCCTTGGAGAATCGTGCAGAAGTGTTTTCCCGCCGAAAGAACGCCAACAAGCCTTGCTAGCTGCAAATCGTGCGGTTAGCGTTTTTGGACGCTGCTGTGGCCCTGGAGGGACCAGGAGGTCGCAAATTGGACCAGGAGAGAGAGGGGACGTCGAGCAAGACAAAGAGCCCTCTCAGCAGCAGATAGCACCCGGAGAAGTGCCAGAAACAGGCACTACGAGGATGCGTGAAACAGTGCTCACCCGAAGTCGCACAAAGGAGTCCCACGTCGCCGGAGACCAACTTAGAAAGTCGTGCAATGCAGGTTAGAGTGCCGTGGACCCAGGCTTGGCTGTGCACAAAGGATTTCCACCGGAAGTGCACAGGGGCCGGAGTAGCTGCAAAAGTCGCGGTTCCCAGCAATGCAGCCCAGCGAGGTGAGGCAAGGACTTACCTCCACCAAACTTGGACTGAAGAGTCACTGGACTGTGGGGGTCACTTGGACAGAGTCGCTGGATTCGAGGGACCTCGCTCGTCGTGCTGAGAGGAGACCCAAGGGACCGGTAATGCAGCTTTTTGGTGCCTGCGGTTGCAGGGGGAAGATTCCGTCGACCCACGGGAGATTTCTTCGGAGCTTCTGGTGCAGAGAGGAGGCAGACTACCCCCACAGTGTGCACAAGCAGGAAAACAGTCGAGAAGGCGGCAGGATCAGCGTTACAGAGTTGCAGTAGTCGTCTTTGCTACTATGTTGCAGGTTTGCAGGCTTCCAGCGCGGTCAGCAGTCGATTCCTTGGCAGAAGGTGAAGAGAGAGATGCAGAGGAACTCGGATGAGCTCTTGCATTCGTTATCTAAAGTTTCCCCAGAGACAGAGACCCTAAATAGCCAGAAAAGAGGGTTTGGCTACCTAGGAGAGAGGATAGGCTACTAACACCTGAAGGAGCCTATCAGAAGGAGTCTCTGACGTCACCTGGTGGCACTGGCCACTCAGAGCAGTCCAGTGTGCCAGCAGCACCTCTGTTTCCAAGATGGCAGAGGTCTGGAGCACACTGGAGGAGCTCTTGGCACCTCCCAGGGGAGGTGCAGGTCAGGGGAGTGGTCACTCCCCTTTCCTTTGTCCAGTTTCGCGCCAGAGCAGGGCTAAGGGGTCCCCTGAACCGGTGTAGACTGGCTTATGCAGAATTGGGCACCTCTGTGCCCAACAAAGCATTTCCAGAGGCTGGGGGAGGCTACTCCTCCCCTGCCTTCACACCATTTTCCAAAGGGAGAGGGTGTAACACCCTCTCTCAGAGGAAGTCCTTTGTTCTGCCATCCTGGGCCAGGCCTGGCTGGACCCCAGGAGGGCAGATGCCTGTCTGAGGGGTTGGCAGCAGCAGCAGCTGCAGTGAAACCCCAGGAAGGGCAGTTTGGCAGTACCAGGGTCTGTGCTACAGACCACTGGGATCATGGGATTGTGCCAACTATGCCAGGATGACATAGAGGGGGCAATTCCATGATCATAGACATGTTACATGGCCATATTCGGAGTTACCATTGTGAAGCTACATATAGGTAGTGACCTATATGTAGTGCACGCGTGTAATGGTGTCCCCGCACTCACAAAGTTCAGGGAATTGGCTCTGAACAATGTGGGGGCACCTTGGCTAGTGCCAGGGTGCCCTCACACTAAGTAACTTTGCACCTAACCTTTACCAGGTAAAGGTTAGACATATAGGTGACTTATAAGTTACTTAAGTGCAGTGTAAAATGGCTGTGAAATAACGTGGACGTTATTTCACTCAGGCTGCAGTGGCAGGCCTGTGTAAGAATTGTCAGAGCTCCCTATGGGTGGCAAAAGAAATGCTGCAGCCCATAGGGATCTCCTGGAACCCCAATACCCTGGGTACCTCAGTACCATATACTAGGGAATTATAAGGGTGTTCCAGTAAGCCAATGTAAATTGGAAAAATGGTCACTAGCCTGTTAGTGACAATTTGGAAAGAAATGAGAGAGCATAACCACTGAGGTTCTGATTAGCAGAGCCTCAGTGAGACAGTTAGTCACTACACAGGTAACACATTCAGGCACACTTATGAGCACTGGGGCCCTGGGTTACCAGGGTCCCAGTGACACATACAACTAAAACAACATATATACAGTGAAAAATGGGGGTAACATGCCAGGCAAGATGGTACTTTCCTACACAACCCCCCCCCCAAACGAAGGACAATAAGACTAGCCATGACCTGATGAGTCTTCATTGTCTAAGTGGAAATATCTGGAGAGTCCATCTGCATTGGAGTGGCTACTCCCAGGTCTATGTTCCACTGTATAGTCCATTCCCTGTAGGGATATGGACCACCTCAACAATTTAGGATTTTCACCTTTCATTTGTTTTAGCCAAAGTAGAGGTTTGTGGTCTGTCTGAACAATGAAGTGAGTGCCAAACAGGTATGGCCTCAACTTCTTCAGAGCCCAGACCACAGCAAAGGCCTCCCTCTCTATGGCAGACCAACGCTTTTCTCTAGGGGTCAACCTCCTACTAATAAAAGCAACAGGTTGATCCTGGCCCTCAGAATTAAGTTGTGATAGGACTGCCCCTACTCCTAATTCAGATGCATCAGTTTGGACATAGAATTTTTTAGAGTAACAAGGGCTTTTCAGGACAGGTGCAGAGCACATGGCCTGCTTCAGCTCCTCAAAAGCTTTCTGACAGTTTGCTGTCCATAATACCTTTTTAGGCATTTTCTTGGATGTGAGGTCATTAAGAGGGGCTGCAATGGAGCCATAGTTCTTAATGAACCTCCTGTAATACCCAGTGAGGCCTAGGAAGGCTCTCACCTGAGTCTGAGTGGTAGGGGGAACCCAATCAATAATTGTTTGGATTTTCCCCTGAAGTGGTGCAATCTGTTCCCCACCAACAAGGTGTCCCAGATAAACCACCTTACCCTGCCCTATCTGGCACTTTGAAGCCTTGATAGTGAGGCCTGCCTTTTGCAGGGCCTCCAAAACTTTCCATAGGTGGACCAGGTGATCATCCCAGCTGGAGCTAAAGACAGCTATATCGTCCAAATATGCTGCACTGAAAGCTTCCAGCCCTTGCAGGACTGTGTTCACCAACCTTTGAAAAGTGGCAGGTGCATTTTTCAAACCAAAAGGCATTACAGTAAACTGGTAATGTCCTCCAATGGTAGAAAATGCAGTCTTAGGTTTAGCATCTTCTGACAATTTGATCTGCCAATACCCTGCAGTCAAGCCAAAAGTGCTTAGATACTTGGTAGATGCCAGTGTATCTATGAGCTCATCTGCCCTGGGTATAGGGTGAGCATCAGTTTTGGTTACCAAGTTGAGACCTCTATAGTCTACACAAAACCGCATTTCCTTCTTTCCATCTTTGGAATGGGGTTTTGGTACCAGTACCACAGGAGAAGCCCATGGACTGTCAGAGTGCTCAACCACCCCTAGTTCTAACATTTTCTGGACCTCTTGCTTTATGCAGTCCCTGACATGGTCAGGCTGCCTATAGATCTTACTTTTGACAGGTAAACTGTCTCCAGTATCTATAGTGTGCTCACACCAAGAAGTGGTACCTGGCACAGTAGAGAAGAGTTCAGAGAATTGATCTAGGAGATTTATGCAATTATCTTTCTGCTCAGCAGTAAGACAATCAGCCAAAACTACACCTTCGACAAGAGCATCTTGTTCTGTGGAAGAGAAGAGATCAGGTAGAGGATCACTGTCTTCTTCCTGTCCCTCATCAGTTGCCATGAGCAGGGTGAGATCAGCCCTGTCATAGTAGGGTTTCAGGCGGTTGACATGGAGCACCCTAAGGGGACTCCTGGCAGTGCCTAAGTCAACTAAATAGGTGACTTCTCCCTTCTTTTCAACAATTGTGTGGGGTCCACTCCATTTATCTTGGAGTGCTCTTGGGGCCACAGGCTCCAAGACCCACACTTTCTGCCCTGGTTGGTACTGAACCAAAACAGCCTTCTGATCATGCCATTGCTTCTGGAGCTCTTGGCTGGCCTGAAGGTTTTTACTGGCCTTTTTCATGTACTCAGCCATCCTTGATCTGAGGCCAAGTACATAATCCACAATATCCTGCTTAGGAGCTTTTAAAGGTTGTTCCCAACCCTCCTTTACAAGTGTGAGTGGACCCCTAACAGGGTGTCCAAAAAGAAGTTCAAAGGCGCTGAAGCCCACTCCTTTCTGGGGTACCTCCCTGTAGGCAAAAAGGAGGCATGGTAGAAGGATATCCCATCTCCTGCGGAGTTTTTCAGGGAGACCCATAATCATGCCTTTGAGAGTTTTGTTAAATCTCTCCACCAGTCCATTTGTTTGTGGATGATAGGGTGTTGTGAACTTATAAGTTACACCACACTCCTTCCACATGGCCTTTAAGTATGCAGACATGAAATTGCTTCCCCTGTCTGATACTACTTCCTTTGGGAAGCCCACCCTGGAAAATATTCCCAGGAGGGCCTTTGCCACTGCAGGTGCTGTAGTGGTCCTTAAAGGAATAGCTTCAGGATATCTTGTGGCATGGTCCACTACCACCAAGATAAATCTATTGCCTGAAGCAGTAGGAGGGTCAAGGGGGCCAACTATGTCAACCCCTACCCTTTCAAAGGGAACCCCAACCACAGGCAGTGGAATAAGGGATGCCTTTGGGGTGCCACCTGTCTTGCCACTGGCTTGACAGGTTTCACAGGACTTACAAAATTCCTTTGTGTCCTCAGACATTCTAGGTCAATGAAACAGGGGAACAAGCCTGTCCCAAGTTTTAATTTGTCCTAGATGCCCAGCTAGGGGAATGTCATGTGCCAGGGTTAGGAGGAACTTTCTGTACTCCTGAGGAATCACTAATCTCCTGGCAGCTCCAGGTTTAGGATCCCTATGCTCAGTGTACAAGAGGTTGTCCTCCCAGTAAACTCTGTGAGAGTCACTGACATCCCCATTAGCCTGTTTGACAGCTTGCTGTCTGAGACCCTCTAATGTGGGACAGGTTTGCTGTGCCACACTCAGCTCCTCTCTGGCAGGCCCCCCTTCACCCAAAAGCTCAGCAGTGTCTGCTTCCAGCTCCTCTGGTGTAGGTTCTGCACAGGGAGGGAATTCTTCTTCCTCAGAAGTAGAATCCACTGTAGAGGGAGGGATAGTAGGAAGTGGTTTGCTTCTACTAGCCCTAGCTTTAGGGAGCACTTGGTCCATTGTTCCAGGATCCAAGCTTCCCTGTCCTTTTTGCTTTTTGGCCTGAGCCCTTGTCAAAGCAGAAATATGCCCTGGGATGCCCAGCATTGCTGCATGGGCCTCCAACTCCATATCTGACCAAGCTGATGTCTCCAAATCATTCCCTAATAGACAGACTACAGGTAAATCTGAAGCTACCACAACTTTCTTTGGACCAGTAACCCCCCCCCAGTTGAGATTTACAACAGCCATGGGGTGGCTAAGTGTGTTGTTGTGAGCATCGGTTACTTGGCACTGGTGACCAAGTAGGTGTTGTTCAGGGTGGACCAGTTTCTCTATGACCATAGTCACACTGGCACCAGTGTCCCTGTAGGCCTGAACCTCAACACCATTTATTAGGGGTAGCTGCTTGTACTTATCCATATTAAGGGGACAAGCAACTAAGGTGGCTAAATCAATAGCCCCCTCAGAGACTAACACAGCCTCTGTGGCCTCCCTAACAAGGCCAACCCCAACTAAGTTACCAATAGTGAGCCCAGCTACTCCCTTGGATTGGCTATTAGTAGGTTTGCTCCCACCACCACTGCTATTTAGTAGGGACACTAGGTGTAGCAGTAGGGGTTGTAGTGGTAGGAGGCTTGGTGCCTTTCTTTGGACAACTGGGATCTGTTGTCCAATGGCCTTTTATTTTACATAAATAGCACCATGGTTTCTTTTCCTTGTTCTGATTAAAAGAGGATTTGGGCCCACCACCCCCACCAGAGTGTTTTTGTGGGCCTGATGAAGACTCATTTTTAGATTTGTCCCCACCCTTGTCAGAAGACTTACCATCCTTCTTTTTGTTGCCATCTTTGTCACCCCCTGTATGAACTTTTCTGTTCACCCTTGTTCTGACCCATTTGTCTGCCTTCTTTCCCAATTCTTGGGGAGAGGTCAGATCAGAGTCCACCAAGTACTGGTGCAACAAATCAGACACACAATTATTAATAATATGCTCTCTCAGGATCAAGTTATACAGGCTGTCATAATCAGTAACTTTACTGCCATGTAACCACCCCTCCAAGGCCTTCACTGAATGGTCAATGAAATCAACCCAGTCTTGTGAAGACTCCTTTTTGGTCTCTCTGAACTTTATCCTGTATTGTTCAGTGGTTAAGCCATAACCATCCAGGAGTGCATTCTTAAGAACTTGGAAATTATTAGCATCATTTTCTTTCACAGTAAGGAGCCTATCCCTACCTTTTCCACTAAATGATAGCCATAGGATAGCAGCCCAATGCCTTTGAGGGACATCCTGTACAACACAGGCCCTCTCAAGTGCAGCAAACCACTTGTTAATGTCATCCCCCTCCTTATAAGGGGGAACTATCTTGTGCAGATTCCTGGAATCATGCTCTTTTGCAGGATGACTATGGGGAATACTGCTGCTGCCACCATGGGTTTCTAAACCCAGTTTCTGTCTCTCCTTCTCTACTTCTAAAGTCTGTCTATCCAAATCCAGCTGTTGCTTCTTGAGCTTCAGTCTGGTTTGTTCCACTCTCAATCTATTGAGCTCCTTTTCTAACAATCTGTCATCAGGGTGGGTGGGAGGGACATGCCTTGAAACAGAAGTATGGTGAGAATGGACAGAAGGAGACCTGTCCCTTACAGAAGCCACCCTAACAGCTTGGCTAACAGAAACATCACTACCAGTATGGTGAGAATAAATGCTTTTGCTATGATGTGAGACAACACTATTTATATGGTGTGGCTCATCATCATTACCAACTATGCTAGACTGTCTAGTAATGGGCAGGCTGGGAAGTTTCTTTCCTGAATCTTTTCCTGGGGGAGTCCCTGGATCAGATTGAGAACCATTAGCTACTTTTTCAACAGATGGGGCACTTCTAGCCTTTTCCTGTTCTCTAAGCATGTTAAGTAACAGTTCCAAGGAAGGATTCTTCCCTACACTCAAACCTCTCTCTACACAGAGACTCCTTGCTCCTTTCCAGCTAAGGTGGTCATATGCAAGTTTGGACAGATCAACATTTTGGCCTGTGCCAGACATTTTTAGAGAGAGTTAAAGTGATAGTAAAAGATAAAAAGTTTGTCAGAGCTTTTAGAAAGACAGAGAAAAAAAACTTTTAAAACTTTTTAGAACTTTTTAGAAAGTTAGGAGTACTTTTCAGCACTTAGAAAAGAGTGAAAAGAGGAAATGCAAAACTTTTTGGCTATGTGTATATACACTGACCTTGTTTTGTATATTTTTCTCTTATGAAAAGTACAATGACAAAAGTGGTAAGTAGTCTCAAAGCACTTATCCCACCGCTGCACAACCAATGTAGGAGGCTGGACTGGCTTGTAGTGAGTACCAAGGGGTACTTGCACCTTGCACCAGGCCCAGTTATCCCTTATTAGTGTATAGGGTGTCTAGCAGCTTAGGCTGATAGATAATGGTAGCTTAGCAGAGCAGCTTAGGCTGAACTAGGAGACGTGTGAAGCTACTACAGTACCACTTAGTGTCATATGCACAATATCATAAGAAAACACAATACACAGTTATACTAAAAATAAAGGTACTTTATTTTTATGACAATATGCCAAAGTATCTTAGAGTGTACCCTCAGTGAGAGGATAGGAAATATACACAAGATATATATACACAATATCACAAATATGCAGTATAGTCTTTGAAAACAGTGCAAACAATGTATAGTTACATTAGGATGCAATGGGGAAACATAGGGATAGGGGCAACACAAACCATATACTCCAAAAGTGGAATGCGAACCACAAATGGACCCCAAACCTATGTGACCTTGTAGAGGGTCGCTGGGACTATTAGAAAATAGTGAGAGTTAGAAAAATAACCCTCCCCAAGACCCTGAAAAGTGAGTGCAAAGTGCACTAAAGTTCCCCTAAGGACAAAGAAGTCGTGTTAGAGGAATAATGCAGGAAAGACACAAACCAACAATGCAACAACTGTGGATTTCCAATCTAGGGTACCTGTGGAACAAGGGGACCAAGTCCAAAAGTCACAAGCAAGTCGGAGATGGGCAGATGCCCAGGAAATGCCAGCTGCGGGTGCAAAGAAGCTTCTACTGGACAGAAGAAGCTGCGGTTTCTGCAGGAACGAAAAGGGCTAGAGACTTCCCCTTTTGTGGACGGATCTGTCTCGCCTTGGAGAGTCGTGCAGAAGTGTTTTCCCGCCGAAAGAACGCCAACAAGCCTTGCTAGCTGCAAATCGTGCGGTTAGCGTTTTTGGATGCTGCTGTGGCCCTGGAGAGACCAGGAGGTCGCAAATTGGACCAGGAGAGAGAGGGGACGTCGAGCAAGACAAGGAGCCCTCTCAGCAGCAGGTAGCACCCAGAGAAGTGCCAGAAACAGGCACTACAAGGATGCGTGAAACAGTGCTCACCCAAAGTCGCACAAAGGAGTCCCACGTCGCCGGAGACCAACTTAGAAAGTCGTGCAATGCAGGTTAGAGTGCTGTGGACCCAGGCTTGGCTGTGCACAAAGGATTTCCGCCAGAAGTGCACAGGGGCCGGAGTAGCTGCAAAAGTCGCGGTTCCCAGCAATGCAGCCCAGCGAGGTGAGGCAAGGACTTACCTCCACCAAACTTGGACTGAAGAGTCACTGGACTGTGGGGGCCACTTGGACAGAGTCGCTGGATTTGAGGGACCTCGCTCGTCGTGCTGAGAGGAGACCCAAGGGACCGGTAATGCAGCTTTTTGGTGCCTGCGGTTGCAGGGGGAAGATTCCGTCGAGCCACGGGAGATTTCTTCGGAGCTTCTGGTGCAGAGAGTAGGCAGACTACCCCCACAGTGTGCACAAGCAGGAAAACAGTCGAGAAGGCGGCAGGATCAGCGTTACAGAGTTGCAGTAGTCGTCTTTGCTACTATGTTGCAGGTTTGCAGGCTTCCAGCGCGGTCAGCAGTCGATTCCTTGGCAGAAGGTGAAGAGAGAGATGCAGAGGAACTCGGATGAGCTCTTGCATTCGTTATCTAAAGTTTCCCCAGAGACAGAGACCCTAAATAGCCAGAAAAGAGGGTTTGGCTACCTAGGAGAGAGGATAGGCTACTAACACCTGAAGGAGCCTATCAGAAGGAGTCTCTGACGTCACCTGGTGGCACTGGCCACTCAGAGCAGTCCAGTGTGCCAGCAGCACCTCTGTTTCCAAGATGGCAGAGGTCTGGAGCACACTGGAGGAGCTCTGGACACCTCCCAGGGGAGGTGCAGGTCAGGGGAGTGGTCACTCCCCTTTCCTTTGTCCAGTTTCGCACCAGAGCAGGGCTAAGGGGTCCCCTGAACCGGTGTAGACTGGCTTATGCAGAATTGGGCACCTCTGTGCCCAACAAAGCATTTCCAGAGGCTGGGGGAGGCTACTCCTCCCCTGCCTTCACACCATTTTCCAAAGGGAGAGGGTGTAACACCCTCTCTCAGAGGAAGTCCTTTGTTCTGCCATCCTGGGCCAGGCCTGGCTGGACCCCAGGAGGGCAGATGCCTGTCTGAGGGGTTGGCAGCAACAGCAGCTGCAGTGAAACCCCAGGAAGGGCAGTTTGGCAGTACCAGGGTCTGTGCTACAGACCACTGGGATCATGGGATTGTGCCAACTATGCCAGGATGACATAGAGGGGGCAATTCCATGATCATAGACATGTTACATGGCCATATTCGGAGTTACCATTGTGAAGCTACATATAGGTAGTGACCTATATGTAGTGCACGCGTGCAATGGTGTCCCCGCACTCACAAAGTTCAGGGAATTGGCTCTGAACAATGTGGGGGCACCTTGGCTTGTGCCAGGGTGCCCTCACACTAAGTAACTTTGCACCTAACCTTTACCAGGTAAAGGTTAGACATATAGGTGACTTATAAGTTACTTAAGTGCAGTGTAAAATGGCTGTGAAATAACGTGGACGTTATTTCACTCAGGCTGCAGTGGCAGGCCTGTGTAAGAATTGTCAGAGCTCCCTATGGGTGGCAAAAGAAATGCTGCAGCCCATAGGGATCTCCTGGAACCCCAATAACCTGGGTACCTCAGTACCATATACTAGGGAATTATAAGGGTGTTCCAGTAAGCCAATGTAAATTGGAAAAATGGTCACTAGCCTGTTAGTGACAATTTGGAAAGAAATGAGAGAGCATAACCACTGAGGTTCTGATTAGCAGAGCCTCAGTGAGACAATTAGTCACTACACAGTTAACACATTCAGGCACACGTATGAGCACTGGGGCCCTGGGTTACCAGGGTCCCAGTGACACATACAACTAAAACAACATATATACAGTGAAAAATGGGGGTAACATGCCAGGCAAGATGGTACTTTCCTACAGTCTGAAAAAGCAAAGTTTGCACTCCACGTATTGAATGTTTGGGGTTTTCAATCCATGGTGGGGTCAGGCAACCAAACGTGAACAAGCTGAAGGCCATTCGGAAAATCCCATGTCCAACAACAAAGAAAGACATACGGTCCTTCCTGGGACTGGTAGGATATTACTGTATATTTGTTCCCCATTTTTCAGACATTGCGAGTCCACTAACGGAATTGTTGACAAACACTCCAAGAAATTAATTGTATTGTCTGAAGCACACAAACATAGCTTCAGACAACTTAAGAAACTGCTGTGTAAAGCCCCTGTCCGTGCATGTCTGGACTTTAGTTGTACTTTTGTACTCCATGTTGACACTTCGGGACAGGAACTAGGAGCCATCCTCTCACACTCTGATATACAAGGTGAACTACAACCAGTGTTGTATCTTAGTCATAAGGTATTCCCTAGCGAGTTAAACTACTCTATGATTGAAAAGAAATGTCTCACCATCATGTGGGCTATGGAGGCACTCCAGTATTATCTCCTGGGGTGTTTCTCCTTCCTCCTAACTGATCATACCACTCTCACTTGGTTGACCCAACATAAGGATACTAACCCTATAATCCTGTGATGGTTTTTAGTCTTGCAGCCTTTTTCATTCCAGGCTCTGCAAGTTTCTGGAAAACTGCAGAGGAATGTGGACTTTCTCTCTCGGTATTCGGAGTTCGAATGGCCCTCCTGTTCATTCCTAGAAGGGATGCGGTGTAGTTGGGCACTTATTGGTCCCGAGAAACCTAACATGGCCACTACTGTATTCCCAAGGGAAACGTCCATCAGCGCACCAATTGTGCAGAGCAACTTCATACAGCCATGCATATCCGTGGCTGCCATACGAGGAGTTAAAAAGGCTATGGACGCCGCCAGAGACACGGGATCATGGTGCCAAGTGGACGCCACAGGAGAGGAGAGAGCTGCATTGGTCGGATGCTGCCTTAGGAGCCAGGAGGACACAGACAACACAGAGAGGGAAAGAGTGGGTAGGACACAAGAAGTGGGGACAGAGAGGCACGTGACTGCTAAATTGAGACAGAGTCCACCAGGAGCACATTGAGGCTCCCCACGCCACAACTCTGGAGGGCTGTGGCTTCAGGCAAGCCCTGGAGATACATGAGTTCTCTTTTTGGAGGTGGTGGGCTAGGTTGTGGGCACCGAACAGGACCCATGCTGATTGGGAGCACTGATAAACCCTAGCAATCAACACCTCACTCTGTGCACAAACAACTGGTGGTGGGCACAAATTAGTTAAGGAAACACCACAACAGTTATGTAATTACTGAACCATACTTTATGTCATTGTTTTTGAGAATCACATTACTCCTGATCTTGGGACAGACAAGGAATCGGTAGTGAGGAGAACAGGAGAGACCTGAAGAGATGCCACAACCAAACTGAAAGAAAAGACGCAGGAGTACACTGAAGAAAAAGCAGTGCTTAATTTGTGCTTGTTGTTTCCGGTGCTGAGCACCAGCACTTATTTTTGAGGGCCGGAGCTTATTCTTGTGCCTCAAGCGTTTGCTGTGAGCAAAAGACACATATGGGAAGGACAGAGGAAGAGAAAAACGAAAAAGCGTCACAAAGGGAGAAAGCTGCAATAGTGAGCTTAAGGTGCAGGGAGTGGCTTTATATGGATTGAAGAGGCCCGCGATGGCTACAGGATACGCCCCCACAGTATTCCGTGCTCACACATTTAATTTCAGCAGTCGAGCGTTTAGGAGGAGGGCTTTGGGCACCGGCACGTTTTTATTGACAAATTAAGCACTGAAGAAAAACAGTCCTTTAAGGGGAAAATAAAACACTGTCAACACAGACTTGGCAAAGCCTAGTGATTATAATAAAAACCACTGCATATACTTCCTGGCTATGTGTCTATCTAGCTTGTACAGGGGTGACGACAATCTGATACTCTTCAAAAAGAAACAAAACATAACAACATAACCCTTTTGTTGACAATAGAGTCAGGAATAACCTGCCATTGTCCTTCCATGCTAAAGAAAGCTTTAGAACCACCTCTACATCCCATAAAGGTGGATGTGTAGTTTACAAAACCAGTAGGTGCTCCCCAACCACTTTACCTTCAACTTTCCAATGTCCTGTTGATATTGCTGATCTGTAACCATTCTTAGTTTATAAGCCTTATGTCAGACTGCTAAGGATGCCAGAAAATGAAGAATGCTTGTGACATCAGAGAAACTGGGTTAATACCTTTTCTGACAAAACAGTTACTCCAGGTATCATTCTGACTTATAGGTCTGCGTTGTATCTTTCACCTAGGAAGGACTGATACACGAAGAAACTGATTCCAAAAGACCCGGCATGCTTGTGAGCACCCCAAAAGGCTCCATGCCTCAGAGTGACTCTGCCATCCAAAACCAGGTTGTGAAACTGCCCTAGAGGTTCCCTAAACACCGCAGAATGGTTGGAAAAAGAATTGGTCAATTGGCTGACAATAATAGGAGTGAAGGGAACCAAGTCTGCAGCCTCCACAATGGGGTTCCCGATGTGACTTTTGTCATCTTTTGGTGGATCTCTGAAACATATCTTGAAATCATAATAAATGATAGAAAAGCATAAAGATTCACACTGGACCAATCCTAAAAAAAAATCTGTTGCTAGAGCTCCGCATTCTTTCATCCGATGTAAAACATTCCCAACGGAGCTGTCAAATGGGATGCGAAGAGAACTATACTGAAAGGACCCCATGTCTTTTTCAGAGTCTGAAATACTTGGAGATCCAAACACCACCCACTGCTGTTGTATGTGGTCCTTGAATCCAATTAGTCACTCCATTGATTGGTTTTAGAAGGTATTCTGCCATCAAAGATATTTTCCTCAGTAGACAAAATTCCTAAAGGGACCTTACTACTTCAGTCAATAGCTTTGACCTTGTTCCTCCCAGTCTATGTACCTTATGTTGTCCATAAAAAGGAAGATAGACACACATTTGGCTTTTATTTTTTTGCAAAGGAGACTGTAAGGAGCTCTAAACAATGTATGTGAATTAAGGATTCCTTGCTGGACCAGCAAGCTCCTGTCGAGCAACTGCCACATCTTGTGCCCCAGAACCTTAGACTTGCATATGATTCTAAGACATGATCTAGGGACTTAGGGAAGATGGCTCAACAACTTCATATGTGTCTACATGACTTAGCCACCAACTTATGTACTCTTTTGACTCCTCACATAAGGGACTGTTTGTTAATATTCTAGACCTTTCCAAAAGTGTTTAATGTCCTAGACTGTCCTGTTATAACAGTGTTTTTGAAGATATGCATTAACTGAGGATGAGAGCAGGCCTACCAGCTCCACCAACTTGCAGAGAGAAATTTGATGTTGTGACATCACCCTCAACTCTAGGAACAGAAGAATCTTCTTTTCGGAGTCCAGGGGAAAACCCATAAATTCCATCCTTTTTGAGGACACCAGCTCTAATTGTTCCTCATTGATAATGAAACCCAATGACTCAGTCAACTCTATGGCACATGAACCTGCTTCACCAACCTCCCTCTCTTCTGTCCCAGTAGTATGAAATTGTCCAGGTACACGGCTATCCACAGTTCTTGGGACAGCTGTCAGAGTCCTCATCAACTTGGTAAAGCACCAAGGAATGGCGATAAACCAAATGGATGGGACTAGCATCTGAGCACCTATCCTTGTCACAGAAAGTGCAGTACTTCCTGTGCTCTTCATATAGTGGCACTGACAGGTAGGCATATTTTAAATCCAGATGCACTACCCATTGCAGCAGAAAAAGGATGTCTTTAGGCATATGATAGTCTCAATTTTGAAGTGATAGTACATAATAAACTGGTTGAGCTCCCTCACATTTATTACTGGCTGATATTTGTTTTCCTCTTATGCACTAGGAAGACTTTTCTGTCAAAAACCTTGGGTATAAGACACATAGGGGGTCATTCTGACTTTGGCTGGCGGCGGAGGCCGCCTGCCAAAGTCCCGCCGTCAGAATACCGCTGCGCGGTCAAAAGACCGCCGCAGTAATTCTGAGTTTCCCGCTGGAAACCCCCTTCCATGAGAATGCCGGCTCCGAATGGAGCCGGCGGAGTGGAAGGGGTGCGACGGGTGCAGTGGCACCCGTCCCGATTTTCAGTGTCTGCTTGGCAGACACTGAAAATCTTGGTGGGGCCCTGTTAGGTGGCCCCAGCAGTGCCCATGCCATTGGCATGAGCACAGCAGGGGCCCCCAGGGGCCCCACGACACCCGTTACTGCCAGCCAGGTTCTGCCAGTCAAAACCGCAAGAACCAGGCTGGCGGTAAGGGGGTCGGAATCCCCATGTCGGCGCTGCCTGCAGCGCCGCCATGGAGGATTCCCTAGGGCAGCGGGAAACCGGCGGGACACCACCGGTTTCCCGTTTCTGACTGCGGCTGTACCGCCGCGGTCAGAATGCCCATGGATGCACCGCCAGCCTGTTGGCGGTGCATCCGTGGTCCCCGGCCCTGGCGGTAGTCAACCGCCAGGGTCAGAATGACCCCCATAGTGCTAAAGACCGCTATGCAACAACTGCTATACTTCTAGAGTGACCAGATCCCAACCTTCCCGAGAAAAATATATTGACAAAGGCCATCTTGTCTTTTTTGGGGTTGCATAGAATCCTCTTTGAAACCCTATCATTGTCTGATAATAAATCCCACTGCTGAACAAAAAAGGCCAACTTGCCTTTCACCGTTATAAGGGAAAAGGACTCTGCTCTTACCTTGAGTTGCCACTCCCCTTGATTGTTCTCTGCTGATGACAAAACAAACTCTACTGACAAAGAGGGAGAATGAGGTTTTTATAGGGCTGGGTCTGTCCTTCTTAGAGCCTATACAATTTTATAAAAAGGCCCAGCCCAAAAGAACCTCCACAGGGTGGAAAAAAGTTTTTTTTGTGTTACAAACTCTCACCCACCAGGGTTACACCTTAGTGGCATGCTTCATTATTGGGTTTCATCCCGTTCTGCTGCAGAACGAGGCGTGCTGCGACCTACGGAATATGTGGGAGCACTGTTATAGTTTCATCAATGTGAATACTAAGAGGGATAGGAGTGGTGGGGTCTTAGGTGGGTTACAAATACCTGCCTCTGGATGGTATTACTAATTTAATTTGTCTCGCAGGGGTGGTATGGTTAAACAAGGGGTATCGGGTGGGAAATATTATGTACCTTACCTCCTTCGCGGTCTACATGTTTCGGAGTCTACCCCTAGACTCCTCTTCAGGACCAAGGTGGACTCCATAGTGTCACGCCTTGGATAGCTACCACTAGTGAAAGCCCTAAAACTAAAGGCTCTGTGGTATGGTGTGGTAAATACAACTAAAGTAAAGTAATACCCAATGGTAACAAGGTCCTTCTGGAATACCTGTGGAAAATGAAAGGATAAAGGTTGCTACTTGTATCACTTAAGGGTGTGGAGCTATTACTACCATCACTCTGCTCATGGAACAATGACACTTGTGAATCACTTTTAATAGACAAATACAAGACATACTACATTCAGGAAAACATAACAACACACTTTAACACGTGAGGCACCTCTAAGCAACACATGTAGGTGCAAGCGTGACCTACTTTTAATGTCTACGCTTGTTGCCTCATAGATCCTACGGGAAGGGGGGTTGCTTGTAGTCACGCACTGAAAAAATATATATGCAGCATAATTAAACTCACTGAGCGCGCTGCCACCGCACACAAAAAAACCTTTTTGCCACCCTGTAGAAGTTCCTTTGGGCTGAGTCTTTTTGTAAAATTGACAAAACAAACTCCCCTACTTTGTGGTAAGTATGTTGGCCTTGAGTATTCAAAGTGCTGGTGGTACAAAGGTGTGCAGAATGTACCCCAGCTGTTGAAACCACAGCCATATCCACCAACCCTGGGAGACACCCATACAAAAACACGGGCCAGGGATGAGTGTGCCTTGTTCAGAGAAGCAAAGGTCTGAAGGTATGTCGTGTGATTTAATAAATTAATTCCCAAAGAGAGACCCTTGAGAATTGGCCCCTCTACCCAAGCCTGCAAACTCTAGGTGTGCGGTGGGTTCTAGTTGTGTTGGTACTGCTACTGGCAGCACTGGCAAGGGCAATGGCTATTACAAGCAGCAGTGCTCTCGTGACGAGGGCACGTCATTTACTTTTTTTTGTTTACAAGTCAAGCACTGCCAATCCTGAAGATATGGTTGCTTTTACATATATTATTGGCTTTGAGCACAATAAAGTGATTTTAAACCTAACACTGCTGTCCACTAAACTTGTTATCTTAGACCTAATACAGTAATTATTAAATGGCAAAGAAACCAATTGAGTTGAATTTGAATGCTGAATGAGTCCAAGACTCAAAAATGGGAGTACTTCTCTCTTCCAAACTAACAATATGAGGCTTATCCCAGTTTTCATTTTCTTCAGGACATTAATACCATAATCAGCTTTATGATATTTGTTATTTCCATAATATTCATCTGACTTTTGTGAACCTAAATCATCCTTAGGTCTCCTACTATTACCCACAATAGAGTTTTGCCACACTGACATCAAGTCATTATCTCCCTGTTGAATTGAACGACCACCTCCAAATTAATCTCCATGAGGGAAAATCTAATTTCTCTTCATCATTCTTTTGCCATCATGCAGGGGCAGCTCCTCCGTTAGGGCGGAGGCTCATCACCCCCTGCCAGCAGCAGAAGCTGCAAAATCTTTAACAAACAAAACAATTATAAACCCTGTTTATTATCTTTTCGTTTGTATAAAGGGGTGGGGCCAAGGGGGTGACAAGCAGTGAGGGGAGTGCACTGTGCACTCCCCTCAGTGCACATGTATGTTTGTCCGTCTGTCTCGGGCCGGCCAAACACGCATGCGCAGTAGGCTCTCTCCAGCCCGGCACTGTCTTGCCGGGCTGAGAGAGCCTGCACAGGCTCCCAATCTGCCTGGGAGTGCCCTGGCTGGGCGACATGGCCAATCCTGACACCTCTTTGAGCAGCACCAGGATTGGACGCAGTGCAGGCTGGGAGCCTTTGCCTGCAGTGAGACGGAGGAGAGGAGCGGCGAGGAGCGAGGTAAGTTTTTATTTTATTATTATTATTTTGTTAAATTAAATTCTAGACCCCCCTCGCACGCCTCACCTCCCCCGCCCCCGCGCACCACACAAGCCCCTCTCCATATGAGCGAAGCGAGCCGCTACTGCCGTCATGGCTACATCATTCCCCTTGCCCTCAATGTATCCTGCCATATTCAGGAATCAAAGAGCTCATAATAGCATTTTCCACAATATATCCTATATCTGTGGCCGCACTTCTAAGTAATGAAGCGACTGCTTCATGAATAGAATTATAATTTGAAATATGAAAAATAAACAAATGTTTCTCTTAAAAGCCATTGTCCTCCACATTATTGACACTGCAGTCAATCATTATAATCAGCACACAGATAATTTAACCCCCATAATATTTTTTCAACAAGTTATATCAAAGATATTCAAATGAACACACAGAAAAAGCTTTTGCCCTTTAAATCGCATTCAAAATCCAGGCAGCTAGTTGAATAAACACTTCCCCAGACAAGCGTCCGCCTTGGAACAAATAATACAATGTATCCGACCATGAAAGAAGTATAGGCAGAAACTCTCAGTAGCCTTGCACTGCCACAATGTAAATACTCATACGTGAGCCTTGAAAACATACGGGAGTAACCTTAAATAAACAAACAAGCCATAGCATGCTGAAAAAGTAACACTTTCTCTAACAAACCTTAACAATAAGCCCCTGTATGACACTGAATCTAAACAAAGTAACAATTAGAGCACAGAGCCTTGAAAGCAGGCCAATGTGTGAAACTGAATGCAAATAATGAACCCCTGAATCCTACACCCCAGGCAAATTGTCATGATTCAACCCTTTCACTGTCAACTTCCGTAGCATGCAGCAGTGGGTGATGTTAAAATGTTTCCTTTCGACTTCCATAGTCTAGTTCTTTCACTTGTGAGGTAACAGCACAAGCAGATAATTAATTACCTGCTATTTATTGCTGGCTTTTGCCAGTGGTCGACTCCTGGAAATTGTTGTTCTATGAAGAACCACTGGCATATTATTTTGCCATTTTATATAGCGCAAACCTGACCCAGAGGTATTGGAGCGCTTCACTTGAGCCCCAGTTACTGAAGGACACATTCATTTTTGGTACATATGGGGAGATTAAGTGATTTGCTTAGAATCACAGGATGTTGAGCTGACCGTGAGACTCGAACTTGGTTCCCCAGTTCCAAAGTCAGTAGCTCTGGCCGTTAAGCCACATCCTCTCCCTGTTTTTTTACATCCTTAGTTACCTCTGGTCTAGGTATGTGTGGTAACTTTATTCCTCACCGTCCCAAATGCATAACTACCATGTAATCCCTCCCTCTTGCACTCCGGAAGAACCGTCATTGTAAATATTGAGCATAAGATAAGATTCACTAGCTTACTTTTACTCTATACTTAGAACCGGTTTGCACTAGCTACTTCATACTTCATTGAAGTCAGTAGTTTCCAACGGGGTGCTGCATGGGTATTGGGCTTCAATCTCCTGTGAGTGTGACTTAGCAAGGCTCTCATAATGCTTGCATGCAACAGATTAGTTGAGCCGTGTACTGGAGTATGGAACACCATTGTCTTATAACTTTAAGTTGGGCTTAAATGCGTACACCAGGTTTCAAGCATTGACTTTGTGTAGGTAGCAATTCTTTTTTTTTATGGGGGGTCATTAACAAAAGCATTTAAACACAACTGTCCACTGGTAGGCTCTCACCTGATTTGCAATGACCATGAATGGGGCCAAGACTGTTGTTGGCAGCATTGTGGCCAAAATAACTGCTGACTTCCACTGTAGATAGTTCTCTTTCCTTTTGCTTTTTCTTCAGTTGTGGTGAACTAATGGGTAATTCCATGGTCCTTTTTCCCTGAAGAAATTCCTACAAATCCTTTTGGCAATGAAACATGTCAGCCTTCCCTTACATATGAGTCAGAACAGGCAATTCTGGTGTTATTCATGTGTCCAGGATCTGTATAAATAAATCAATAATAACAACCCTAGGACATTTTTGTAGCTTGGTGGTCATGAGACTAAGGGCCAGATGTAGCAAGGCATTAGCGCCTCGCAAACGGTGAAAAACGCCGTTTGCGAGGCGCTAATGCCCGCACGCGATGCAGAAACACATTTTGCGTTTCAGACTCGCAAATAGGAAGGGGTGTTCCCTTCCTATTTGCGACCCGCACCGCGATGTAAGTTGATTTGCGACTGCAAAAGCGGTCGCAAATCAACTCGCAGTTACCATCCACTTGAAGTGGATGGTAACTCATTCGCAAACTGGAAGGGGTCCCCATGGGACCCCTTCCCCTTTGTGAATGATCACAAAATTATTTTTTCAGAGCAGGCAGTGATCCTATGGACCACTGCCTACTCTGAAAAAAAACGAAACAAAAGGTTTCGGTATTTTTTTCTATGTGCAGATCGTTTCCTTTAAGGAAAACAGGCTGCAGATAGAAAAAAAAAAAAACTGCTTTATTTAAAAGCAGTCACGGACATGGTGGTCTGCTGTCTCCAGCAGGCCACCATCCCCGTGAGTGCCCAGACTCGCTATGGGGTCGCAAACTGCAACCCACCTCATTAATATTAATGAGGTGGGTCTTTGCGACCCCATAGCGAGTCGCAGAAGGTGTCTGAGACACCTTTCTGCATAGCAAATTGCGAGTTGCAATTTGCGAGTCGCTCTGACTCGCAAATTGCAAGTCGCAATTTGCTGTCTACCAACATCTGGCCCCTAGTGACTAGAGAGTAACATTCTGGTACTGTGAACCCAAAACACCTAGCTGTAGGGATAGATAAATAAGCATATGTTAAGATTTCCAGCCTTTAGGTTTCACATGCATTAGAGAACACCAGTGATGAGAAGCCCTGCCAGTTGGAACTGCTATCCAGCAGGCATTTTTGGTGGTTGCTTACGTGAGGTGTCTCCAAATTTATTTTGCAGTCCCGACAGCTGCATGTCCTTGAGAATGTTTGCAGCCTTTTGTTGAACCAAAGGTGAAGTGGTTAGTGCTCTACTCTTACTTACTAATCTACTGGAAAGGTTGAATCAGTAGTGATTTCCTTGGGGTGTAGAAGTCAAGAGTTCATTACTTGTATTCAATTGAGTGCACGGTGCCCCTGTTTTCCTTAATTTCCCTCTCAGCTCCCCTTTGTGGGATCAAGCCTGTGTGAAAAAGACCAAAAGAAATCAAAACCAGTTGAAATCCTAAACACACAATAAATTAAAGTAAATCACAATGGAATGCTAGCAAATGGAGCTTTGTAATGAACTTATCTCTAGCAGCAAGGAAAGAGGGAATGGGCTAGGGACTACTGCTACTTGTAGGTGGGGATGTAGTTTGTGTTAATGTATTCCAGCCAGAGGAGCAGAATTGTGGGAGTTGTAATGTTATTTTAAGTGCTGTAGAAAATAAGGTAAGAAGAACGACTGCATAATAGAGCCTCCTCTCTTGCAATAAAATGATCTGACAAACGTGACACTTTATTCGGCCTAAACAAGAATGTTTTTTATCTGAGTTTAGGTTAATTTGACCACTGCAGCAACTCTATCACCTGCAATCACTATTAATGGGATTTCAGTCAAACTATCTGTGATCCAGGTGTAAGGGCTATCTTATGCAAAAAATGCACTGTTTGTGGAAACAATGCTGATTGTCTTACAGTGCTCAATTTTCTGTTATTCACCTTCTGTCAACAGACTAATTAATTTATTGAATGCAGTATCTGTAGAGACAGTGATACAAACAATTTATCTATCTTACAGATACAAACCCCTAAGCAACTATTCATAAGGTAAAAATGAAATGAATTATCAGAAACAAGCAGTTTATACTTCCAAGATTAGGTGTCGCCCTGACAAAGTCTAGACCATCCTACGTGGTCCTAATCAGCCCATAGTATTCAAGATAAAACAAGGGCTTTCAAAGTATATATTTTAGTAATATGTAATTAGACTGTGCCTAATACGAACATTTTTATGTGCAGCAGAACTCAGCTGATAACATTCTTACATTACCTCTCATAAATAATACATCTTTGTCACCATAAAGCTTTAAGATACTGCATCATTTAAAGTCCATACCAGCTCCAAAGCAATTGTTATATTTAATGACTAACCAACTGCACACATTTACATTTCTTTCAGGTAGCAGCACTATTAGACCTGACAGCCTTAAGGTGGTCATCCCCCAACCTTTTGCCTGCCTCCCTACACTTTTGTGACACTGTTTTTGCTGGTTTTAGGACTCTGTGCACTTTACCACTGCTGTCCAGTGCTAAAGTGCATATGCTCTCTCCCTTAAACATGGTAATATTGGTTCATTACCCAATTGGTATATATGATTTACTTGTAAGTCCCTAGTAAAGTGCAGTACATGTGCCCAATGCCTGTAAATGAAATGCTACTAGTGGGCCTGCAGCACTGATTGTGCCACTCACATAAGTATCCCCTTAACCATGTCTCAGGCTTGCCATTGCAAGGCCTCCATGTGTCCAGTTTCACTGCAACTTTGACTTGGCATTTAAAATTGCTTGTCAAGCCTTAAACTCCCCTTTTGCTACATATAAGTCACCCTTAAGGAAGACCCTAGGTAACCCATAGGGCAGGGTGCTATGTAGGTAAAAGGCAGGACATGTACTTATGTGTTTTATATGTCCTTGTAGTGAAAAACCCATGAATTTGTTTTCCACTACTGTGAGGTCTGCTCCTTCATAGACTAGCATTGGGACTGCCCAGGTATACTTTTGAGTGATAGATTCTGATCATGAAGGAGTAACCAGGTCATATTTAGTATGGCTAGAGTGGTACTAGAAAATCCTGTTTATTGGTGAGGTTGGATTTTATATTACTATTTTAGAAATGCCACTTTTAAAAAGTGGGAATTTCTCTGCACTTAATCTGTGCCTTACAGCCTGTCTCCAATCCACTCCTGGTGTGTGCTGGTTGCCAACTCCCTTGTGCACTTCGCCCAGATAACCACAAACACAGGACACCTAGTCAAATCTGCATTCATCTGCATACTGAATGGGTGTTCCTGGGCCGGAAGGGTGGAGTTCCTCACTCTTACATTTCAAAGGCCAGTGGACTGCCCTCCCACAAAAGACTGAAAATCTCCAACCGGGACCCTGCCAGACAGGACTGGGCTGAAAGGGGAATTTGAGCACTTCAAATCCACTATTTGAAGGCTCCCCACTTCAAATTAATTTTTGGGTATATAAACTGGGTCTCTGACCCCACCAACTCAGACACTTCTGGACATACACCTGCACCCTGTCAGAGGAGCTGCGTGGCTGCTCAAAGGACTCATCTGGACTGCTTTGCTGAGAAGGATTGCTGCCCTGCTTGTTGCCCTGCTGCCCTGCTGGCCTCTGACTCTGTTTAAAGGGCTCTGCCTTCCTCCCGAAGTGGTCTCCAAGGGCTTAGATTGAACTTGGACTGAGCTTGCTTCCTTTTTCTGAAGTCTCAGGGCCAACAAAGACTTCACCTCTTCAAGAAGCTACTTGTGCGTCGAAAATTGATGCAACGCCTGCAGAAATCAACGCAAAGCCTGCATTGTGGCTGAGAAATCGCAGCACAGCCGACCACAACGACGCAGCACCAACTTCCCGACTGGAAATTCGATGCAGCGCCTACCTTGCAACGGAAAATTCAGTGCATCACGTACTGGATCGATGCAGCGCCTGCAGCTGAAAAACGATGCAAAGCCTTGTAGCGTGGAAAGAAACTATGCATCGTCTGTGCTGCACTGAAAAATCCAATGCAACACCTTATTTTTCCACATAACTTCTCTTCTGGGGTCTCTGTGTGTCGTTATGTTTGACGCATTCCAGGTATTGGGTGTTACAAAGAAACAACTATTGATTTCTAAGGATTGAGACTCTTTTAAACCTTTTAAAATTAATATTTCAACTTGTGCTTATTGGATCTTTGTTGTTTTAACCTAATTTTATTCAGATAGATATCTATTTTTCTAAACCGATGTGGTGTATTTTTGTGGTGTTTTCACTACTGTGCTACTGAATAATTTATTGCACAAATACTTTACACATTGCCTTCTAAATTAAGCCTGACTACTCAGTGCACGCTACCAGAGGGTGGTCACAGGATAATTTAAATTGTGTTGTGACTTACCCTGACTAGGACTGTGGTCCCTACTTAGACAAGGGTGTATACCTCTGCCAACTAGAGACCCCATTTCTAACAAGCACCCTGGTGAGAAGGCCTGTTACTTCTTTAGCTCTCTTTCCCTCCTTAGGCTTTACAGCACAAGAGACCTGGCCCCCCACAACATATTTACTTTCAGCAAGAGACACCTCAAGGTCCACATTAAATGTTTAGGGGCGGTACAGTTGTTTTTTTAACAGGCAGTATGGGAACTGTTTTTTTGTAAATTAAAACAACATGGGCATGTTGGTCCTCATAGATTTCGCCCACTCACTTCCCTGTCAAGCCTCAGCTCCCATCACCAATGTACTCTGCCAGTATCATGAGCTTAGTCCCTCTGAAGCAGCGTTATCTCTTTACAGTACCAGTATGGTTCTAGATAGTGAACTCAAATGAGGTCTCGGTAACTCATGTGACTATTCATCTGCACAGTGTATAGTTGAACACTGTACTGTTTGTATTGTTGTCCGTAATGAGTAAACCCCAAAAACTCATAGCTTCCATTGATCAGTAACTGTAAGAGGTCTATTATGTTTTCACTACAACTCCCATGTGTCTGTGCTGTTTTACAGGAAGAGCAATACCCGGCAGCCATGTTGGGTGAGGTAGGCTCTTAAAAGGTAGCCCGCCTTGCTGATCATCGCTTGTTATTGAGAGACACCAACAGGTCTGCAGCATCTCACTTTGTGTCCCGCAGTGGAGCTTTGAGCTGCTTCGGAAGGAGATAGCGCAGTTTTATGAGGGTAAGTAGACAAGTGAAGGACATAAGAGCAGTAAGGGTGCACATGTACCAACAGTCACTCCTTCAGTAGAGCTCTTAAATCACTACACTCCAGAGTGGCTGGACAGGGAATTCTAGCGAAGAACCAACACCCGACTGAGCAGGCAAGTTTCTTGAAGGTCGAGTAGAAGTGGGGGGGCTCTGATAACTTTTGGGACTTCTGCTTGATGCAGCAAACTCTTTACTGAGCTAACTCAGGGGTGCTTGAAGTATGGACAAATGGGGGTGGGCTCCGTTTGTACTGGTTTATGAATATTCCTGGTCACTGCAGGTGGGCTCCACTTGTATACTTACCTAAGGGGCATGCAGTGGAACATAAGAAAGACTCAACATTTAGCCTAATTGTTTGACTGTGTTACAAGAAGAGGTCCCAAATTAAACCTAGTTTGTGGAACACTACTTAAGGTTGTTTTGTTATTGCTTAACAGGGTATAGAACGTTTAAGAAATTCCCTGTGAAGTACAAGCGAAAAGAGCTAAGGTAGGAGAGAGTGCTTTGTAGTTAATCACAGAACAGTGAGCGCTTTGATTATATAATGATGGTGATGTTATGTTTACATTTTCTGGATATACCCGACCTTGGGTAGGATTACCAGAAGGTTATGGAGAACTAAAGTCTTTTGTTTTCCGGTGAGGTGACATAGGTTGTGGGCATTCATCTACTAGGGTGTTCATGTGACACAAGAATAGGTTACTCAGTCTAAACATTGTGTCTTTCAGATCTCCCTCCCAGCTGTCCCCTTCCTTTTCTCCCCTTCCCTCGCTTGATCCTTTCAATTGACTGTGCTTTAACAGCATTCAGCAATTGGGAGTATCAAGAGGTGGACACATTTGAGCATCGGTTTGATCCTGAAGAGTTTGTCCAGCTGGCAAAATAACAAGCCCACAAATAACATCCCAGTCAAGACAATATCAATATGGCCACTTTTGAGAATGTTCTTAAGGCCTTGTCCATGGTCCGAAAGGATGTGGCGGCCTCTAGAGCAGAGACTGCAGCTTTGCCCAATTGTGCTGATTGTTTGCAGTGCAAACTGGGGCAGGGAGGTGCTCCTGAATCTCGTTGGATACAGACATGCTTAATCCACACCTTGTAGCTTCCTGATTCAGCTCCTCAGGCCAGCAAAATGACTGCTGCATCACGTGAAGGACTCTGCAGGGGGACAAAGGGACTACCCATCCCAAAAATCTTCTGCCCAGGAGGAGGGGCTGCCTGCACTTCCCCGCGCCACTGTGCTTATAGTGCCTGGCTCGCTCACTCCCCCAGTGCAGGATGCTAAGGACTCTGCTGGGGGCCAGAGGGACTACCCCTTTCAGAAATCTTCTGCCCAGGAGGAAAGGCTGCCTACATTTCCCCACGCCACCGTGTTTATAGCACCTGGCTCACTCCTGTGGCTCGAGATCTAAGGACTCTGCTGGGGTCCAGAGGGACTACCCATCCTAGAAATCTTCTGCCCAGGAGGAGGGGCTACCTTCACTTCTCAGCACTGCAGCCTTTATATCGCTTGGCTCACTCCTGCAGCATGTGCACGTCAACTGCCGTGCCTGGGCAAAGCCCTTGCCAAGGGCGGGCCCATTCTGAGCCCATCAGCGCCACAAAGAGGCAGAGCAGGGCCAGCCTTATTGGCTCTGGTTTCTACAATCCATCAAACTGATGCCTATGAACTGTGATCAGTGACAGAACTGTAATTATTCTTTATTCTAGTACATAAGGGAGCTAGTGATGGGGAAGAGAAAGGCTCAGAGCAGCCGTGTAAGTTTGGCTGCTCATTCAAAAGCTCCTAAACTCCCAGAACAATCAAACCATGCAGCTGTGAATTGTGTCATAAGTGAAATTGACAATCTGATTGAAGAAGTGGAAACTATTTTGGAAAACTAAAGATATAAATGGAGGGAAATTAGCAAAAGATGGGAAGGTTTCATACTTTTTTAAGACAAAATCTAGATCTTGAGACAACCAGTCCAAAACTGTCTCTGATCCAGTCACTGATAGAAGGGCAGTGCCTACACAAGATCTAGAAACTCCAGTTAATAGTGCAGACACCTAAATTCACACAGACATTGAATGTCCAAATAGATTAGCTGCACTGCAGGAGGTTTGTGATCCAGCCCCTCAATCCCACTAACAGATTGTTTCTGTTTCTTCTCCATCGTCCCCACAGGCACATCCCTCCATTCCTGATCTTTTTCATCCTTCAGTGTAGTCATTGTTATAATCTCTGCTAGAAGAGAAGTTGCACATCTGAAGGGTATTCTCCTGGGTGTAGTTAAAACTCTTAGCAATTTGTTAGTGGTTCAGTCTCCACCAACACCTTTGTACGATAGTGCTCAGAGAGCCAAAGTGCTAAGGTGTCAACTGGCCTCCAAATGCTTGCTTATGGTTACTGCTGCATCACTTACGCTTCTGCTTCTCTCCCTCGAAGTGGCTGTTCAAGATCCACATAGGCACCCTGTGGGAAGTTTAGGTCATTGCTCCAATATAACTTCTGATCCGCCTTTACTAACTGGTAGTAGACCTGTCCCTGTTTATGTTCCAGAACTTGTTCATGTTCCACCATCCTGTCCTCTCCATCGACCCTCTACTAGTCTGATGTGGGGGCCACATAACCAAGATGCACTGGTTCCACATCAAGGTTGCAAAGGGGTAAATGCCGCCAACAGGCGACTCAATCTACATGATACGGGTTTCAAAATTGCCCCCTAACTTCTGTGAAAGAAGTGACTCTGAAAAAAATGGTCCTTCAATGGATTAGGTGCATCAGGCAGTGCCACTCTATTATCCATTTGGATATTACTTATGTAAAATGCCACATAGCGCCTGCTTGATCCTGGGGTGCGATTGAAGTGAATTTTATTTCCTCTGAACTGGCAAATGGTTTGATCTCTTTGCATCTACATTCCCCCCCACAATGGTTCAGAGATGTGTGCCAAAAATAGCCTGTTGTACCTCACCACATTAACTCCCAGTGATGTGGGTGCAGTGGCTGTGAGGGTACGTCTACAGTGAAGATTGATATTGGCCAGAAGAATGGGACACAGCGCATCAGTCGACAGGACAGTGGTCTGGCAATGGCTGATTGACTGCAGAAACCGCCTGTTTGTATAACCCTTGTGTCTGCCCCTTCATCCCTGGCATCTACCCATTTTTCCCCACATTTGGGAGGGCTCCTCTACTCAGGATTCAGGCATGAGGAGGTTATTCTTGATTCAGTTATAAAGGGGTCTTTTAATGTTCCTGTATCAACAATGCATCCCACACTACCTAAGTTGATTACCCCGATGCCCCAGCAGGTTTTGAAAAGCCTAAGTTCTGCTTTCTAACTTATCTCCTGGAATATTGCTGGAATTCTGTGTAAAATGGAGGTTGGGGACTGGGGTTTGTTCACTGATAAATTTGATTTTTGTATCTCTCAAGAGACAGGCTCTCACCAAAGTTCATAGGCAGGGCTTCTAAACACATTGTATTGAAGCATTACCCTTGATATCTGTCAGGCCATCTGGGAGGCTTATTCTAAAATATTGCTTGAATGTGTTATTAAGAAGATCAATATTGATTCCTGTGATCTCTTAGTTCTTATCTTGACCCTTAAGTCTGGGATTCCTTATTTGCTGGTTAATATTTACAAAAGGTTGACCCCTTTTACTAAACCTTCCCAGACCTCAAGTATTTTCAACACTTTCTTGGTAGAGTTTGGCCCCAGTCATAATGTGATTATTGCAGGAGATTTTACTGTGCCTTTCGAACCCTACACCCCTTTTTTGCAATTAGTCAAGGAAGAAGATGACTCCAGTGAGGTACCCACCTCTAACAAATCACCTAAAAGGAGCTCTGCTGCTCTTCAGATTATTGATATAATGTTCATGTGATGTAACAGATGTTTTCCCTCAGATTTGGTTGCAAAGCCATATTGATTTCATGCTTCTGGATGTATGGGTATGGCAGGAAAGAAAAGACATGGTAGTTTTAGACTGGCATGATAGTGACCATTTCCCAATCGTACTAGACTGGGATAAGTCACAGATAAGGAATAGAGAGAGTCCAATCCCATATGTCCCACAGAGTTCTGTGTTCATATGCAACAATAAACAAAAGGTGAAATGGGAAGCTCTCTCTCATTCACAAAAAGCCTCATCTAAAATGTAAAGATTTGTATCAGATGACTTGCAAATTATTGAGTGTCAATCCCTGTCCCCTAACCAGATCACAGTAGTGCATGAAAACATTTTTATTAAAATAGGCATTCTGTTTGTAAGGTATTGCAAAAATGGAAAGTGCACTTGGTTTACAAGGATGAATAAGTGGTTCAATGAAACTTGCGAAACTGCCAAGAAGGTTTTGGTTAAAGCCTTAAAGAGTAACCAAAGAATACACATTACTGAAGCCAGAAGGAGATATACCAGAGCTATTAAAACCAGTAAGGCCCAGTGGGATGCTGGAATATGGCATGACTTATGAGAAGCAGTAAGGCTCAGAGACAATAAGAGTTTTGGGCATTTGGTTACATATAACGGGCGCAGAGATTTAACACGCCCTGATTATAATATTGCCCCAGAAGTCTGGATGAACCACTTCTCGACCCTTTATGGGGAGGTACATTTTGTAATATGTGATGGACCATTAGAGTCCTTGCCAGCTTTCACTGTAGCATTTACTGGTGAGGAGGTAAAACCATTTTCCCTCAAAGAAACCCTAGATTCAATCCAGGCCCAGAAACACAGAAAAGCCCCTGGCTTGATTAGAACCCCTGCAGAGTTATTTAGTAGTGAACCTCAGGCATGTGGCCCCTACATAAACTCTCTGTCTAATGCTTTGATGGCGGGACCTCCAATTACGAGTTCCTGGAAAGGAGTGGAGATAATTCTTTTCCACAAGAAGGGAGACAAAAGTGCTCCTGGAAACTACACACCCATAAGTCTGATTGATAATACTCACAAAGTTTACATTATGCAAATTCTATCCAGACTATGGGACTGGATTTCCCAAGCTAAAGTGTTATCCCACTTACAAGCGGGATTTAGATCCCACATTCGTTCAATCGATCAGATTGTTCGGTTCCAGTCTATTAAATGGAAAATAATTGATATTGTGTTGTATGTTGCGTTAGTGGACTTATGTTCCACATTCGATCTTGTTCCGAGGGCAAAACTTTGGGAGGTTCTGTCCAAGATCAGGGTTCCGGGGGGGGGGAACTACTGTTCCTAACCCAGGCCTTACAGATGGAAAATTTTGCACCAGTCAGGTGGGGCTTGCCCAGGGAATTGACTGAGGCTATCCCAATCAGGAGGGGAGTTAGACAAGAGTATGTTTTGGCTCCCAGGCTTTTTCTTTTGTATATCAATGGCTGCATCCCTTATCTTTTAAACTGTGTAAATGACTCTCCAAAGGTGAAGGATCATAAAATACTGTGTCTTCTCTTTGCAGCGGACACTCTGCTAATGTTGTAAATTCCTTGAGGTTAGTCTAGCCTCCAGGACAAATTTTAAAAAAAATTGTGCTGAACACGGCTTGAAGTAATAAAAATAAGTATATGGTCTTTTGTACCCGTAGGAAAATCATTAAGAGTAAGGTATTTTTAGGGGGCAAGGCGCTAGATAGAGTTGACAAGTTTGACTATTTGGGAGTTAGAATAGAAGATTCCCATATATGGGAAGCCCAAATAGAGAAAAGTGTTTTGACTTTAAAATAAAGATCAGGGTCTATTATACGATTTGCCATAGGCCATCCTCTTCTGCCATCTTCCCTCCTCTGGATATATTTAACATTCAAACCTGTGGGGTTGCCCTGAATGGGGCAGACTTGTGGGATATTGCAACCTTGGTATCTTCGACAAAAACACACTCTTGAGACTCCTACCAGTGAACCTATTGTTCAACTAGAGTAGATTTAAATCTAAGATTAATCTCCAGTATTGCCAAGCTGAGACCTATTTTATTTTGGATAAGGGCTTGGTTTAATGAGGAAATGGGCCCATGCAGGGTATGTATTAGAGCTATATTAGATGTCCACCATGATGAGAAGATTCCCTGGCTTCCGCATTTAAAACTTGGTTATACAAGTTGGGCTTGGAAGGTTTTTGCTTGAAGTCTGATTGATAATACTCACAAAGTTTACATTATGCAAATTCTATCCAGACTATGGGACTGGATTTCCCAAGCTAAAGTGTTATCTCACTTACAAGCGGGATTTAGATCCCACATTCGTTCAATCGATCAGATTGTTCGGTTCCAGTCTATTAAATGGAAAATAATTGATATTGACAGGGATGTGTTGTATGTTGCGTTAGTGGACTTACGTTCCACATTCGATCTTGTTCAGAGGGCAAAACTTTGGGAGGTTCTGTCCAAGCTCAGTGTTCCAGGGGGGGGCACTACTGTTCCTAACCCAGGCCTTACAGATGGAAAATTTTGCGCCAGTCAGGTGGGGCTTGCCCAGGGAATTGACTGAGGCTATCCCAATCAGGAGGGGAGTTAGACAAGAGTATGTTTTGGCTCCCAGGCTTTTTCTTTTGTATATCAATGGCTGCATCCCTTATCTTTTAAACTGTGTAAATGACTCTACAAAGGTGAAGGATCATAAAATACTGGGTCTTCTCTTTGCAGCGGACACTCTGCTAATGTTGTAAACTCCTTGAGGTTAGTCTAGCCTCCAGGACAAATTAAAAAAAAAATTGCGCTGAACACGGCTTGAAGTAATAAAAATAAGTATATGGTCTTTGGCACCCGTAGGAAAATCATTAAGAGTAAGGTATTTTTAGGGGGCAAGGCGCTAGATAGAGTTGACAAGTTTGACTATTTGGGAGTTAGAATAGAAGATTCCCATATATGGGAAGCCCAAATAGAGAAAAGTGTTTTGACTTTAAAATAAAGATCAGGGTCTATTATACGATTTGCCATAGGCCATCCTCTTCTGCCATCTTCCCTCCTCTGGATATATTTAACATTCAAACCTGTGGGGTTGCCCTGAATGGGGCAGACTTGTGGGATATTGCAACCTTGGTATCTTCGACAAAAACACACTCTTGAGACTCCTACCAGTGCACCTATTGTTCAACTAGAGTAGATTTAAATCTAAGATTAATCTCCAGTATTGCCAAGCTGAGACCTATTTTATTTTGGATAAGGGCTTGGTTTAATGAGGAAATGGGCCCATGCAGGGTATGTATTAGAGCTATATTAGATGTCCACCATGATGAGAAGATTCCCTGGCTTCCGCATTTAAAACTTGGTTATACAAGTTGGGCTTGGAAGGTTTTTGCTTGAAGTCTGATTGATAATACTCACAAAGTTTACATTATGCAAATTCTATCCAGACTATGGGACTGGATTTCCCAAGCTAAAGTGTTATCTCACTTACAAGCGGGATTTAGATCCCACATTCGTTCAATCGATCAGATTGTTCGGTTCCAGTCTATTAAATGGAAAATAATTGATATTGACAGGGATGTGTTGTATGTTGCGTTAGTGGACTTACGTTCCACATTCGATCTTGTTCAGAGGGCAAAACTTTGGGAGGTTCTGTCCAAGCTCAGTGTTCCAGGGGGGGGCACTACTGTTCCTAACCCAGGCCTTACAGATGGAAAATTTTGCGCCAGTCAGGTGGGGCTTGCCCAGGGAATTGACTGAGGCTATCCCAATCAGGAGGGGAGTTAGACAAGAGTATGTTTTGGCTCCCAGGCTTTTTCTTTTGTATATCAATGGCTGCATCCCTTATCTTTTAAACTGTGTAAATGACTCTCCAAAGGTGAAGGATCATAAAATACTGTGTCTTCTCTTTGCAGCGGACACTCTGCTAATGTTGTAAACTCCTTGAGGTTAGTCTAGCCTCCAGGACAAATTAAAAAAAAAATTGCGCTGAACACGGCTTGAAGTAATAAAAATAAGTATATGGTCTTTGGCACCCGTAGGAAAATCATTAAGAGTAAGGTATTTTTAGGGGGCAAGGCGCTAGATAGAGTTGACAAGTTTGACTATTTGGGAGTTAGAATAGAAGATTCCCATATATGGGAAGCCCAAATAGAGAAAAGTGTTTTGACTTTAAAATAAAGATCAGGGTCTATTATACGATTTGCCATAGGCCATCCTCTTCTGCCATCTTCCCTCCTCTGGATATATTTAACATTCAAACCTGTGGGGTTGCCCTGAATGGGGCAGACTTGTGGGATATTGCAACCTTGGTATCTTCGACAAAAAGACACTCTTGAGATTCCTACCAGTGCGCCTATTGTTCAACTAGATTAGATTTAAATCTTAGATTAATCTCCAGTATTGCCAAGCTGAGACCTATTTTATTTTGGATAAGGGCTTGGTTTAATGAGGAAATGGGCCCATGCAGGGTATGTATTAGAGCTATATTAGATGTCCACCATGATGAGAAGATTCCCTGGCTTCCACATTTAAAACTTGGTTATACAAGTTGGGCTTGGAAGGTTTTTGCTTGAAGCCTTCTGCATTACCCCAAGGTGCCCAGGATAAGGTTAAACCGTCCTTTTGGGACTTTGTTCTAGGAGCCAAGCTCTCCACAGAATCCCCAGGTACCTTGGAAGACTCTTTTTTATTGTTCAAGTGCGTATTTGAGTATAAGCCATACTTAAACATGGTCATCATTCTTGCTGCACGGACCCTTTACGTAAAATTTAGGCTAGGTGTTTTAACCCTGGCCACATTTACTTGATCCTGGAAGGAGAAGTGAGAAACGTCTACTCTGTGTAAGATGGGTTGTATGGTAGCTGAGAATATTGAGCATGTGTTATTTTTTTGCAAGGCTTACGCCATACAACGATCATGCTGGATTATTCCTCTTTGCAAGCTTTTAGGCTTTCGGGATTACCACACAGCACTTACGGTATGCAAAACAAATACCAGCGACTGTGCCCTGGACTCAATTACAAGATATCTATGGGCAATATGGCATATCAGGTTAAAGGCAGTTTCAAAATAGTAATGACCATTTCTTTGCACACATACATCACTTGAGTTTAATGTGTTGGTGATAGTCCTCAAACCTGTTTCATTTGATGGCTTATTTTTAACTTTTGTGAATGATTGTAGTTTGACTTCCTGGAAGTTCTTTTTAGTCAGAGGGTGTCATTTTACGAATTTCCATTACATTTTTCATGGATTGGGAAATATGCTGAGTTTGGGATTAGTGGACTGCAATTGTCAAAGAACTTTATTTTTCAGAAGAACATTGTCATTTTTTAATATAAATGTACATCTCTTCTTTTATTGTATTTTATTAAATGTTTTATATCGCACCTTTTATGGTTCTATGGAACCAAAATAAAGGAAATATGAAATTAAATTAAATTAAATACAGCGCAATCATTTTGATGCTGGTGCACACAGTTTTACAGGCTGTTCAGCTTGGTCTACTGGTGAAATAGCAACACCAGTAGTGGTCCCTCCTAGGTTGGTAGAAGTGCCCACCACTATCCCTTTGGCTGCATTAGAAAGGTACACAGCAGATGTCAATAAGCGGCAGGTGTTTCTCACCCAAGTCCTTTTGTACGTTACATGCTGGCCGACGGCTTTCCCCACGGCCCAATCCAGGATGGAAATTATGATCTCTTACCTTTCGGGGCGATGCTGCGCAATGGGCAGTGCCCTTAGTTAGACGTGACAATTCCCTTTTGTATAATTGGGAGGAATTTAGAACAGAATTTGAGAAATTCTTTGATCAGCTTGCTGTGTCTTTTTCAGCTGATCAAGAACTGTTAGAACTCAAACAAGGTAATAAAAACTTAGTGACACATCTTAGTAAATTTCAAAGATTGGTAGCTGGAACAGATTGCCCAGAGGCTAAACAAGCAGCATTATTTTACCAAGGCTTGTGAGAAGAGTTAAAAGATGTTATTGCACAAATAGCCCCTCAGCCGAGAACGTGCACTGACTTAATCAATCTGGCACTGAGGTTAGTGAAAGAAAGGTTGACAAAAGGTGTGGAGAGCGAGCCACACAGAGATTTGACAAAGGGAGAGCCTCTATGACCACGTCAGAAATGTTGGCTGATCCTATGGAAATAGGTACAGTTTTTGCCTCATTGTCTAAGGAAGAGAGGGAACAGAGAAGGAAAAATGGTCTCTGTGGGCGAAAAGGTCATTTTGTCAAGGATTGCATGGTTAAACCAAGAGACAAAATTACACCACGTAAGGTAGCAGTTCCTAAAGTGGAAAAAGACATTCCTCAGGAAAACTAAGGGGCTTAAAGACCACAGAAGGGAAACCTTTGAGCATAATTTCTGTCCCTTCTCTACATGTTTACAACAAATCATTGGTGAAACACTTGAAATTGCCTCTCCAGGTCTGTGTAAACAACAAATGGCTTTCGGTTGAAGCAATGGTAGATTCAGGAGTAACTGGGAACTTTGTAGATAGTTCTTTAGCAGCCACTTGGCGTATTCCGTTGGTGCAGAAACCAAATCCTGAATCTGTGGTGGCTTCAGATGGAAGTCAGTTGTCTTCAGGTCGAATAACAGATGACACTTCAGAAGTACAAGTCATGATTTTTACTCATCATTTGGAAACTCTACAGTTCAATGTAATTAATGCTCCACAATATGGCATTGTTTTGGGCATCCCATGTATTGGTAAGTATACCCCACCATAGACTGGGTGGCCAAAAAGGTAACGTTTAAGTCAAAATATTGCAGGCATGTCTGTTTAAAGGTCAAGGACTCAGTAGCAAACAATTTAACTACTTGTCTCAAGATAGCTATAGCAGCTGAAAAATAAACAGTGTTACCTCATTAGTATTCCGAATTTCAAGATGTGTTCAGTGACCAACCATTTGAACAACTGCTGACACACAAACAGTGTGACTGTGAGGTAGATCAAAAGGAAGAAAATTTGCATTTACATCAATACCTGGACAAGTATACTTGGCAAACAGTTTTTTTCAACCACCAAAGTCCCCGGCTGCCTCACCTCTGTTCTTCAGCCCCAAGACCAATGATAAATTGAGACCTTATATGGACTATCGTACCGTAAAAACAAAGTGACGATAAATAATAGATACCCGTTGCCTTTAATACATTTTCTGTTAGATCAAGTAAAGAAAGCAGTCAGTTACACTAAATTAGATCTGAAAGGGGATTATTATTTGGTTAGAATTTTACAAGGGGGTGAATGGAAGATAGCCTTTGGCACTCGATATGGCTTATTCAAGAATAGGGTCATGCACTTTGGACTATACAATGTTCCAGCTGCATTCTAGTTCTATTTGCACTATGACTTATGGGAATTCCTGGACCTCTTTGCCAAAGTCTACTGAAGCTGAACATTATCATCATGTTTGTGCTGTTTCAAGAGCTCTCACATGACACCACTTATTTTGTAAGATCACTAAGTGTCAATTTAATGTGTCCAAGATCGAATTCTTGGGATTAATTTTGTCACCAACAGGGCTGGAGATGGCTGAAAGAAAAGTGCAAGCTGTTAAGGACTGGCCAGTACCTCAAAATGTACGTGATGTACAATGCTTCCTAGGGTTTGTAAACTTTTATCATTGGTTTATTAATCACTTCTCAAATGTAGTAACACGAATCACATCAGTGTTACGAAAAAGCACTCAGTTTGATTGGAGTTTGGAAGCGGATGAGGCTTTTTGTCATCTAAAGTCTGCATTCACAACAGCACCCATATTGGCACACCGCATCTGGACAAGCCATTTATTGTAGAGGTGGATGCCTCCAGCAATGCCAAAAGGGCTGTTTTATCCCAAAGAAGCTCTCAAACTCGTCAATTGAAACCCAATGCGTACATGTGTAGGAAGCTTAATGAGGCACAGTGCAACTATACCATGGCAGAAAAAGAACTGCTTGCCATCTGTGATGCCTTCAGTGAGTGGAGACATTATCTACTGGGAGCCAAACATCCCACAGCAGTGTATTCCTGCCATAGAAATCTTCAGTTCATGAAGTCCTCAAAAAATCTCTCCCCTCGACAATTACGGTGGATACAATACTTTGCCGAATTTGATTTTATTGTAACATATCAACCAGGCATAGAGAACAGGAAGGCTGATGCTTTGACATGCCAAGACAGTTAACAAGTTTTGCCAGAACAACCAAAGGCCATCATTGATCCATGTAAGATGATTTTGTACTAGTAATACGCAAGCAGAAGACTTTGTACAAAAAATATGATTGGCTATTCAGAAACCTATTTTGAGGAAATGGCTTACCACAAACTCCGAATGGAAAATAAGACAGGGGTTACCAGTCAGACATTCACAGACTTTGGTGCCCATGAAAGACTTAAGGAGCTAGGTGCTTTTTTACTCAGCACCATGTGCTGGACATAATGGTTTAAAAAACATTCTGGAGAGAGTAACCAGACAAATCTGGTCACCAAATGTGAAGCGGGATGTTGAGCTATTTGTGACCAGATGTGAAGCTTACGGCTTACTACAGCCCTTGGTAATCCCTAATTTACCATGGGAAAACATCTCACTCGATTTTATAGTAGGTTTCCCAAAGGATAAAGGTCATACAGCAATTCTAGTAGTCAACAACAGTCTAACAAAGATGGGACATTCTATTGCATGTCAACAGGTACCCACAGCAGATCAATTAGAACAATTACTCTTAACTCATGTGGTACGTTCACATGGGTTACCCAAGGTCATTGTGTCAGCTCAGGGAACACAATTCACAGCCCTATTTTGGAAATATTGGTGCTCAAGTTTGCAGATGTCCCCAGCTTTATCCACCAGTTTCTACCAACAAACAACCAGCCAGATAGAGCGTCTAAATCAGACACTTAAGCAGTATTTACGGTGTTATGTAGTCTCAGCTACATAAGCATAGGTTAATCTGTTATGGTTAACAGAGGTGGCATACACCAATACACAACATACGTCTACACTCTTTACACCCTTTTATGCCAACTAAGGTTTTCACCCATGTTACATCCCTTTGTACCCTCCTAGAATGCATAAGGCACATCCAGGATAGTCTAAAAAGAGCTAAAAGGCAATTAGAAAAGGCAAAAGGAAAGTACAAAATACAGGCAGAAAAACACAGACGAAAATGTATGTTATATCAAAAAGGTGACAGAGTATGGCCATCTACTCGGAATTTGCAGTTCAAATGACACAGTATGTTTCACTCAAGATTCAGTGGACCTTTTGTAGTGGTGAAACAGGTGAACCCAGTATTAGTTAAGGTGACATTAGTTTTTACATTACGAATACATCCTGTCTTTCACAGCTCATTATTAGAACCAGCCCAATTACCGAAGACTAGGAGACCCAAGCGCATTTGGGTAGATGGTGAGAAAGAATACAAAGTAAAGGCGATCCTTAACTCACGTTGGAAAAGAACCAAGTTATGGTATTTAATTGCTTGGAAAGGATTTGGTCCCGAGGGGAACTCTTGGGAGTCAGCCACAGGGGTCCATGCCCCAAGATTGCAGAAACAGTTTCATGAGCGCTTCCATGCAAACCTGGGCCCTGTCAGTGGTCTCCTGAAGGGGGGTGTACTGTCAAGCCTCAGCTCCTATCACCACTGAATGCTGTCAGTATCATGAACTTGGTCTCTCTACATTACCAGCATGGTTCAAGATAGTGAACTCAATGGAGAACTCAGTAACTCAAGTGCACAACATATATTTGAACACTGTACTATCTGTATAGTTGTCCGTAATGAGTAAGACCAAAAAACTCATAGGTTCCATTGATCAGTAGCTGTAAGAGGTCTATTACATTGTTTGCACTACAACTCCCATAACTGTGCTGCTTTACAGGAAGAGCAATACCCGGTGGTCATGTTGGGTTGGCAGGGTTATAAAATGCAGCCCTCTCTGCTGATCATCGCTTGCTATTGAGAGACGTCAGCAGGTTTGCAGCATCAGGCTTAGGGTACCGCGGTGGTGCTTAGAGCCACTTTGAAAGGAGATAGCTCAGCGTTACGAGGGAAAGCAGACAAGCAAAGGACATTGCAAGCAGTAAGGGTGCACTTGCACCAACAGTCTCATCTTTGATAGTGCCCTTGAATCACTACACTCCAGAGCAGCTGGACAGAGAATTCCAGCCAAGAACCAACACCTGACTGAGCAGGCAAGTTGCTTGAAGGTCAAGAAGTAGTGGGTGGGCTCCGCTAACTTCTGAGGTGCATGGGGCGAAGGAGATGCCCACCCTCCTGGGTGAGCGGGCAGGGGACACACGCGGAGGGGCTGCTGGGAGGGCGGTGCTGGTAGTGGGGGTGGCGGCTGTACCCGTTGATGCGGCGGGCACAGAGGTGCCCGCCACCGCAAGGGAGCTCCCATCAGAGGAGGAGTCGCTGTCACTGGTGTCTGCTCCTGTCCCCGCCATGGAGCTCCCCTCGCCCTCCATCCCACTGGTGGCTTCAGACTCCGTCGCTTCACCATCCAGGGCCAAGTGGGTTGTAGCTCCCTCCTGCTCCGGTGCCACTGCTCCTCCGCCTGATGATGCTATTGCACACAAGAACAGGGAGACCACAAAAAGAGGGGGGAAAGACAGAAGAAAAACATGTTCTGTGCATGCAACACCACTACCGTTGGCGGACACAACACACAGGGAGCAGCCCTCAGCACTACCCCATGCACTAACAGTTCCTAGAAAATTCACCTGACCATAGGGTACGAGGCCTAAGCCCAATTGCTGCACACCTGGAAGTCACAGAAGCCTGACTAGGTGTAGATGGCTCTTACCACTAGTGGGGTTGGGGTGCCACATAACCTGCCTCACAAAGGACCTTGCCTACCAAGTTCGCCCTGGCCTAGGGGAACCCACTGCCCACCTCCCCCACCCAGACACCTCGTAATGCGCGCAGAGTCAGCTGAATGAGAGTGTACTCACCCCCTTGTGGCTGCTGTGATGCCCTCAAGCACCCATCCAACTCCGGATAGTCCACCGCCAGGATCCGGGACATCAGGGGGGTCATGGTGCGACGGGCACCCCTTCCACGTTGGTCGGCCATCCCCAGCTGGGCCTCCGCCGACTTCTTGCTCCAGCAGCGAAGGTCCTCCCATCTTTTACGGCAGTGGGTGTTCTGTCTGTGGTAGACCCCGAGTGTCCGGACGTCCTTGGCGATGGCACGCCAAATACCCTTCTTCTGGTGGGCGCTGACCTAGAGGAATGGTACGGGGGAAAGGAAATTACTCACCCACCCGGACCATCATACTCATTGCCCACCAGTTCCCACCCATGCCCTGACGCACATACACTCACCATCCGCACATGCAGGCCTCAGCCCCCCCATGTATCTTCCATCCGCACCACTCAAAGCAGGTATTGCCCATGCAGCATGCCTACAGTGTACTCACCTGTTTGTCTGGAGGACCGTACAGTTGCGTGTACTGGGGGAGGATCCCATCCACTAGTTTCTCCAACTCCTCCGAAGTGAAGGCAGGGGTCCTTTCCCCAGACACTGTAGCCATTCTCACTTCCAGACACAGGTCACAGCAGCACTTGCAGTGTAGGTCCTCGCCTGTTGAAGGTCAGGTATCAAGTGAGTGAACAGACAGAAAATGGCGGTCACGTCCGCGGCGGTGCGTACCGTCACTGCCGGCGTACATCGTCATTGGCTCCTGAGACCCATAGGGCCCAATGTTAACCAATGAAGAATTGCGCCGCGGTCTTCAACCGCCCACAGCGACGGTGTACAACGCCAGCGCAGTTACCTCATATCCCCTTTTCCCACCTTACAGGTCAGGCAGCCGCCACTTCAGGGGGCCACATGGGATGGATGAAAACTGCGTCACACATATCTAGGCCGGGAATACAGACAGATACCAGCACATTGCGGATTACTAAGGTTTCTGCAAATAACACATTGTGATACCTCAGTGTTGGATGACTCTCTGCTCGCTGTTCTCCTCCATAGGGCACGTCTGCTGGGGCAGGTGATGAGATGGCGGCATCCTCCGGTGTACAGACCCCTGGTGGACCTGTCAACAATGGAAGAGAGACACATCATAATCACATACAGACTTGATCGTGCATCCTGGAACTGTGTGCCCAGTTGGAGCCAGACCTGATGTCAGCTTTCTGCCATCCCACAGGGATACCCCCTCTAGTGCAGGTCTTGTCTGTACTCCATTTCCTGGCCAGTGGGTCTTTTCAAACAACAGTGGCCATGGCATCAGGGATGTCCCAGCCAATGTTCTCTAACGTGTTGTCCAGAGTGTTGTCTGCCCTGGTGAAACACATGCGCAGCTACATCGTTTTCCCTCAGGTGGAGGATATGCCCACAGTGAAAGGTGACTTCTATGCCCTGGGACATATCCCCAACATCATTGGTGCCATTGATGGTACACATGTGGCATTTGTTCCCCCCCCGCAGGAATGAACAGGTGTACAAAAACCGGAAAAGCTACCATTTGATGAATGTGCAGATGGTGTGTTTGGCAGACCAGTGCATCTCCCATGTGAATACCAAGTATCCTGGCTCTGTGCATGACGCTTAAATTTTGAGAAATAGCAGCATCCCTTATGTGATGGGGCAACTCCTGAGGCACCATGTGTGGCTAATAGGTGAGGCCAAGGTCCCAATACAGTTGACATAGGTGTGTGGGTATGGGGTTGTCCCTAAGGGTTAGTGTGTGACTAACAGTTGTCCCTCGACATTTGCAGGTGACTCTGGTTACCCCAACCTGTCATGGCTACTGACCCCAGTGAGGAATCCCAGGACAAGGGCAGAGGAACGCTACAATGAGGCACATCGGTGAACTAGGAGGATAATAGAACGCACCTTCGGCCTCCTGAAGGCCAGATTCCGGTGCCTCCATCTGACAGGTGGTTCCCTATACTACTCACCGAAGAAGGTGTGCTAGATAATCATGGCCTGCTGTATGCTGCACAACCTGGCTTTGCGACGGCAGGTGCCTTTTCTGCAGGAGGATGGGCCAGATGGTGGGCTTGTGGCAACTGTGGAGCCTGTGGACAGTGAAGAAAAGGAGGCAGAAGAAGAGGATATCAACAACCGAAACAACATCATCATGCAATACTTCCAGTGAGACACAGGTAAGAAGATGTCACTGCTTCCCACATCTCATAGTATTGTTGGAGCTAGCATAAGTCTGTCATTTTCACTCAGTGTAAGTCACTTTGACTTTCCATTTCACAGATCTGGGTCCCACTTTGTGCCTTCTGCTATGTTTACTCCTGGCCTACAGCTGTGTTACATTGGTATGTGAACAAGTACATTGACATTGCTATATTCCATAGATATTGCAATTACACATTTGTGAAAGCACAGACTGACTCCAGATTGTTTTGTGATTGAAGTGTGTTTATTCCTGTGCAAATAAGTGGAGGGGGTTTTAAAATCAGCTGGGGTGATGGTGGAGGTGTGTCCATGGCAGAGTCCTGTCTATTTGTTTCACAGGTGCATTGTCCAAAGGGGCATTGGAAGTGGAGCAATGGCAGTTTAAGGATGGACAGGGTGACATAGTGGGACAGAAGGGTGACATTCAGGGGGGTCTTATTTCCTGGCGGGGGTCTTGGCAATGTTCTCTGTCTTGTTCCTGGATCTCTGGGACTGTTTGCGGGGTGGTTCTCCATCTGCAGGGGGTGGGGTGCTGGTGTCCTGTTGTTCCTGTGGCGGTGCCTCCTGTCCACTAGCGGTGGCGGAGGTGGAGGGCTGTTCATCATCCAGGCTAGTATCAGGGGCCTGTTGGTGTGCCACTGTGTCCCTCCTGGTGTTGAGAAGGTCTGCCAGCACCCCTGCAATGGTGACTAGGGTGGTGTTGATGGACTTCAAGTCCTCCCTGATACCCAGGTAGTGATCCTCCTGCAGCCGCTGGGTCTCCTGAAACTTGGCCAGTACCGTGCCCATGGTCTCCTGGGAATGGTGATAAGCTCCCATGATTTTGGAGAGTGCCTCGTGGAGAGTGGGTTCCCTGGGCCTGTCCTCCCCCTGTCGCACAGCAGTCCTCCCAGCTTCCCTGTTATCCTGTGCCTCTGTCCCCTGAACCGGGTGCCCACTGCCACTGCCCCCAAGTCCCTGATCGCCCTGTGTTAGTGGGGTTGCATGGGTTCCCTGTAGTGGTGGACACACTGCTGATTGACGTGTCCTGGGGACAGAGGGATGGGCCCGCTGGGTGGGTGCTCTGGTGGTGTTTCCTGAGGGGGGAGGTTCAGTGGTGGTTTGTGACTGTGCCAGGGGAACCGACTGTCCCGAGGTCCCTGATGGGCCGGGCTGGTCATCTTGATCCAGGCGTGCGGAGCTGCTGTCATCACTATGGGTTTCTTCTGTGGCGGGACTGGATATGTCTGGCACCTCCTGTCCGGTGACGTTGGGTATGGGTCCTGTTGGGGTGTAAATGCATAGTTAGTGTATCTGTTTGTGCCATCTTATGCAATGGGTGAGTGAGCCTCTACTCCTGTGCTTGCATTATTGGCTTGGTCCATGTGTGATTGGTGATTTTGGGGTATGAGTGAGTCTCTGTACTGGACATGCTTTGGTGATGGGTGTCCATGCATTGGTGTTACATGCAGGGCTTGGATTTGGGATGTGTGGGTTGTGTTAGTGGGGTATCTGTGGGTTGTTGGGGTGATGGGTGTGAGGGTAAGGGTGGCGGTATGTGATGGCATGCAGGTGGGGTGTGGGGGATAAAGTAGTAAAGATATGTCTTACCAGTGTCCAGTCCTCCTGCTACTCCTTCGAGGCCCTCAGGATGCAGTTTTGCCAAGACTTGTTCCTCCCATGTTGTTAGTTGTGGGGTAGGAGGTGGGGGTCCACCGCCAGTCCTCTGTACAGCAATCTGGTGTCTGGATACCATGGAATGCACCTTCCCCCGTAGGTTGTTCCACCTCTTCCTGATGTCATCCCGTGTTCTTGGATGCTGTCCCACTTCGTTAACCCTGTCGACAATTCTGCGCCATAGCTCCATCTTCCTTGCAATGGACGACTGCTGCACCTGTGATCCGAATAGCTGTGGCTCTACACGGACGATTTCCTCCACCATGACCCTGAGCTCCTCCTCAGAGAACCTGGGGTGTCTTTGAGGTGCCATGATGTGGTCTGTGTGATGCGTGAGGTGGTGTCTGTTGTGATGTGTGAGGGGATGTGTTGGTGTGTGTTGTTTGAGGTGCGTGGATGTTGTGTAAGTGATGGTGTTGTGTGTCTGTGGATGCTGGTGTTGTTTTAGGTAGTCTCTCTCTCTGGCTTTCTTTCAAATTTCTGGTTGTAAGGGTCTGTGGGTGATGTGGGTGTGTGCTTTATATTGGATTGAGTGTGTGGGTGTGGTGTGTGTATGTGTATCAGGTGTGTGTATTTTGAATTGTCCAATGTGGTTGTGTTTTGTAAGTGTGTGTGTATTTTGAGCGCGTCGGTGTGTCCCGCCAATGGATTTCCGCGGTTGAAAGACCGTTGCGTTGATTCGAGGGTAGTGATACTGTGGGTGTATTCCTGTTGGCGTGACGGTTTTGTTATCGCCAGTTTATCACTGACCTTTGGTGTGGCGGACTTGTGTGGGTGTCTGTATTGTGGTGGATTCCGAGCTGTGGGTCGTAATATCTGTAGCGGAATTCCGTGGCCGCAGCGGTATGTTGGCGGTCTTCTGCACGGCGGAAAGCGGGATTTACCGCCAGGGTTGTAATGAGGCCCTGTGTCTTTCAGATTTCCCTCCCAGCTGTCCCCTTACTTTTCCCCTTAATTTTCTCCCCTTCCCTCGCTTGATCCTTTCAACTGTCTGTGCTTTAATAGCATTAAGCAGTTGGGAGTATCAAGAGGAGGACCCATTTGAGCATCGCTTTGATCGTGAGGAGTTTGTCTGGCTGACATTCCACTTCTGTTTACAAGCAGACTTTCCTTGCTAGCATTAAAGGCCATGTCTGCTTACTGCACAGGGCCCAGGCAAGAGAGGGATGAGATATGGAGCTTTCCCCTCCTTTTTTTAAATTTTACACGAAGGGGCTGACAGCCTGCTATATACTTAAGAGTGGCGGCCGAACATGTGGTACCTCAAGGCTTTCCTTCGTGTCCACAAACTTCATGGACACAAAGGAAAGTCTTTAGGTATCAATAGTGCTGCAGGTGCAGTGGTACTTGGGCCTCGGGCCTGAAGGGCAAACTAAACGCCAATTATGTGGGTTCAGAGCAAAAGAGTTTGAAAACTTCTGCCCTAGAAGAAGCGAAGCTGGCGTTGCGAAGTTGGATATGAAAACTACACCCACTGCAACATTAGAATTGCAGTGCAAACAGCAGGCAAAACTGGGCTCTAGTCTGCAACCCAAATGAGTGACTAGATGTGCACCTACTGCTTTGACTTAAGACTTTGTTTCAAAATAAATACAAAGGGTAAAGCACTCGATCTAAGCTGCGCAATTAGTCTGCACCTGTGCCTAATTGATGCCTATGCCTACTGTGTATTGGGGATGGTAGTCATAACCTATCTCCTAAATCGGGTAGAGAGAAATCCAGCCGGGAATATAGCACATTACTGAGACTTGTAATTTAGGGTATACAAACATAATTGTATTCTGATTGAACTATGTAGTATTTTGTTTGCTGTGAGATTAAAGTACTCTCTTTTACCTAAAAGATAAGTAGTTGACTGGACAATACATTGCTGTGTCTGTTCATTGACTGGTGCATTTGAGCTGCTGTTCCCCACACTAATTCCAGAAGACAGCTTTGATTGTCTCCCCTCACTACCATGAGAACCAAGAGCAGAAAGGGATGTACCTGAGATTGCTGAGCCATACTAGGACGGACCCTAGAGCACCAATGGCAAATGGCCTCAACCACCACATTGGGGTCAAGTTGTCTCTGCCTGCCCTGTGGCTCACCCCAAACTGGTTCTGACAAACATTTATAAAGTGCCAACAACCATTTCATTGGCATGTGGAGTATTCTCTAACTGGGAGCTCCTTCGTGTACAGCTAGAAATACCGTCAGTCAACTATGCCTGATGTTCATTGGTGTTTGTGTGAGATTAGTGGAGATGTATTTAATGTTTAGTGCAGAACTAATTTGTGTAAATTAGTGTGAAGTTAAATAGCATTAGATATGGTGAGATCGTGTAGCTTTCTTTTTATGTGTATGGATGGGTGTACCAAAATAGTTTCATGCTTTTCCTGCATTCGGAGGTCGATTGTCCATTGCTTAGCCAGAATAAGGTAACCTCTGTCTGCTCATCAAAATAAAGGTAGCTAATTAAGATTTATTGTTTTGCGCCTGAGGATGTGGTATGCTTAGTTGGCTTTATTAGAGTCTTTCCGTGCATTATGTTACTATAACGCACAGCAGTGCTTTTGGTTCCGCATGGTGTGAGTGGATGATGTAAGGTTTGTTAACATGCTGTCTGTGGATGACTATTTGAACATCTGTCAAGATCAATGGAGCACAACAATATTTTTCAGTGGAGACTTCTATTGGGAATATGAAATTAGAAGCAAGTGGGCATACACTTTCTGCATGAGGCAAGAATCATTTATACTAATTGTTTGGTGTGTTTCGGGATAGGGTGAAAAGTGCATTGTTTAAAGGAGCTCTTATGTCTGATTTGTTCCCAACCTCTCTAATTTTAGTTTGACTTATTTTCCTTACTTGACTAAAGCAAGAATCGTTTCCCCCAGCCCTGTACAATCCTAAAGATTCTTGTGGTACCTTCCAACTTTCCCTACTATCACTGCAGAAATCTAGTACATGAGTCCAGGCTTAAAGAGGCTATAAAGGAATCTGAATGATGGATGTAGGTTGGGCTATTTGCTGCAGTTGATTGAAAATCAGGTTACCCAGAGTAAATCACATGCCGAGGCCTTTAAAAATGGAGGGATATAGAGGAGGAAGAGCAAGATGGGAGACAGTAACACTGCAATGGGAATAGTGGAGCTCCATTAGAATCTTCAATGTTTTCCATCACCAGAATATCTCCCTCACTTTCTACCTCATGTCTAGCCTGAATAAATGTTGCCACACCATCTGGTACATAAAACCTTGCTTCATCTTCCCCATACAACCACAGGAACCACAGAATCCCTATTATTGTGTTAAGGCAGGACCAGTGCTCCAGGATGCTCTGGGCTTCAAAACCAGACCCAGAACTCCAATACGGAAGGGATGAGCAACTAATGTGTTAAATTGAAGATCTCTTTTATGTCTCCCTTGAGCTAGTCAATACTTTCTGACATGGAAGAAAAAGTACAGCCTTTGAAAATCTGGTCCTTTGTTTTTTATCTAGTGTAATTCATCCTATAGTTTTGAAGGTTCCCTAGTGTAGACCTTCTATACAGGTGATTATCGCCAGTTAAGATCTTCTGTGTCCAATGTCAATGTAGCACCCAGTTCTTCTTCTATGCCTGTGGCCCAACCCAGTTTTTGATTTTGAATATCCGGTTATCCCGAAAGGGGTGGCACGTTTCTTGCATTGTAATAATTATATAGTCTAAGTGATGGTGTGAAGTAAGCTAGAACATATGACGAGTGTAAAAGAAGGCATTGAGGAGCTTGCTGCCTAGATGCAGGCGAGGCTATGAGCAGCAATCTATCGGATATCAGGTTATTTTAGGTAAATCTGAAGGATAATGCCTTCTGGAAGTGGAGGGAGGGTTTAGGGAGAGAAGGCAGAGCAAGAGGGGAGATTCACAAGTATTTTGAACATTGGCTATCAACAGACCTTATCTGCCACATTTTCCACCTGCATGCCATCCCAAACATGTGATCCCACAGTATCTGGGACATTAAACCCTTCTCCAACTTACCAACACAACTAAAGTAACCTAAGATTCTCTGCTATTGTGGCAAAGCAATACCACAATACCAGACCCAAAATTGCAGGAATGAGCAACCAATAAGCAACCAATGTGTGACTGAGACATCCCTTTTTTCTTCCATGGGCTAGATAAAACATTCTAGAATTAAATGCACAATCTCTGAACTTTCGGTTTTCATGTTGTTTGATCTATTCCAGTCTATCTTGTAGGTTTGTAGAATGTGCCTGTTTCTTCCCTCTATTGTCGCATAGGCTCTCATTATCTTAATGGACTACTGGATTTGGGTGGCAGAATCACCTACACTGTGGGAGACTGAGCCTGAACCCACTACAGGTGACACGTGTCGGCCTAATCTGGGTTTTGTCCCAGCTAACTAGCAGTGTCTCAATAATGTTTTATTGAAGTAAATGCATCTTAGATAACGAAGCATGTATTGCAATAACTAGGACGATGAAGCATGACAGGATTAAAATTGTGACAAGGAGAGTAAAGCATAATAATAACGCTACCATATTGTCTCTGCGATCGTTAAGAATAACCCTACCTATCCTATGTTAGAGCACAGCATGTTAGTCTCTAATTCTGCCCTTCAGGTTTCCCTTGGAAGCCATCATCCCTCATACCTAAGCAAGAGGCCTGTAGTCTACATAAGCAGCTGCAGCGAAGCACTCAGCAATCAACATACAGTCGTAGTCATCTGGCTGGAATCTCCCTCTAATGTACATGGGTCAAAGTAGTGTTTTTATAATAAAACATCTGATGTTCTAAGAAAGGATCCCAACATAAGAGTGTGTATGTTTTTGGGAACATTAGAGACAAAGTGTACCACTTTTGCCGGCAACCTGTTTGCTAAAATAAGGTATGTAAAACTATAGCTAAAATGGCTACACAACACTATATCAGTGGGCAATGTCAGAAACTGTGGATCATCAGTTAGACCTGTCAGCCTTAGGGTGGTCTTCCTTCAAACTTTTTGCCTTCGCCCCTCCTATTTTTCAGATTTTTTTTCTGTTGGAATTAGGACTCTGTGCACTTTACCACTGCTAACCAGTGCTTAAAGTGCCTGAGCTCACTTGAAAAACACATGGAAAAATTAGCTTACACCTGATTAGCATATTTGATTTACTTATACATCCCTATTATGGTGGTATAACCAGGTAAGGTAAATTAAATGCACTAGTTGGCCTGCAACACTTATTGTGATACCCACTTATGGATCCCTTCCAAACATTTCAGGTTTGCCATTGCAGAGTGCCAGCAGTTTTAAACTGCTAATTCCAATTGGCATAATAAATCTTTTGTGAAGCCAAAAACTCCCTTTTCAACACATATCTCACCTCTAAACTAGCCCTAGGCAGCCCATATGGGAGAATGCATTTTAATTAAAAGGTTGGACATGTACTTTTACCTGGTAGTGAAAAACTCAAATATTTGGTTTTCTACCTTTGCCATAGGGTAACACTGGGTTACCTTATTACATTTGATAAGTGCTAACTTTTAAATGGGAAGGAGGGTTGAAAAGTAATGTTTGATGTCTGAGGGTTTGTATTTTAAAATCATCTTTAATGGTAAAGTCAGAATTTAAGCCACAATTTTGAAAATGTCACTTTTAGGAAGCTGACATTTTTCAGCCCTATCCATTTGATGTCTAAAGCCTGTTTCTGGGTCACATGATTGGTTATAGTTGGCTGTTGGCCTTTGTATATTTCTTCAAGACATCCACACATTAGAGGGATTAGATGTGCCTGGATGGGCCATCTCAGGCAGGATGGGATGGGGGCAGTGCTGTATACAGCCCCACATGCACTTCATAAGGCTGTGCCCTGCTCTCACATAAATAGCTGCAGACTAGCCTATTGTGCCTGCAGACAGACTGAGACCAGGGCAGGGAGGCGGGAAATTTCACACACTTCTGGAGAAGAACCCTCTAGAAATGTCCCCTACTTGAAAGCAGGCACTCCAAGGGCTAGTAGGCTGGCCTCCTGATCAGAGCCCCAAAAAGGCTCCAACCATCTTGAACTTGCACCTCCACCCTGCCTGAGTGGGTTCCGACCCTCCAAGTGGTGCCTCTAGCAATCACAGATCCTTGGAAGTGGTGTTAAAGGTGCCCCAATGCCCAACTCCAAAACTTGTGACTGAACATTTTCTACCAGAAAGTGCTCTGAGAACCGAGGGTCTAGGACCTACATGCTCGTTGATTCACCCAAGGTGCTTGCCGGTCGGCTTGACTTTTTATCAGCTTCCGCTACAATCTTCTCCGCAGCAACACATCCTGTTCAGCAGCTCCTCAAAGAAGGGGTATTGTATGTAAGTCTGAATTTAGGAATCTTCAGCACAACTTCCCGGAAGACAACACCTTCTCAGACACTGCCACCTGCTTTGACCCACTGAACTTTACCTTCTCAGACATTCTCTAAGTAAGAAGGTAAGCTGAGACCAGGCTACATCCACTTTGTGTACCCAAACCACAAACCATTGCAGTCGGCCATAACTTTTGACTTTGCCCCAATCTCGTGCAACTAGATGTCCACGGTTGGCACTTTGATCTTTTAGGCTTTATTTTTCACTTTAAACATTACAAAATTATAATTCCAGTTCTACTGACTGGAGTTTTGTAATTTTGATGTCAAATGATTTATTAAAATTGACTCTATTTTCCTAATTTGGTGTGGGATTTTTCTTGTGCTGTGTTTTCACTTTATTACCATTTAAGTGCTGCATAAATACTTTACACGTTGCCTCTAAGCTAAGCCTGATTTCTTTTGTGCTAAGCTACCACAGGGTTAAGCACTGATTAATTTGGTGAGTTCCTTGGTTAACCCTGACAGGGATTGTGGCTGTTGCTTGAGAAGGGCCCACACCCTCCTCAACTACCAACTCAATTTCTCACAGTCACCTTCATGGAAATAAAAAAAATAGGTGGAAGGAGTGAGAAGCAATTGACCAAAGTTTATGGGATGGATCTTGTGTTGGGTCAAGGAGTGGTCTAAAATAATGCATTAGTTAATTGATGTTTGTATGTTTATAACACATTTAGGTGAGTATGGGATCAAATTAGTGATCAAGTTTAACATATCACATTTATGTAATCTTTATAGCTGAGCAATCTTTAGTTTTCCCCACTATTTAAAGCAAAATGCAGCCTTTTGACATTTTACTCTCTCGCAATGTCTACTAGAAGTATTAAAATGTTTATTTAATTTGCAACAAAACTATGCCTTGAGCAACAGGATTACATTCCAGGGTGTTAGCCCTGGTCAAGCAACAGCCCCAATTCCTTGCAGGGTGAACCACAAAAAGTCACTAAATTAACATGTGCTTAACCCTGGGTAGCCTGGAACAAAAAGCAGTTGAGGCAATGTGCAAAGTATTTATGCAGCACACAAGCGGTAATAAAGTGAAAACACAACACAATAAAAATCCTAAACCTATTTAGAAAAATACAGAAAATCGTAATCAATTATTAACCACCAAAGCAACAAAAAATCCAATCAGTAGAACCAGTTATGTTTTTTTTTAACTTTAAGGTTCAAAATAAAAACGCCAATCACAGCTATCTAGTCACCGTTCGCACCATAACCAAGGGTCAAGGAGTGTATGGAGACCTCTTGTGGGTTCATGACTTACTCAGGCTGGGTCCAAGTGCGGGTTAAAGATGGTGGGAGCCTGTTATTTGCCTGTGGCTCTGAACAGAAGGCCAGCAAACTAGCCCTTGGAGTCATTTCTGGAAGTCCTGGTTGCCGGTGAAAATGCAGAACTCAACAGCAGGGCTGGCCTTTGAGGGTTCAAAGCAGGCTTCAGGCAGAAAAGCAATCCTTTCTAGGTACAGCAGCAGTCTGGCAGAGTGCACAGCAGGTCACAGCAGCAGGCAGTTGTCTGAGAGTCGTTCTGTAGATCCAGTAGTTAACTAAAGAGTGGGTATGGGAGCCCTATTTTTATACCCTTGTGTCCTGCTTCTAGAAGGTGGGTGAAGTTTCTGAAAAGGTCCTTTGAAATTCTACGTGTTTCCTGCCTCCCCTGCCCTGGCTCCAAGCTGGCTACACTGACAATACAAGTTGTTAAGCCTATGGTGAGGAGTCAGAACATAGCCTATTCACGTGCAAGTGGGGTTTTGCTTAGCTCCGCACCCCCCCCCCCATCAAGCTAGTTAGTGGCCCATTGAGGCTCAGCTAATCCCACTCCTGTGTAACTCTCTGGAGGGACTTCACAAAGTACTGTCAGTTGCACCCAGTCATATGACCTAGGACAGGCTGCAGAAACAGAGAGCTAAGGGGAGCTAAATTGCCATCTTTCTAAAAAATTTATTTTCAAACTTGTAATAATAACTTTGACTTTACCATTAAAGAGGGTTTATCATTACAATTTATAGATACCAAACATGAGATATCTACCCATCCACCTCCTCTCATTTAGGTATTATTGCTTGTTTAAGAATCACAGTTTATTAAATGCAACAAGGAATCCCCAGTGTTATCCTATGGGAGGGGTAGGCCTCAACAGTAGTGAAAATCAAATTTGTGAGTTGTTCACTACTAGGACATGTAAAACTTAAAATTACATGTCCTACCTTTTCATTACACCGCACCCTGCTCTATGGGCGACCTACGGCCTACGTATGGGTGTCCAATATGTAATAAAGGGGTTTTCAGTGCCAAGTCAACAGGGCAGTAGGACACTGCATTCTGGCTGCAATGGCTGGCCTGCGACACGTTTTAAGGTGCTACTTAAGTGGGTGGCACAATAAGTGCTGCAGGCCCACCTGTAACATTTAATTTACATATCCTGGGTATGTGGTAAACTACTCTACAAGAGACTTACAAGTAAATGACATATGTCAATCAGGGATGCGCAATCCAACCATGTTTAGAGTGAGCACAAGCACTTTAGTACTGGTTAGCAGTGGTAAAGTGTGCAGAGCCTTAAGGTCAACAAGCAAAAATCCAGCAAAACATAGGAGGAGGAAGGCAAAAAGTCTGTGGGTGACCCTGTACAGAGGTCCATTTCAAACACTAACAAGTTAGTTAAATGCTGCCCAGCACTGTGGTTCCTGTATATCTAAGTCATAATGTTCACAGTTTTACACTTTGCATTTTTCTTCTTACTTCAACGTCCACTGCCGAGTTCAGGAGCAGACTCAAGACCTGACTGTTCAAATAGACCCTCCTCGCACCAGCACCTGGATACCCCTTGAGGTGATTACAGTGCTCTAAAAGTTTCATGATTGATTGACTGATTGACTTCCTGAAGATAATACATTTGCAATCCAGTTGATTTGGCAGAGTTCTTGGCTTGATACTCTATGGGTGGTTAACTGCGCTTTAGAAATTCATGATTGATTGATTGATTGAGTTCTGAGCCCTATTTTGAAAGTGCAGTATGTCAGTTAAAAACAATTGAGTTTGACATACCTTTAAATTCACAAGATAATACATCTAAGGTCACCAACTTCCTCCTCTAATGCTTATTGGATAGAGAGAAAATTATCTCTCGCCTTGATATCCAATTGATGGGTTTTGTACAATCTCCTATTTGTTTACTGATTTTCAGGTGTGGCACACCTAACAAATTGAAAACACATCTGAACCTTAGTGAGGCTCATCTGTTAAGTATCACCTTTTTAAACACTGGTAAATGGGGCACACCAACCATTTCACCTGTGTCATGTGTATGACAGGGTTTTCTCACCTAGGGCCTATATAACGTATCATGTGTAATCAATGACTGTAGCATAATACCCTATAGGATGCTTCCCTGCAATGCCTACATTTTGTTGTTAGTCTATATATCTTGGTTCTACTTGGATTTTTGTCATTCTGGTATCATTTTATTCAATAACATGTACTCATATTTTGTCAGTTGGTTTGGCATTTTTCTTGCATTGTGTTGTTACTTTGATACTGTTTGTGTGCTGCATAAATACCTTGCCTCTAAGTTAAGACTGACTGGTTTGTGCCAAGCTAACAGAGGGTTAAGCACTGGTTAATTTAGTGACATTTGTGGTCCACCCTGACAAGGATTATGGCTGGGGCTTCCACCTTCCTCCCTCACCCAATATCCTGATTTCTTACAAGATACTTTAAAGATTTAGCAATCTCAAATCTTTTGATTTGTTTGAAGTACATCCTGAATAATTAGAAGCTAGTAAGTATAATGTATCCAGGATGCTGCCATCATTTTGTTCAGATGAAGACCCTATAATTAATTATTATTTGGTTTGAAATGTCAAGGTTTTTATCACATTGGCTGACATTTAGGCCCCAATCTACTAAGGTCTTGTGTTACCTTGTGTCATTTAAGAGCTTAAGTGATATTTACTAAGCCATGTAAAGCTACCTTGCATTGCTCTGCATGACTTAGTAAATCCAGAGTACCGCAAGGCAGTGCAAATCGCTGCCTAGCAGTAGTCTGTGTTGGGATGGCATTCCAGGGATGGAGTGTTGGCATACCCATGCATTCACCCATGGATTGGGTACATTGCCAGATTAGCTAATGGGAATGTGTCAAAATGCTACGCCATCCCAACAGAGGTGTAATGAGAAGAATAATGCTTATTTCTCCTTGTTATTTCCTCTTTCTGTGTGTGCTGCATTTTGTACACCGTGTGCCAGCACATAGAGAGCAGGAATGTGCCATATCATGGTAAATATGGCTCATAACTGTTCTTTCCATTTGACACAGTGCAGCAAGTTGTCTTGCTGTGTTGTGGCAAATGTTAGTAAATCTGACCCTTAGTGTACAAAATTTTGGAGCCTTTAATAACATTTGCATGCATTCTCCTCTGAAAACTGTTTTGCCTGCAGAAAATATTGTCTTTTACCTTTATTGATCTTCTGTGCAGATTTACATCTTTCTTCTAGTCATTTGTGCTGCACAGTCACATGGCGCAGCGACATTGAAATGTAACTGTAATTAATATAATTGTATTTACATTTTTTTGGGGGGTTAACATATTCTGGTTCCTCAACCTAAGGGACTGAATTTTCATTTTCTGAGTTTATCTGAGGGACCCATAGTTGTTATTTAGTTCTAGTAATACAAGGCTCTGCACTTCATCCAATGAGGTGGGTAAGTCAAACACTGTGTTTATGTTGGGGTGGGGGGGAGGATTTATAGAGCGCAACAGCTACTCATGGAGTGTCCCAGCACTAGAGTAGGCACAAATCCTTGAAGTCATATAATTTAAAATGCAGAACTAAAAAGCCAGGTTTTAATCATTTTTTTTTAAAACAGAGATAACCTCAGCAGCTGCAACTGCTGTGGAAGGGCATTTCAATCCTTAGCGGCAAGGCAAGAATAAGAGCTAGCATGCCATCTTTTGCTTCTAAACTTGGGGGTCACCACCAGAAGAGCCCTGGAAGAGCAGAGGGATCTAGGTGGAAGGTAGGGAAGGGTAGGGATGGGTAGGTATAGATACAGATAGGTATTGTGGGACAGAAAGTTGAAATGCTTTGTGTATCACAGTAAGTCCTTTAAACCTCACCTGCTCTTTGATGGGAAGCTAATGAAGTTCTCTCAGGTGAGGTTGAGTGCGAGTCCTTCTGGGAAGCTTTAAAAGAAGATGTGCTGCAGCATTCTGCACTAGCTGCAATTGTCTCAAAAGATAGGCTGGTAGACCTAAATAAAAGGAATTGGCGTTATCCAGCCTAGAAATGATCAATGTCCGGATCACTGTTTTCTGCTGTGGGGTAGAAAGAAGATAAAGAAACGTCTTTAGTTTTTTTTAAAGTCTAAAACAGACATCAACAACACTCTCTACTTGTGGGACAAAAGTGGCTGAGCTATCAAACTTCACTCCCAAGTTGTGTACCATCATGGCAGGAGCCGGTGGAGGTGGAACCTCAATGGTCCAGATGTCATTATCCCAATTAGGTCTTGAATCCTGAAAAGAGGTATTTCAGTCTTGCTGACATTGCATTGTAGGTTACTGATGTACACCCTGTGGAACACTGCTGAGATGCAAGCCTTAAATCACTGGATGCATTGGGGGCTTTTTTATCCAGAATGAGGAGCAGTTGAGTATCGTTGGTGTAAGAAAATACTTGTGCACCAAACGATTCAGCTAAGAGTGTCAAAGGGGCCATATAAACATTAAAGAGTGTGGGACTCAATGCTGGCCCTTGAGGTACCCCAAAACACAGCAGCTTTGGTTCAGAGGTATATGGAGCCGTTCATTATGACAGAATGCTACCTACTAAGAATTAGGGTGTTAGGCTACATTAGAAGGATACACGCACAGATATGTTTCAGAGGCACAGTACATTGCTAGTTAAGTTTGAAATATCATTCCATAGTAAATCCAATTTTTGTACTCTTATTGACACCTTCTGAACAATCTGCACCAGACTTACAAGAAAAAATATTTTGGTGGACATCTACGAGTGTGCAAGATTTAGTGTAGATAAAAGAAACTGTTTAAAAGTTATAAGGTTCCAAAATAGTTTTTTAGTTTTCAAAATAATGGTATTCACAGTGTAGGGTGAGAGAGGCACCTCAAACAAGCCCCCCCTACATTTGCAAAAGGCAAGAGAGGGCAAATTGTTTTTTTCACCACATGCCTTACCCAAAGGGAGGGGGTAACAATTTTATGTGTGGGGGAATTGAGTTCTTCCCTTCCTGGCCTTGTGAAAAGGCCACTAAATTGTTAGAAACACCTAACTCTCCTGCTTTATACACGGACATGAGAAAAATGTAAAAGCGACTCAGGTGCAGCTGACTGCTGCCCTGGTATATGCCAAACCCTCACCCTACATAGGCAAACTCTAGGATGGACTTTCATTCAACACTCCCTCGTCTTGCCCAAGGGTGAGGAGTGGTAAAATGTCCTCCCACTGACTTGTCCAAACTGAACGGGACTTAAAAATAAAACATCACAAGAGGGCCATGTAAGCTGATAGTCACACAGCGGCCTGTTTCAAAATGCCAGTAAGGTAGATTATCTGTGACAACTATGACCTGCACAATACTGTAGGCAACAGAGGAGTGGGTTACCTGCCCCCTGGCTGCGTGCCATATTTGAAAGCCAGCTTTGTTTTTAAAGCCTCCAACATTGCCTCGGGCAAAGTGGGACATGAGAGCAAATACTGCCTCCACCTTAAGGCAAAGCGGGGTGAGTGATTTAAAAACAATCCCACTGTACCACCATTTGACAAAGTGAAGGTAAGAGGCCTCAAATTTCCACTTCCTGGAGGGAGTTATAATAAAACACCCTGGGTTTGGTCTTTTCAAAAAAATCTTTCTGATGTTTACAAACATCAGGAGAGGGTGAAAATACTATTTAGTCAGAGGATTGATGGTTATAAAAGGAATACCACACCAATCCCAAGTTTAATTTTTTAAACATTTCTTCTGATGTGCATGAACATCAGCGGAAATTAAAAAAAATAACAAAGCCGTGCATTTTCGTTTTTCACAAATCAGACCTATTGACTTTGTCAATGTTGCACCTTGGGGTACAAACTGAGGGGAACTATGGGTAGGGTACGTTAGAATATATGGGACTGTAGCGTGGTGGTTACATAGGGGGGGCTGTGGAGGGTTGAGGGGCATACTGAGGGGCTTCGGAGACAGGACAGTGGCACACTGGGGCTGCATAGTGGTACCAATTTGGGCTGAAGGAGACAGGGGCACATTAAGAGGTTACAGGGTGTAGTGTGTCAGGCAGAGGCATTTTAAGGGTGGGAGAGGGCATGGTGGCATACATGGACTGCATGTGACTGCACATGCATAGAGGGGCAGCAGGTAAGCATAGAGCGGCTGGCAGGTGCAGCTGGGGGGTGGCCACACACAGGGGCTGAAGGGCAGTGGGAGAACAAAGAGAAGATGCTGGGGAGGCAAACATAGGGGTTGCTGGGGGCAGAAGTAAATAAAGGGGGCTCTGGGGCAAGGCACAGAAGCACAGTCGAGTCTGCTTAAGTGAGGCTATGTGGCACATACATGGGTTACTTTATACAGAGAGGCCTCAGGGGTGATGGAAGGTTTGTAAAAAGAGGCTGCAGAGATGCGGGGTGCACTCAAAGTGGCTGCAGGGGAAAGAACAGCGCAGCAACTGCAGGGGGACACTGGGCACACCACCACCACACATCCCAAACCAGCATTCAACCATAACACAACAAACATCATACTTCTGCAAAACCAACATCATACTTCTGCAAAACCAACATCATACATCAAATCATGCATCATCATACATCTACACAAGAGTTATCATACATCTACACACCTGACAACATATATCTAAACACGCACCATCATACATCAACAGACCCACCACCATAATTCCACACAACCAATATCACACTTCAACCACACCCACCATTACATATAAATACAACTCACATTCTATGCTAACACATTCACCATCATACGTGAACAAATGCACTATTATACTCTTGCACAAACAAAATCATATGTCAACATCCATCATCTTACGGGCACACACCTAGCACCACAGGCCAAAAGAATCACCATCATATACCAACACAGTCACCCTAGAGACAAACACACCATCATATGCTGTCAGATGCTGTCAGATGATTAATCTTCCAGCTCCAACTGGGGGATTAAGGTTTCTGCACTTCTACATATATACAGCCAACAATATACAATGCAATATGCTGGTTAGTAGTAGAGCCGGTGAAAGCGGAATAAGGTAAGAGAGAAAATAGAAAAACTGGACATTGACACTCTAACTCATCTCTCCACTGGGCACTGATGTATACTGGTGGAAACGGATAACTAAAGACAACAATATAATGTTTGTTCCTTGTTGCTATAGCGAATCATCTATTAGTTGCAATACAAACGAAATACCTTCAGCTTTTCTCTGTGTTCCATGCTTTCTCCTTTTTCAGTGGAGCTTTGACAATCTTTGAACTAGAACATAAACAATATCTATGTAATCAATGTTGTTTCAGTCTTTTGACATAATCCCACTCTCTTTGCTGACTAAGATAACCATCTTCAACTTTTTTAGTACACACCCTCCGGTTCTGATATACATTTAAGGCTTTATTTTAAAAAAAAACCTGTAAAATATTAACAATAATTAGAAATATATAATGCTCATGATACCAATTATTCTCTTCCTCTAATGCCACCACTACTTTAAATACAACATATGCTTCATGACTATTTTCAATAGTCTACAAAAGTGAAGCGGTTTTTTGTGTTCCTAACGTAAGGCAGGATCCAAAAATGTGCATCAAAAATATAGTTTCCTTCCAGGTCAAATCTGAGTCAATACTTCAAATGATCTGAGTTAATTTTCAAAACACATATTAAGTAAAGTATAAAACTTTTCTGTATTCAGCTTTAGTTTCTAAACATGCTTTCAAAAAGGAATAAACAATCTCTAAGCCTAGCTAGGACGCTCTCAACCATGAGGAAACTTTTGCTCGAAACTTCAAAGTGACCGCCACCTCTTCCAAATTACATGAGAGTTTAACGGACACACGGGAAATGTAGTTTGCTTTCAAATGTGTAGTGCGTCCTCTAGAGATGCAACGTCGTTTGCCAAGTGACACTGACCATCCGGAGCACTGCCTGCCTTTCCTTCCTCTGAATGGTCTCAGTGCCAGTCAGTTTTGATTGTCGTGCTTGCGTGCACTAACATACCCACTATTACCACACACCTAATAAAATACCCTCTGTGTGTCAAATGTTAAAAGCATTCAAATTACATACAGACCCAATGAAATTCCTTAAAAAAATGAAAATTGTTCAGGAGATGTGGCTGACTAATATGTTAAGAGTGGTTTCACCCTAAGAACAAAAAAGTCATAGAACACAACCCTGATTCCCACCTACCATTATTATAACATATTAAAATATTAAATTAGAAGTGTTTGGCAAACTCACTGGCTATGTTTGTAAACTGTGTAAGGTTGCATGCTGATGTGACAAACGGCCTGATTTAGTGTGTGGCAGACAGGGTAATGCTGCAAAACTCTTGGTCCTCCCACCTACTGAAAGTCGGGTGGACCATCAGCTTTCTGTTTGTGGTGCTCTGGTGGGCTCTGCCAACACAAAGGTTGTTCCAGTAGTCTGACAGATAGCTGGCCGTCAGAGTAAGGTCATCATACCATCCATCCTATTTAGGGTGGATGCAGGGGTAAGATTTAGCAATAGGTGGTTCGCAATACCGAAAAACTTTCCGAAATGCTGCTGGCCAGTGTCTCTCTCCTCTCCTGGACGACAAGCAGGAAAGGGATGGAAGGTGGTTAACTTCCTGCATGCCAATCCAACCAATCCTGGAGCTGCTTTCGTGCTGTTTTCAGCATGAGAGCAGCTCCAGGATTGGTTGGAGCGGGCTAACTCAGTACTCATTTTGAGGCTGGGGACCTGGGCCTGCAATCTCCAGGCTGTTTTACAGCATTGGGATTGCAGGCTCTGAAGTGTGCAGGTTGGATAGGCTGGCTGTAGACAGTCGGCTGATCTGACATGCTCACTGACCACCTGCAGATGTCATACTGCAGTTTTCAGGAATCTGCCCTCCCCCACCATCACACTTGTGCTAGCGTGGCCGGGGGCACACAGAATAATGAATTGGTAGCGACCATTTTATTATTCTGAGTTTACATGCTGCACAGCACGTGGGGTGAGGCTCCTCAGCCTTATCCGAGGAGCCGCCACCGGGTGGACAGTCTGATGCCCTTTTTTCTGTGCATCACCACCAGTGAAAACCTGGTGGTGATGAACAGAAAAATGAAAATAATCACTCCCCCACTCAGGGAAGAAGTTCCATTGGTGTGGGGGTCATTAGTATTTTTTTTTAAAAGCAAACTCTAACTTTGGAACTATGTTTTTCAAAAATAAATTTTAGTGGCCTGCAGTCAAAACTGACAGTAGTCGTCTACTAAACCTTTGGTTCCTTCAGACGAATGGCTGTGACAGAGGTTCTTCTGAAGGTACAGAGACCACCACTGCACCAGCGGTGATCTCTAGGTATCATGATCTTCTGTGCTTTAAGGTGGCAGGTGTAATGTAATTGGCCACCCTGACGGACAGAGGCAAAACTACCAAATCCTAAACCAGGCTTTTTGTTCTTGCTGAAAGGTTAGGGAGATTCATTTACTGCCACATGTTTTCTACAGTTCATTCTAGTGGAAATCATTATCTCATAATATGCATAGTCACTTTGGGTACACGGTAGTAGCAGGCATTCCATAATTTATAATGGGTATATATGTCTTTCTCTTTTGTTTCTGCAGCCAATCAGTGACTATTAGGGCTCAGCTCGCCATTGTATAGCTGGATATAGGATGGGGGTGTGGACTGGCATGTTATCCCCTTTGTCGCCACATCATGATCTGCTAAAACTGGTTTTATCCAGGAAAGGTGAGCACAAAAACATGCTCCAACTCCATTAATGTGGATGTTAATTCGGAACCAGTCATACACTCTTTGAACTACAATGTAGGGACAACGAAAGGGAAAATGGAAATTTAGCACTGGAGGACCTGCAGAATGAATACAGGTAACTATATGAACATGAAATACAGCTATCTCCATGAAGCACTCTACAAACCTAGAGATACATTCATATAGGGGGATACACTCTATGCACACTTACAAGGGATAGCCAGGAAGAAAAGGTGGTATACCTTGACTAACCCCTTCCGGTCACAACCCATTATTAATGGCTTGGCTTGGACATGTGCATAAGGGTCACCTATGTCAAAAAGAGTTCCACTTTTGACTGTACTATTACATTCAAATAAAATATAGCACTGAACTTGGGAGTAACAACAAAACCATTTAGAGCAACTGCCTGCTAGGGAACTCATTACAGTGGTCAACTGTGCAGGAAAAAAATAACAGGTCCATCACGATGTTGAAACAAGAAACAGGATCGCTACTGCACCGAGCACTTTTGAAAACAACGTATTGGTTGTAGCTATCCAGTTTAGCTACTTAAGGAACAGGAACTTCCCTGTTTGCTATCCTCGTTAACGGCGACCAGCCCACTATCAGATATGTAGGTACATCAGACCCTCCAACCTCACTGCAGCTTTCCTCATTCCCTGTGAAACCCAGTTGAGTCATTTAGAGCCAGGCACATGCACTTGTTCCTCTGAAAAATTATGAGAATCACATAGATGAGAGAAGAATAAGAAATGTAATGATCAGAAGACAAGTTTATTGATCCCGTCATCTCCTCAGGTGTTGTCACCATTAGAATATTCAGACCCCAATTCACAATTAGCACATACCAATGTCTCATGAGCAAAGGGGATGGACGGCAGAGATCATAAGAAAATAGAATAAACAGCTGTGGACAATAACACATGTGTACCACATGCTAATAAATGTAATGCAACATAACACATTTCCACCCTTAAACAAATAAAAAAATATGTGAAGGAAATAAAAAATATGTCAAGCAGATAGTATACATGGCAAGAAATCATTTCCAAAATGCTTTACGAATCCTAAGTTGTAACTTTACCCTGACAAAACAGAAGGTCCTACATCTGACTCCTTTGAGGCAGGTAATTATTATGTATCAGACAAATTTTCTACTTGGTCATCACTACTTTTTTTGATGTTGACATTTTGAGTAGAAGTGGCATAAGAAACATTTAGGCCAAAATCATTAATTTGAGAATTGTCGTTGACTTTTACTAAGGTATAGTAATTGTGGAAGTATGTGTTTTGATGCTGTTTGAAGTTACCCCCGTTCCATTTTCCAATCCTTCTCATGGTCTAACATTTGCCATCTTGGATTATGGCATTGTTTCAATTTAGTTTTACCACATAAATGTGATGTTGAAAGCTAGACCATCATTTGGTTGTGAAACCATGAATACTTATGCTGATTCAATCACCAAATTTTACCTTTGCCAGACAATATTTACACTATAGATCATGCCATCTTTTTGATTGTCCTTCTTTATTACCAACGCCTCTTTTGATTTCCAAGTAGGTGGATTTCGAGTTCTCTTGCATCAAGCCTTTCTGAAGCCACCAGGGGCACATTTGGGTGACTGGACGTCTACTCCTTAGTAAATACAAAACGGGCTAACACCTTTGTAAGAATGTGGGCTATTTCTGCATGCCTATAGACGTTTTTAATGATATCATTCCTAACTTTTCAGTTTCAACTGAAATGTTCGACAAATCCATTGCACTCAGGGGTTTAGACAAGGCTGTGTTTTGCTCAGTATGATTTTACTTAAGAAAGTCCTACATTAAACAGGAGTTCACTTGCACCCAATTTTCTATAATCGATGATTTGGGGAAACACAGTTTGCAAAAATCATCATACTGGAATTCTAATAAACCCTTAGTGGTGGAATGCGCAACATATTTTATTTCAGGCCATTTGTAAGGGCAGTGGTGAAGAATAAATACAAACTTAATGTGTGCAAGTGGGATTTTGAAGGGATGGACTATATCTAGGGCCAATTCTTGCCAAACATTTTGTGACCAATGCACATTAATTATTGGATGGGAAGGCAAATCAGAACTTTTATCACTGAAAACACAAACACCACAGAGTTTCATCCAATTTTCTGCATCACTGTCCTTGACTGTCCACCAACATAGGTATGCAACAAATGTTTGAGAGCTGACATGCCCATGTGACCTTGGTGTGCACTTCTGATCAAGGTGGAACTTATGTATAAGGGGGTTATGCAATTGTAGTGTCTAAGCTACAGGTTGTCATTTATGCGGAGTTACTGAGGCACATGTGCAAAAGATTTTTTAAGGGCCATGTCCCATGGGAAGGACAAACATCTCTGAGGAACTGTTTGACTTATGATAGTATGAAGTCATAGAGGTCCGCCTCTAGCCATGCTTCCTCTGTAACTTCCCAAAATAATTGCTGGAAAACGTAATGTGTAGTGGATCCAGTCGATCTCAATATCATTGGTAGTCTCATCACAATTGTTTCTATCATAGAAAAGTCAGTATAGACAGTCCACAGTGCAGTACTTCTTCTGGGAGAAACCTAAATCTCAAAGTTGTACATAAGGGGGCAAAGTGAGCTATTGATGACGCTGACGCCAAGGACGCTGGTGCCGGTGGCTCATGGCAAGAGGGATGTGATGGGATGAGGGAAGTGCTGCAGATCCCCAGCGCGGTTGCGAGGCAAATAGGGCAGTGGTGCTGCAGTGCTGTGTTGCCCCGGGGGCACGGGAGCCTGAGCCTTGATCACGGCCACAGTGTAGGCGAAACAGTGACCCTGTCATTGCTGTTTTCCCATCGGGCCACTAGCAATAGCAGACACGGCGAAGGCTTTTCACCTGGCCCCTGCCTCCTTGCTCCCGTTGCTCCTGTTGCTCCTTGTCAGGAATAGAACCATGCGCGGTCCAGGTCCCGCCTGAAACTCCGCTGTGCGACTCTGCGGCGCTTTCTGCGCACCACTTGTCATCCCCTCTTGCTCCAAAGGTGGCCATCAACATCGTCTGCCCTGTGACAAAGCTCATAGAGCTGCAGGTTCAGGTCATTTGGTGGACAAGATGCACTTATCAGTGCTATTCCATGAAGGGACTACAATTCCCATATTTTTAGAGGCAGCAGCCATCTTGGGGTGTGACAGGCCTATGAAGCCCAGCCACACCCAAGCACGTTGTTCACTATTTTGAAGACTTCGATGCAGCCAGACCTCATGGGGATTTCTCTGGAGAAGAGCAGTGTTCCTGAATGGCAGAGTGTCATCCATCCGAAGTATCCTTGTTTCCATGGTGCATTAAAAAATGAGTAGGTTGTACTTGTAGTGGTAAGGCCTTGCTGAATCCAAGTTTGAAGGAAGTCGTTAATTCCAAAAGGTAAAGCGCCCCTTAGCATAACGAGCAAAGCGTTTCAGGCCACACTGGTTATGCGCCCCGGGCACGACATTTAAAGTGCTTCAGTTCACAGGAGTAAGGTGCACTTGGCATGGTATTCAAACCGCTTCAGTTCACAGGAGTAAAGTGCACTTGGCATGGTATTCAAAGTGCTTCAGTTCACAGGAGTAAAGCGCACTTGGCACTATATTCAAAGCGCTTCAGTTCACAGGAGTAAAGTGCCCTTGGCACAGCAATCAAAGCGCTTCAGTTCACAGGAGTAAAGCACACTTGGCATGGTATTCAAAGCACTTCAGTTCACAGGAGTAAAGCGCACTTGGCAAGCCATTTAAAGTGCTTCAGTTCACAGGAGTAAGGTGCACTTGGCATGGTATTCAAAGCGCTTCAGTTCACAGGAGTAAAGTGCACTTGGCATGGTATTCAAAGCGCTTCAGTTCACAGGACTAAAGCGCCCATGGCACGACATTTAAAGCGCTTCAGTTCACAGGAGTAAAGCGCACTTGGCATGGTATTCAAAGTGCTTCAGTTCACAGGAGTAAAGCACACTTGGCATGGTAGTCAAAGCACTTCAGTTCACAGGAGTAAAGCGCACTTGGCAGGACATTCAAAACGCTTCAGTTCTTTGGAAGTAAAGCGCCTTTCGCACAGCAATTAAAACGCTTCAGTTCATATGAGTAAAGCGCCCTTGGTCCAATAATCAAGGCGCTTCAGTTTACATGAGTAAAGCTTTCAGGTCTAGGTGTCAAATGTGAAAACATCTCAAAGATAAGCAAATCATAATTTCATTGTTTTTGGAAGCATAATATGTGAGAGACATATTTAAGTCTTTGATGATATGTGAGATACATATTTAAGTCTTTGTGAATTTCTAGACTGAGACCAAACGTTTTATGTTTATGAATGGATAGTAGTTGCATGATTGATGTTCAGAGTATGTCCATGATCCAAACTCTTGCCTTCTCAAGGTTCAGAGATCTCAGTTCGTTCTTGTTCCATGATTCAGAGAAGGGCCACGCCCAGTTTTGTTTAATGCTCACGCCATCCTGAAGTATCATGATTTTACTAATTGTTCTTGTTCCATGATTCAGAGAAGGGCCACGCTCAGTTTTGTTTAATGCTAACGACATCCTGAAGTATTATGATTTTACTAATTGTTCTTGTTCCATGATTCAGAGAAGGGCCACGCCCAGTTTTGTTTGATGCTCATGACATCCTGAAGTATCATGATTTTACTAATTGTTCTTGTTCCATGATTCAGAGAAGGGCCACACCCAGATTTGTTTAATGCTCACGACATCCTAAAGTATCATGATTTTACTAATTGTTCTTGTTCCATGATTCAGAGAAGGGCCAAGCCCAGTTTTGTTTAATGCTCACGACATCCTGAAGTATCATGATTCTACCAACTCTTGCACCCACGGAGACACCTTAGTCTATTCCATAAGGGTCTCAACACTTGCATTCACGGAGACGCCTTTGTCTATTCCATATGGGTCTCAACTCTTGCATTCACTGAGATGCCTTTGTTTATTCCATAAGGGTCTCAACACTTGCATCCACGGAGGCACCTTTGTCTATTCCATAAGGGTCTCAACTCTTGCACACACTGAGACACCTTTGTCTATTCCATAAGGGTCTCAACACTTGCATCCATGGAGACGCCTTTGTCTATTCCATAAGGGTCTCAACTCTTGCATTCACGGAGACGCCTTTGTTTATTCCATAAGGGTCTCAACACTTACATCAACGGAGACGCCTTTGTCTATTCCATAAGGGTCTCAACTCTTGAACACACGGAGACGCCTTTGTCTATTCCATAGGGGTCCCAACACTTGCATTCACGGAGACACCTTTGTCTATTCCATAAGAGTCCCAACACTTGCATTCACAGAGACGCCTTTGTCTATTCCATAAGGGTCTCAACTCTTGCATTCACGGAGACGCCTTTGTTTATTCCATAAGGGTCTCAACTCTTGCATTCACTGAGATGCCTTTGTTTATTCCATAAGGGTCTCAACACTTGCATCCACGGAGGCACCTTTGTCTATTCCATAAGGGTCTCAACTCTTGCACACACTGAGACACCTTTGTCTATTCCATAAGGGTCTCAACACTTGCATCCATGGAGACGCCTTTGTCTATTCCATAAGGGTCTCAACTCTTGCATTCACGGAGACGCCTTTGTTTATTCCATAAGGGTCTCAACACTTACATCCACGGAGACGCCTTTGTCTATTCCATAAGGGTCTCAACTCTTGAACACACGGAGACGCCTTTGTCTATTCCATAGGGGTCCCAACACTTGCATTCACGGAGACACCTTTGTCTATTCCATAAGAGTCCCAACACTTGCATTCACAGAGACGCCTTTGTCTATTCCATAAGGGTCTCAACTCTTGCATTCACGGAGACGCCTTTGTTTATTCCATAAGGGTCTCAACTCTTGCATCCACTAAGACACCTTTGTTTATTCCATAAGGGTCTCAAAACTTGCTTTCTCAGAGATGCCTTTGTCTAAATGTATAATTGAATGTTAATGCTGTTATGAACAAGTATATACATACATGCTTAACTATTTTTCCTTTTCAGATCGCTCTCCCTGCTGTTCCCTACCCTAACTCCCTTTCCCCCGACTGGCTTCACCATAACTCAGTGCTATAATAGCTTTCTGAGTTGGCGACGCCGGAAGGTGGGCCTGCTGTTCGGCGGTGTGCAGATCCAGAGGAAAAGACACAGTGACACTCCTGTTGTGGTGGCTGCCTAAGCCGCATCCATGTGCGTGGCCAGCTAGTCAGCCAGCCAGAGTCAGCCGCCCGGTAGGGGAAGGACTGAGAACACACCCGCGTAGGGCTGTCTGGCTGTCTGACTACTTCAGGTGACCGCACCAACCGTCCTGCAGTTTGCTCCAGCTACACAAGGCACCTGCAACTCAGATGTCAGACCTTGGAGGTTGTTGAGATTGTTGAGGTTCATGAGGTGTGCGAGGACTACATCGAGCACATGGAGGAGGCGGAGGCGGACAGCAGGTGTCAGGCACAAAAGCAAGCAACTCAAGTAAAGTAAGCTATGTGAGAGAGTGACAGAAAGGAGGGGAGGAGGAGTAACACGTTAAGGAAATTAGTCACCTCTCTGCAAAGAACTGTCGAACTGTTACAAAGTAGTGAGAATTTAACAAAGAACTCGTAAGGAACCAAAGAAACGTTACGTTCCCCCAATATGTATGGAACAAGGGGAAAATCAAAGAGGGTCAAGGAAGCGTTAGCTCACACAACGTAACTCCTATGCGCTAAGCAGGAACCCGAGCTGGAACTAGAGAAGGATCCTGGAATCACGCATCTAACCCCAGTGAAACCTGCAAGACAAATACAGGCTGCTGCAAGGGGGTCCAAATTCAGAAGCCTAGGCAATGAAAGTGAGGAAGTGGAGAAGGAGGCTGAGATGTCCAATCTGAAACTCAATTGCCAATTCGTGTTGATACTGATGATAAGGTGTCTATTGGGAAAACAGGCCAGGGTGCAACTGACGACATCGGATGTGTAACATTGAAAGGGGGGAAAACTGAGGGAAGTACTACAACCCCTGTCTACCCCACAAATGCACCAAGCAGGAAACAACAGAATATAATGGAGCATCTAGAGCTGGTTGGAAATCAGAGATCAAAGGCTCCTCTACCCCTTACAGACAAACACACTGGCCGGGCAAACACGAATGCAAACACTATAACTAACTACTACAGTTATCCTAATTCAAGTGCTGATTGGTTGCAGGCACAATATTCCATAACTTGTGCTGCCCCAATGCAGTCACTGGGGGAAAATGGTGACACTAAGGAGATGGGGGCTGAACTGGAGCAATCAGAGGCCTGGCAGTTAGAAACATCCCTACAGCAATCACTTCAACTAACGCATAATTCCTCAAAGGATTGCAAATCAGAAGCAATTATGCTACCAGAATGGGAAGTGCCGCCCCTAGGGGATTTATCTCAAGGAGAGCAAACTAGGAGCCATGAACTACATAGGAATTATTCCTGGGCCCAACTAGGATCACAAGAACCCAGGAATTCCTTTCATACAACTTTAACAGAAAGTATTCAAGTGGAGGCAGTAGCATATCAGAATACAAACATGAAGGGGTCCGAATTAGGACAACCATCAATCACGCAGACCTCCAAGCCCTCAGCACCACAGTCCTCTCCCATGTGCAAAGTAGGAAAAAACAATACCACATTATGTAGACAGGATTTTAGCTCATTTAGTTTGGAGTTCTCCTCACTTGACAACTTCGCAATTAGTAACGTAGAACCCCAATTAGATAGCATAACATTGGGTGACCTAAACGTCTTGGATGGTAACACTATAAAAGGCTTCAGGGATAAGGAGGACAAGCAATTGGAAGGACAAACAATCAATAATCAAAATGGGCAAAGTTAAAAGAATGGGAACGACCTTCCACTAGATCAACCCATTCTTAGCATTATGAAAATCATGTGCACAACATTGGACTCAATTACAAATGCGCTTATGGCCCAGTCTCTTAAAGCTGACAATCAACTTGAGCTGACCAGACAATTTACAGCAACGATAAAGACCATAGACTATAGGATGGCCCTGGTGGAGGGCGCTGTAAGGGAAAACCTACGACAACAGTCCGTTGCTGATACTTAAGTCACGCAAACATGTGGCCCACTGCTGGAGAAATTACTGGAAGTCCCAAAGGTTATTAATCATATAATCGAAGACTGTAGACTTAGCCTTAAAAATCTACCCACGTATGATCCCGAGTCCAAAGAAACAGCACCAAGAACGCTAATAAACAGAATAGGCCCAATAACCCTAGGACGTGTAGACTTCCCAGAAATGATCGGTCACACTGATAAAGGAAATGAGTGGAATTTGTGCACCAGTAATTGAAGCTGCAGGTGTGGAGGGAAAGAAGGTCCGGAGTAAAAGGTATCAACCAAAGGGGAAGAGGAAAAGTAAGCGGAAAAAAAACTAAGGGGAGTAAAAACGCCACAGCAAAAAAGGCACAAAACGCGATGTGGCAGTTAAGACCAGTGGGGCAATTTTTAAAAATCTGCACAATTCCGACAGGAACTGATCGTTCATCAACAGAATGCAGATCAGAATACCATGGTAGAGAGCCCAGGAAAAATATCTGATAAAGACAGCGACTTTATGAATAAAAATCCAGGCCTGCTGTGTAACAAAATTTGTACTTCTCACAGGGGAAGTCAAGCATCCAACTTAGGCATCACAAATAAGAAGAGGTTGGAAACAGATTTAGTAACGAACCCAGCAATAAAAGGGGCAAGTGAGGATCCATCTAATGGAATGTACAAACAGAGTCCAGAGACATCAAAACGAAGGCAAAGTCTAAACAAAGACGCACATCCCGAAGGTGGGATGTCACCAAAATAGAACATCTAGCCCAAGTACACTATCCAATGGAAAATCATAATGAAAACTGTCAACAAAAGTTTAACACCACTATCAAGTATACACCGCAATCAGTAAAAAGAAAATCAGGACATCAAAGTGTACTGATGCTGAGGACAGTGAACAAAGCACAAAAATAACCAACTATATGGAAACTAATGACAATCTAATATCTCCGGCTCCTGCCCCAGAAACAAATATAAAATATTGTCATCAGGCCTGGCCAGAAGAACACAGTAGTCAGATGAGGCCTCTTCAGCAATTGAATGATAATGCTCTGCCTGCACCATCACAGCCCACACTCAACGTTAAAAACAAAGTAAAAGAGGAATTATGTCCCTCGAGAAGTCAAATACAAGAAGGATGTAAGAACACTGAGATGCATTAAGGAAGTAGTAAAGATTTTTTTTTTTATATATATTTTATTAGCATTTTGTTACTTTACATTTGTGTGGTTGCTCATGATATAATCTTGTATTTATTATACATATCCTTTTAACAATTCACTTTTGTGATATACATTACTTTAGGTTCATTATTCAGTGCTTTAATGTTGTTGACATGTTTGCTTCTTGTTTTAATAAACTGTGCTCTGTTACATGCTATAATGCATCCCTTGTTTCTTTACACTGTTGTTGTGAAACTAGTAATCAAATAATGAGCTTAAGTCCATTCTTAACTATAACTTGTGGGGGGGAATGAGGGAGAGGGAAAAAAAAAAAAAAGAAAAAAAAAAAAAAAAAGGGGTGGGTGTAAGGTTGAGTGGGCGTTAATATTGGAAGGAGTAAAAAGAGGGAAAAGAGGAAGGAAACAGAGACCACAAGAGGTCAACTTTACGGCTTTGTGTGGGTGGAGCTTATAGTTGTTGAAATTTAAGGTACGATGACATATCAACTTTTGGGGGGGGAGGGGGCCAGCCCAGGGCGCACCAGCGCACAGAGGGGACAGGGGAACACTCACGCCTTTCGCTGTTACTAATGGTGGAGTGGGAGCTAGAAGAACAGTTGTCTTCGTATTGCTATTCCCGATGCGGTCTATTTGTGATTTGGACCAACTCTGGGCGCCTGTTTATGAATTTTCCCCACTTGGTCCGTTTCCCAGTGTGTATTAGACTTTGTCTGTTGTTCCTACGGGGTTTGTTAGTCTCTTGATTATACCATCCCAACTCGTCACTAATTCTTCCCATCCCGGGGCAATGGGAACCCGGCGGATGCCCTTGGCTTCTTCTGCTTTTAGGACCTGTAGTTCAGCCCTGGACCATGCTGAAATATCCCTTTTCCAGTCAGTTAGCATAGGGTGGCCTGAGGCCTTCTAGCCCTTTGAGATTAGTCTCTTATAAAGGGCTAGAGATAGGTCCAGGAAACGTCCCTTCACCTTTCCGCATAGCGCAACCGGTCTGAGACCCAGCAAGCACAGCTCGGGGGTGGGACGCAACTCCGTCCCAATTAATTCAGATAGAATGGGCAGTATTTCCCTCCAACCCGATTGGATCACTAGACATCCCCACACCATGTGGTAAAAATCCGCCTCTCCTCCTCCGCATCTTGGGCATGTCCTAGGGGCCCCCCGTATATACGGAACAGTCTGTGGGGTGTGAGTTATGTCCTATGTAGATAATTGTATTGGATGTATCTTAACCGCGTGTTACGCAAGATCACCTGGGGGTAAGCCAGTGTTTTGTTCCACTCTGAGTCGGACAGTTCCCGCCCGATCGTGTTCTCCCATCAACCTCTCAAAGACTGTAAAGAGTCCAAGGCTGCCTCAACTTGGGCCCGGTGTATTTTGGCGATCAGATGTGGTTCCTCCCCTGATGTCAGCAGTAGGTGCAGGACCCCGTGAGCAGCGGGTTCCGCATTTATTGTGTCCCAGAGAGCTTCCCATAGTGCAAAAATTGACCCCGGGAAACACCCCCTTCCATTAGTTCAGCAAATCCCTTCAGTACGCCCTCCTTGAAGAGCCCGCCCACTGTTTCTATTCCAGCTGTTGACCAAGGGCCAAGCCCCATCTTTCCCAGCCCCTTCCCCCCGGATTCCAGGGCAAGCACCGACAGTGGTAAAGCTGGAGAGTATGGAGGGCCTACTCCCATCTTTTTCGTGCATCTTTTCCAGCATGCCATCGCGACTTTTATCATTATATTATTCCCAGGGGGGGCTATTTTCCTGTTTGCCATGCATGCCACAATCTATAGTGTGTCTGTCACCCCCTGGGCTGTACATAAGTCCAGTTGGCCCCTGCCCGCCAGCCAGCCAGATACCCACTGTAGTTGAGATGGCAAGTAGTATGCTTCAAAGTCAGGGGCTCCCAGTACCCCCATGCGGGGCGGTCTACAGATAGTCGTGAGTGTAGTTCGCCTACGTCCATCATCCCATATCAGTTCTCTGAGCAACACATTTAGGTCGCGGAACCATGTCTGGGGGATCAGCAGTGGCAAGTTGGCAAAATAGTAGAGAAGTCGGGGAAGCATGATCATCTTGGACAGTGCCACTCTGGCCATCACTGGTAATTTCAGAGAGCGCCAAAACCCCACCGAGGACCGCAGGCATCGGAGCGCCTTGCCAAGGTTACCCTCTCTTAGGTCTCCCAGTTCGTGGAATATTTGAATCCCCTGGTACCTGAAGGTCCGTGGGGCCCATTTCAAGTCCATTGGGCATACTGCAGGGCGTCTGCAACCAGGCGTCAAGGGAAACACATATGTTTTGCCGCGGTTGAGACGCAATCCTGATACCTCTCCGAAGACCTCCAGGACCTCCAGAGCCCAAGGGAGACCGCTCGTTCCGTCTCTGAGGTAGATCAGTATGTCATCTGCATATAGCGAGTTGATGTGCTCAGTTGGTCCCAATTTAATCCCTTTGACCGCTCCTTCACCTCGTACCCAGGCCGCTAGGGGTTCTATCGGCAGGGCAAATAACAACGGGGATAGGGGGCACCCCTGTCTGGTTCCACGGTGCACCGGGTATGCGCTGGAGATTGTTCTACCCGTCTTTACCCTTGCTAGTGGGGACGAGTATAACAGGTCCACCCATCTAACCCAGCTCTCCCCCAGGCCCATTTTTAACATTGCCGCCCTCAGGTAATCCCACCTGACCGAGTCGAAGGCCTTCTCAAAGTCCACCGCCAACAAGGTCCCAGCTGGCGGTTTTGATTCGTCGGGCATGTGTAAGATGGAGAAAATTAGTCTAAGATTCAGGGAGGTGCTGCGACCAGGAATGAAATAATTCTGGTCATCATGTATCCGTGTGGGCATGTGGGGTAGCAGCCGGTTGGCCATGATCTTGCTGAGGATCTTAAAGTCACTATTTAGCATTGACAGCGGTCGGAAGTCAGCCACTGATGCCTCCCTATTAGTTGTTTTGGGGAGTGGCACCACCAGCGCCTCACGTAGTGTGCACAGTAGTTCTCCACTCTGCGCCGCCTCCGCATACATCTCCACCAATCTGGGGACTAGTAAGGACCTATACTTTTTATAAAAATCCATAGGAAGACCGTCCATGTAAGGGGTCTTCCCAGGGGCCAGCTGTGCTATTGCATCGCTTATCTCTTCCGTAGTCACTGGCCCTCCTAGACTGACCCTGTCCTCTAAATTCAGCACTGGCAGGGGGATCCGGGTCAGGAAATTGTCAAGTGTTCCCGTCCCCAGGCTGGTAGGCTTTCTGTACAAGTGCGTGTAATAATCTCTAAATGCGTCGTTAATGGAGCCTGGGCTGAGTCTGCGATTTCCCCCTCTGTCCAATACAGTTGTGATAGGTTCGCTGTCCCCATTCGGGCGTACTAGCCATGCCAAGAGTTTACCCGATCTTCCCTCTTCCGACTGTAGGGATGTCAGGTATCTTTGCATGCTATGGCATCTGAGCCGTTCCTCAATTTGGGAATGTTCTCTGCGTGCACTGTCATACTCTTCATCTAGTTGTGCTGCAGGGCCCTGTCTCAGTTCCCCCTCATGAATGACCTTCTCCAGAGCGTTTAGTTCCCTCTCTAGTGCACGTCTTACCCCCACGGACTACCCAAGACAGTAACCCCGCGTCACCACTTTGAGTGTCTCCCATTCTACGCCTCTGGAAGGGGTGGATCCCTTATTGATTTCAATATGTTCTGTTAGGTGGCAGGGCAGCGCATCCCTATATGCCTGGTCCTCGAGCGCCGCGGGGGTCAGTCTCCATGACAGTATGGGGGGTCTGTCCTGTGATACCCTCAATGTCAACAGTAAAGGATTATGATCCGATATTGTACGGGCAAGGTATTCAGAGTGGGTCACAACTCGAGCCAATCCCGCAGTGCAGACCATCCTATCGATTCTGGTGTGCACCTGGTGGAGGCCCGAATAAAACGAGTAGTCCCTGCCAGTCGGGTGCTGCATCTGCCAGACATCCACCAACCCCCAAGTACCTAGCCATTCAACTAGTCTTTGTGCTGTCTTAGTTGATGTTGCCCCCTGCAGTGGGGGGGTGGACCTGTCCATGTCTATGTCTAGCACTGCGTTAAAGTCCCCTCCTATTAGTACTTCCCCTGTGTGTTGACGAGTAAGGTGTCTAGATAGGCCCATCATAAATGAAGTTTGGTCCTGATTGGGGGCGTAGATACAACTCAAAACCAATGGGGACCCATGTAATTTCCCCTCCAATATGATAAACCTTCCCTCTTTATCTATGTTGGAGGAATCAATCGTCAGGGGGACCCCCGCCCTAATCCAAATCAGAACGCCTCTTGCATAAGCTGAATATTCTGTGGCAAACACCTGTCCCCTCCATCTCCGTCTTAGCTTTTCTCCCTCTCCTGATGCCAGGTGGGTCTCTTGTAACATAGCGACCTGCACCCCCCTTCTCTTTAGGAAGGAAAGAATTCTATGTCTCTTGGCCGGTGTACCCATCCCCCTAACATTCCAGGTTATGATATTGTGTTCTGCCATCTTATTCTGAAAGCCTGTTGAATGTGAGCCTGGCGCGCCCGGGACACTAATTGACCCCCCCGCAAGCTCGTACCTTCATTGTGGTCGATCCACTTCACACATGTAGCCGATGTAACTCGTAACTGCAAACCCCAACTCCCCATCCCCAGGGCACCTCCGGAACTGTAGGTTGCCCAGCAAATTGTGCAACAGTGCAACTTGTTCAAACACATCACTGCAATACTCGCCAGCCAAATCAGGCAGACGAGAGTCAAATCAGGGGGGGCAGGCAGGTCCGGAGGGGCCATTCGTTCACTCAGTTCGTGTTGTCGCTTGGCGCCAGCGTAGGTCAAATCTATGCAAGCTCGTCGGCAGTTTGCGGGGTCACTTTCGGTGCATAAGTCAAACTTCCGGAGCCATCAGCAGAGGACACCATTGTGTCATCAGATTCTTCTTCAGAGCCCTCCCGGGGGGAAGCTTCTCCACCCACACGGGCTGCTGCCTCCAGGGCCTCCCTCTTGCCCGTTTCCCTCTGTGTCCGCATTGGCGTCAGTCGTGGGTGATCCCTGGACCTCTTTCCCTTCGGGGCCCGGCGGGTCCCACCCGCTCTGTGGTTTTCGTGCCTGGGTCGCGCCGTCTGTGACCCATGCCCCTCCAGCCATTCCCATGCTTCCTCTGGGGTTTGGAAGAACGTGGTCTTCCCCTCTGTGATCACTCGTAGTCTTGCTGGATAAAGCAGCGAGTACTGTATCCCCTCATCTCGCAGAGCTCTTTTAATCCCCAGGAATGAGGCACGCTTGTTCTGGACTTCCAAAGTGAAGTCAGGGAACAGTGTCACTTCCCCGTTGGCTACTTTAAACGGGCCCGTTTCCCTGGCTTTCTGCAAGAGGATGTCTCTGTCTCTATAATGCAGGAGTTTAGCGATTACAGCCCGCGGGGGCCTACCAGGAGCCAGCGGTCTCGACGGCACACGATGCGCTCGCTCCAGTGAGTAGAAGGGGGTCAGGCACCCCGGTGCGACGACCGTGCTCAACCATTTCTCCAGGAATTCCACCATGTTCGTCCCCTCGGGGAGGCCCACTACGCGCACATTGTTCCTTCTGTTTCTACCCTCTGCGTCCTCAGGCCGTTGTTCAAGCTTTGCCACTCTGCCAGCTAAAGAGGTTACCTCTGCCGTCACGTCTTTTTGTTTCGGCACGACATCAGACAGTATTGTTTCCGTTTCTTTAACTCTGTCGGCTAATTTATGGTGTTCAGCTCTCAGGAGGCCCACCTCAATCGCCACTTAATTGATGTCGCGTTGCAATGTTGAATTTGTGTCCTCAATAGCTCCCAGTATCTTGTCTAGGGTGTCTTGCACTTTGGCTTGTGACTGGTTCTGCAAGATCTTCTCCCTGTCCCCCGTTGGTGCCAGGGGATCCATGGCTTTGTTCTTATGAAGGCCCTTGGGGGGCATCGATCAGGCAGGGGGATATGCCCCAGAGGGCCCGGCACGTGGCCCAAGCACTTGTGCTGTCTGTTCCTGATTTGTCCACTCACTTAGGCTTCAGCTGACTTAGCCACTGATCCCAGGTGTTCCAGGGTGAGCCCCAGTCGTTCCACCGGCCGTTTCCAGCGCCCAGTTACCGTGGGGGGGGGGAGTTACATTAGCCAACCATGAGCGACCGCCACCGGCTCCCGCCCTAGGCCATCCATGTGCTCTTCTCTTACACTGGGTCCCCCTCCGCCGCCCTGAGTCAAGCACACGCCACCACCGTAGTTTGATTATCTCCCCTCTCGATGCACTCACCCTCTCTTGAGTGCCATTGCTGTGTCCGTGGTGCTTCTTATGGTTGCGCCCGGTATCCCCAGTCTGGAGTCAATGGTGTCCTCGGGCCTCCAGTGGCTCCCTTGTTCTATCCTGTCGGGTAGCCAGTCGCGTTCTCCTTGCTGGGCCCGCTCCCCCCGAGGGGTAACTCCCCAGGGGTCAATGCTTCCCTCAGTGGCTCCTTGGGTGGCCTCCATAACATCGCTTCGGGGTTCTTGCTTGCCGCCAGGGCCCCATTCCACATGTCTGGGTCAGGCTCAAATGAATCAGGGCCACGCTCGCTCCGCGGCCTCCGAGGGGCCAGGAATGCCCATTAGTGCCAGGATCCATTGGGGCCCACCGCCTCCGCCGGGCGCTCCAGGTGCTTCAGCCTGGCGGCAGCGCCGTGCACAACCGCCATCGTTCACGGGCCGCCCACCCGACTCCAATCGCGGCCCGCGTCTCCACTCGGGGCCGCGGCTTCCAACAGGAGGAGAGGCCGCAGGCCTCCGCCTGCGCCGGGCGGTCCGACGCAGTCAAGAGCCCGCGCCGGGACCGCGGCCGATGCCCAGCAGTGCCGCTTGTCCGCCCGGTTTGCCGCACCCGCACTCTGGTAAGGGATGGCCCAGGCTGGAGCGCCAATTAAGCAATTTACTGTCGGCCCCTCCGGAGCCGGCCGATTAAGCGCGTGCCATGTTCCGATCCATGGCCACGCCCCCAGGAAGTAGTAAAGATCAGGAAGGGCCAGTATCCATACGGCCTGCAATTAATGTTAACAGTAAAGAGAAAGATGAAAGCCGGCATCAAAGAAGTCAGGAAGGCTGCGAGCATACCGAGATGCACTCTGAAAGAAACAAAGATCAGGAAGATTCGATCATGTTCACCCCTGAGTACTCTTCAAGAGGGACTCAAGATATTCTAAACAGGACCAATATTTTATACCTTGTGAACTCCCTGCCAGGCTTGTATAAAGTAACAACTAATGTTTTGCTTTCAGTAAGATTCATACAAAGAAAAGGGTAAAATAGCGGGGAATCATCAGAAACAATCTGGGCCTCATCATGGATAGTAAACCAGATCCTAAATCAGTCATGTCTGATGAAGACTTGGGGAATAACAATTGACTATCCACAAAAGGAACTATATTCATCAATATTTCATGAAAAAGCACAAATGTACAAAGTAAGTACGAGCCTAAAAATAACTTCAGCTCGATATTGCATGGAGCAATTAACTCAAACTGACAACTACCTAAATGGATAAATCTGAGTAACATGAGGTTCTGTCTATTAGTTAACACCCCAAGGATTATCCCTGGTATAACATCACAGCAGCAGATATACGAAGAACAGTCATTTAGAAGCCTGTAGAAAAAATGGATATGCCGAATATAAAAGATGGAACTAGACCACCACTAAAACTCTTAAACTGGAATATTGCAGCCTAAAAGCCAAAACTGAGGACAAGGATTGGATAGAATTTATCAAACAACAAGATATCAGCTGCTTTCAGGAAACTTCATCCATCAATGCCATCGACTTAGAAGGGTATTCCACTTTCTATCTACCCTCAATCAAACAAAACAAAGGTAGACCAATAGGGGTCTGACTATTTGGATCAGAACATCACTACTTGGAAACTCTGTAGCAACCCACATTGTACTAAGCAAGGATATCCATACATTAGCAGTGAAACATGAGGCGTGGTCACTTGAAATAGTGAATGTGTATTTTCCACCTATTAGTTGGGTTCAAGTCAAGCCAGGAGTTCGGTTGCTCAAGGAGCACATCCTAAACAGAAGAACTGGAGACCAGTGGAAAGCTACGATTGGCTCCATTAATTGTTGCTCTTTTCAATTTTGTAACAACTTTCTACTAGTATGTGGTGACTTTAACACCAATCCCCACCCTATCCTTGGGGATGAACAATTATTAGAAGAAGACAGCATTTGGAACATTCTGATCTTCCCCATCGAACGATGCCGAGGTTCAAAGAAAGGAGAATTAATTTCAGAAGCCCTAATTGAAGGTGGGATTCACACTTTAAATTGAAGAACTAATTCAGACAAAGCATTGAAATCTTCCTTTCGAGTTGGAAAAAGGCAAAGTATTATTGACTATATGGCAATAAACATTGAAGCTTAGCACTACATCATAGATATGGAAGAAGGGGTTAGGAGCGAGAGTGATCATGACCCACTGTTAACGGAGATGGTCCATCCTGGCGGGCTCCTGGAAACCTGTTCCTCCACATAAAGGAAACCGCCCAACAATAGCTCTGAGACCAAACAGGAAAATCATTGTATGGACAGATGTGGACGAACCTCATATGGGTGCCCCCAGTGAAATCTGGATGTCATCAGTCTCCACGATTTTAGACCTGCCAGGTAATGAGGTTTCTCTCCTCCTGCTAAAATTCAACAATCTTCTAATGCAAACATCAAAGGAAATAACTGAGAATGTCAAAAACATCCCAACGGATACTGAAGGGTGGTTTGATGATGAGTGCATAAAACTAAAAAAGGTACTATTACAAGCACTAAGGAATCATTACTCGAGTAACTTCAACAAGCAACAATTCTCAGACTGCAGGCAACAGTACAAGAAATTATTAAGACGCAAAAAGAAGACTTTTCCACATAAGCTCTGGGGAGATCATCTTAGATGCAATCTTGGCAGTAAATTAAAAAAAAAAATTGGGAAATAATCAGGTGGGGAAGTGAAGTTCCTCCAAAACATTTAGAATTGAACAGCAATCCACAACTCTGGGTAGAGCACTTCACTGCTTTGTACCAAGAAGAGGATAAGATCGCACCTGAAAGTATCAATAACCTAACAGGTCACAAGCAAGTGTCGGATGGTAGCGACTGTAACTCAAGCAAGATAATGCTGCCACTTGAGAACGGCATGTTAATGACTCAGTGGCCCAAGGTGCCTGAATATGAAACAATGGTTGAGTCAGTTCCTAATAATTCTTCTCGGACAAAGCCCATACAAAGAATCTATGCTATACCCTGTGGTATGGTGCTAGCACATGAATTCAGTGAGAAAGAAATTGTGCAAGTCATCCTCTCTCAAAAACTGCACAAGGCTGCAGGCCCAGATAGAATTCCTTCAGATGCCTATCATAATCAACTATCCTTATGGCTACCAGTTTTACTCGCTTATAAAATAGCGTTTGGTCCTTTGAGGAAATTCCGCCCTCATGAGAAAATCAATAATTGTTCCAATACCTAAAAAGGGGGCACGGACCATGGTGTGCAACTTTAGGCCAATCTCATTTATGACAGTGTGGGAAAACTTTTAGCCAAATTGATTCAGTCTCACCTAGACCAAAGTACAACATATCAACTCTATAAGCTGAACATGATCTGCTCCAAATATGTCTTCCTTATAAACTCCCCACTGTATTTGGTATTTGTCGATCTTCAAACAGCATTAGATAGTGTGGATTGCCAAATATTATGGCAACTTCTGATGGAAATGGGTATCCCAGGAATAATCATAAGGTTGCTAATTTTACTACACAGAGGAAACACCACCAGGGTCAGATACAGCATGAGAAATTACTATACAGCAGAGATTCCAATCCAGTGAGGTGTCAAACAAGTTTGTGTTTTGGCTCCAACTCTATTTAACTGTTATATAAGTGAAGTGGGCCAAAAACTGAATAATTTAAACCTGGATGGGCTGAAACTAGCTAATGAAAGCATACCTATCTTGCTTTTCGCAGATGACACCGTCTTATTGGCAAGAACGGAGATATCAATGCATCGCCTACGAAAAGGCTTTGAGTCTTTCTGTGCATCAAGGAATTTGACGATTAACGCAGGTAAAACAAAATGTATGATTCTCAACCAAAAACAGAAGTTGCGAGCTACCTTTAAGGTTAACAAAAAGTATTTGGACCAAGTAGCGACCTATGACTACTTGGTTTGCCGGGTGGATGATAAATTGGCTTGGAACCCACAGGTATATAACAGCAATAGCTCCTTTGCCGAACAAGCCGGTGCTGCACTCAGATTTGCAAAATCCACGGGGAATCACTCAGTGAGCTCCGCACTGCTTGCGTACAAAAGGAATGCGAGGGCTGCTGAATTATATGGTGCAGAGATCTGGGGATTTAAAAAGATCCCAGCAACGCAAATAACTGAAAATAGATGTATACAATGACTACTCTGCCTAGGTGGTGGTACACCTATGTATGCGATAAGAATAGACTTGCAAATGAGAAAAATTGAGGATTATACAGCATTGGCTCCCATAACATACCGCATTCACATTTGGACCAAGGAGGAATGGAAATCATATAAAGCTGCAATGATTGACATCATGAATCTCCTAAAGCATCGAAAACTGCCTTGGTTCAATCATGTTTCAACTACCTCGGCTGTCATAGGCTTAGAAGAACCCTGGTCCCATCCAGAAAAAAACACGAAACTTAGCCTTGCTGCAGTCATAAAGGCATATTGGGTTCATAAGATTCTGAGGATTTGTAACTCACCCAGTCATTATATTTTATTTAACCAAGAACTTAAAACAGCCACCTTCATGGATAGTATTTACCTGGAGGAAAAAATATCCCTTTATTTTAGATTTCGTATGGGCACGTTACCGGTGATTTCAGTTACTAAAAAGTGGCAGCCTGTTCCACCGGGGAGATCTGATTGCTCTTGGCTTTGTGCGGTGGCGTATGCGAATGAAGTGATTGTTAAGCATAGTTTTTATTGCTAAGTTTGTATTTTAAGATGTAATTTTTAATGTATCACAATGTGATGTTTGTATTTGTAAGTGTGAAATTGTTATGGCCGGATAGGCTGACAACAACAACAATGTAAATGGTAAAAATGGTTAAAAAATGGCTATTGATGATAAACCCCCACCATTTGACAAAATGTTCTCCAAGGCCTTGTTGATGTTTAAACTAAACTTAGTTTCCTACACATAATGTTTGAAATGCTCTATGGCCCATATGCAAGCCAGTGGTTATTTTTCTACATATGCATATTTTCTATAGATTGAGTCTTGGGAGCAAATGTTATATTCCATTCGTATTGTCTAGCACTTTGAGATAATACTCCCACTAACCAATGTACACTTTTGTCAGTGCTAATTATGAATGTCTTTTCTGCACAAAATGGTTTCACAGTAGGTGCAGGTGCAAATGCAGCTTTAATGTCTTTGAACACTGATTGCTGTTGTTCATCCCAAAGGTATTCTTCCTCCTTGCATAGCTATTCACAAAGAGGTTCAATTTTACTGGCAGTGTCTTTTACAAAGTACTAGAATGTTCACACACACTTTGAAAGGCAATAATTTACATATATTGCTAGGAGAAGGGGAATTTGGAAGGGCAGCAACTAGGTTTCACTTTGGTACAACACAGTCAGCAGATACAGAGTGGCCAAAAAAGTCTATTTTGTCCTGAAACTTTCACTTTTCAACACATAAAATAGGAGAAATCTTTGCCAACCTAATGCAAATCTATGTTCACATAATTTTGTGTGATTCAGTGTCCTTGATGAATACCAAAATGCCATCTTGCAAAACCTGACACAGGAATCCATGTCTTCAAAAATATGGACCATAGCATCTGTGAAATATAGATAAAATAGCCGCCAGCCTAAATGACATGGGTTTGAAACTAAATAAACTAAAATGTGATTTGAATGTGGTTAAAATGATGGAATCCAGCATCAGTTCAATCTGGTGGTACGCAGATTTCAAATCCAAATTGGAGAACAAACTAGCACCAGCAAATAAGGAAACTGGCTCCTTACTATTTGGACATAGTTAGCAATTAGAGTGTTTCCATTCAAGACCCTCAATTCAACACAGAATCAAATACTCCAATCTTCCTTTTTGCTAGCACAGTGGGTGAAACCCACTGGAATGATTCCACTTCCACAATGATATCTTGCTTGACCATGGATTCTCATATTTTCTGTATTTCAGACCTTACATGAATAGCAGCTCCACTCAGTCTTTATTTGACTGGTTTGCAGTTCTATTCTAAAACAAGTTTATGTTGAAAGTCAACTAAATTACCCAAGCTATCCTTAAATACTGTAGGACATTGTTTTACAGTTTGGTCACCAAGACCACCCCCTTCAACCTTTAATAATGTTTTGGGGACATAATGATTAAAAATAATGTGTAATGGTTGTTGAGTATGCTAATACAAAACTCATACTCCATTGATGGCACCATAAATGTTAACTCAAGTTGATGTACTATTGAAAGATACCTCTGATGAAAAAGAAGAACAAATTGAAATGCTATTCCCACTAAAAGACACTATTCTAACATCAGGTTAGTGTTTTGTCAAATTATCTTTTCATGATTATTGTGAAGGAAGACCTAAATCAGCCATTACTACAAGCCATTTTCCCAAAGCCCTAATCATGCACAACTTCTTCAGATTCACAGTTAATGCTTCTAATCAGAGGGATATATTTTACTCTGTCCCTTTCAACATCAGTCAACATCAATGACTTCACTAATTTTAGTAACTTTAGGTTTCATACTTTGCTTGATATTTCTATAACTTTTGGTGAAATGCCCAACTTTGCCACATGACTTGCATTGCTTGCTTACCACAGGACAATTCTTAGAGGAGGCTATAAACAAAGGCATTTCTACAATTGTGACAAAACAGCCTTGTCTCTGTGTTGTGCTCCCTAAAGTTGTACTGTGTTATATTTTTGATAGGATGCACTTAATTAGATTTCCTTTCACCTTAACTTCTTTAACATAGTTGACCCATGTAATAGATTGCTCTTTAGCCTTGGTGTTTTAATGGCTTCATCACCTTTGTGATCACTATCCATAACTGTTCTTGAATTATTTTTTAATTAGTATTAATCATCAGTTGGTCTCTAATCATCTCATCTTCAGTTGTGGCAAAATTGCATGTTTTGGCTAAGCTCATTAAGGCAGTGAGAAACTCATCAAATGACTCTTTAGATATTTGCCCTCCTGTATAACAAGCAGTGGCAAAGCCAATCTGTATCGCCTTTGTAACCTACCGACTTTGGTAATGCTTTTTGGTGATACTGTTTACTATCAGCATAAAAAGGCAGATGAGAGTGAGTGAAAGAGAGAGAGGGTGAGAGAGAGAGAAAACACAGAGCATACAGGATAGTAACAAAACAGGAAGAGTACTGAAGAAAATGCAAATAAATGCAGTGCTCAACCAAAAAGAAACAAATAGTTTCCTAACAGTTAGGAGTGAAAGAACACAACTCAGCCAGTCAAGAGGATGGTAGTAAGGCTTTGTTCCAGGAAATGAACAAACACAAGATAGACAAGGAAGCCTTCAAATAAGACGCAAGCAAATGAGAATGACAATAAAGCCAATGAATGGTAAGCAATGAGCATGCTCTAAAGTCCTGTAATATCTTTGTAGGCCCACAATAGGTCATTCATAACTAGACTGTTGCCTGGTAGGAGGCTCAACCTAATAACATGTGTTAATAATTTTGATGCTTTAGGAGAGTGGTTCTTAACATGTGGTCTGAGGAACCGTTGAGGTCCATGGGGGCATTATCAGGTGCTCTGACACTGTTTAACAAAATGAAATAATATAAAATTAATAAACAAAAATCAATTAACTACATACAGTTAAAGAAGCAACATTGTAAATGTGAAAACATTTTCTAGATTTGATTGTGAATTAAACACAATATTTCAATATTTGATCGTTTGTTTGGTGTATATGTGTTTCTGTATGTTTGTGTGATGTTTTGAAGTTCAAAACATATATATTGCTTAGGCTAGGAGCCCCCCAACCTCCAATATTGACTCAGTGGGGATCACCAGATTTAACTAATGATTCCTTGGGGGTCCACAGAAGTGAAAGGTTAAGAATCGTTGCATAAGGAGATCAACTCATTGCTACTTTAAATTAAATGTTATTTAAAAGTATACCCAAAAACTAGTCCGATGTCATGTGCAATACTTCCAGCCATTCTGAGGTTTTTCCCAATCTGCACAGTGCATTTTCTGACTTACAGTTTCATTTGTTGTCAACGTAGGGGCTCAACAATTTCTTTGTATGAAGTGATGTTGTCTAAAATAAAGTCGAATCGGCTGAATGTATCACAAGCAACATAGCTCCAGTTTGCAGCGATGTAAAGGATTCAGAGAAGAACAAGATGACATTTTAATTGAGGTAACCAGATCATATTCATTCAAGTGAAAGTCTGTGATATGGTTCTCATCATTTATTCTATTGTCAGCAATTATGTAGAGTGTTCCTGGAGTCTGAAGCATCCAGTTTGCAGTTGAGTGAATCTGTGTGAAAACAGCTCCCTCAGCATCTACGAGCCCAGAAAACAGCAAAAGTCTCTGTTACTATCTCTACGCCCCTCCGTCCTCGCCCTAGTCATTACTTTTGAGGTGGTCCCCCCTCTCACAGGAGAAAGAAACAGGAAGTAAGATAGGTCCCACTCACCCCTGGTTGTTATAGGGCTTACTAACCCTGACATTTTCCCCTGTGTATAGTATTTCTGTCCACTTTAATGGCTATGGCGTAAGATACAAATCCCTTTTTCCACCTTCTCATGGAATAGGTGGATCATCTTTACATTGTATAAAGTGAGGAAGCAAACCAAACTGAATGGTGAACGACAGGCTGACAGTAATACGTAAACAATAAAACACTGAAGAATAGCAGCACTTAAAAGAGCAGGTGACAAATCATAAGTCATAATAATAATAGTATAAAATACCACAATTACGTAACACGAATAAGTAGTAGAACATAAAAACTGGAGGAAGGTTGCAGCGTTGGTATTAGCAATATCCCAATATGTGTGCACATCGCAGATGCTAATTAGAATGACACGTGCCCATCACACAGTGTGCATTTGTTAGACAGCTGCTGCTGAATAATAACTCTGTGCACAGTAATGCTGATGTTGTACGGGCACATGAGGTACAAAGGAGTTACCGTTACAATCTACCCATACAAATATGGGTCGCCTGAGGTGAGTATGTGCACGAGGTTATTGGTTAATTTGAGTTCACCTCTCAGTCTAGTTCAACCAATGTCGGAATCCACCACGAAACAGAGCTAAGATACATTTACTATAGCCTGACAGCAGATGCCGTTGTAGGTGTGGTACAGTTGCTGTGAAGATTAAAATATAGGAGAAAAACAGCACAAGAATTTGTATGTAGTCAAATGGGGCAGCTACTGAGGAACCAGAGCTGCTTAAAGAAAAAAAAATAATAATTCTGTTTTGGAAAGCAGTCGAAAGGGGTGGTGGTCTCCTGTACCATGAGGACCACCATCCCTGCGTTTGTAGCCATTCACAGGGGTTCTCAAAAAGTCGGTGCGCTATTTGCGACCAATTTTCTTGAATTTAATCTTTGTACATTAGGCCTTTACTAATTAGGTAACAAACGCATTGATCCCCTGTCTTCTGCTCAAGGACAAGTATTACCAATAGAGCGTTTAGATCCACAGACAAAATTGACACATACCAGTGTCTAATGAGAGAAGGAGGCGAACCGCAGATACCATCACAAAGCAGAATAGACAGCTATAAACGATAATATGTGAATGCCTAATGCTAACAGATGCAACAAAATATTACAGTCTGCGTGCCAGAAGTAATCGCATGCAAGGTCATCTTCCCCAGCCTCTATTGACTCTCTTAGGCCTTCCCGGTCTTGGAATACTCCCCATGGGCTAATAGGATCGGACAGACCTGTTGCCTTTGAAGCTTCATTTTGCAAAAAAGGAAGCTAGAACATGCACAGCTTTTTCTAGCCACCTTATAAGATCCTTATTACAAAATAATACCACCAGTGCTTAGTTTGTAAATAAAAAGGTGACGGTGCCCAAAGCCCTCCTCTTAAACACGCGGCTGCTGCAATTACATGTGCGAGCACGGAATACTGAGGTGGCGTAATCCTGAAGCCATCTCTGGCCTCTTTAATCCATTTCAAGCCACTCCCTGCCCCTTCAGCTCACTCTTGCAGCTTTCTACTTTCTCCCTTTGTGACGCTTTTTCGTTTTTCTCTTCCTTCGTCTTTCCCTTAAGTGTCTTTTGCTCACAGCAAATGCTTGAGGCAGAAGAGTAAGCCCCGGCCCTCAAAAATAAGTGCCGGTGCTCAGCACCGGAAACAACAAGCACAAATTAAGCACTGAATACCACATATGTGCTGTCTGGGCTACTTTACTTAGGGTTCCCAGAAATGTTTGGGGCAGCTGGGGTGATGTACAACTTTCTGGCAACCTAATTTGCACATTTCTTTGCAGCATCGGCCCCAACCTGGTACTAACTGAATGACTAGGCCACACAGGGAGCTGTAACTCACAAGTCTTTCTATTCTAGAGACTAAGACACACTGATTTGGAGTCCTCAGGGAGCCAGAAAGGTTCTGTTCTAAATCATACAAGAGACTACATCTCCCCCTCTGTCAAATGAAAAATGAAAACTTTTTGAGAAAATCATTGTACATACCCAAATATCTACATATAGAAACATTGGGCAGCTATATCTCTTCAATTAATCTTCTTGGAGCCTTGATCAGTTGTCCCGATCATGTTACTGAAAGATGTAATCTGTAATTTTCAATGGTGGAAATTGCTAAAGATGGTAAGGAATCAGTAACAGTCACGAGTTGTCAGAATCAGTCTTTCTGTCACCATCTCGAGTTTAAGACCAATGAAATGCAGGCCGGAAGTGAGAAGAGTGTCTGGTAGTAGCCTTTCCAGGGAACTGGGCAGTCACCATGTGTCCCTTGGTAGATACTACTTGGAAAGGTTCAGCATTGTAAGAACTATCAGATTTTCTTTTGCGTAGCTCTCGAGCAATCACTAGTTTTTTGCACGTTGCCTCTTGTCTAAATAAACTAATTTTCTGTTTGTTAGCTAGGTCCCTTGCACAAATCATGTTTTCACTTCTGTCTCTTTCTGTCGTCCATTGAAGTAACTTGGTTGCAATTGCTCTCCTGAACATCAAAGTCGCAGGACCTTCACCTGTAGTCGAGTGGGGTGTCAAACGATAAAATTGTAAGGTAGAATTTAATACTGTCTTTACACTGAGCTTTTCAAAAGTTTCACGCTGTACTGCTTTCTTTAGCATACTCATGAAATGCTCAACAAGTCCATTGATCTGAGTCCATAAGGGTGTGATCTTTTGATGCTTTATGTTCAGGTGCTCCAGAAATTCTTTAAATTCTTTACTGTAGAAGGGAGGGCCATTGGCAGATTTTACAATGGCTGATATGCTCCATGTTGCAAAATGGCATCAAGTTTTTTGATTACTCCCTCATGTGTTGTGAGTGAAAGATCTTCGACCAAAGGAAAACATGAATATTCATCTGCACTCACCATTAAATGATGTACATTATCAAGTGCACAAAAGAAATCTCTCTCAGGCATGGTTAGGGAGCCCTGACATGTTCAGAGTTAAATTGCATATGTGAAAGGCCTTGAGTCCCTTTTCAAACTCTTTCATCTAAGTATGGAAACCAAACTCGGTCAATACCACAATGTCATTCGTGAGCCACTTCAATCACCTTTTGCTGTAGACCCTCCGGAATCAGGATGCTTGCTCCTCACAGTATAATTTCTTCCTGAGTTATGGACAATTTATCTTTAACATTTTTATATTTTTGATATTCACCATAGTTACGGAGAGGCTGAATGTGTTTATTCAATGACTGATGTGTAATTATGTCTTTTAACTTTAGCAGGTCACTATCATGACTCACAACAGTGACAATCTGGGCTAAGGACACAGCAGCTGGTGTACTGGGCCTGTCAATGAAATTGATGTAGGCCTCAGCCGTCTTTGATGGAGTACCATGACCTTAGATAGGCACTCTCGAAAAGTAGTCAGCAGGGTTTTGATCTTTTGCTAGTAGATGCACAATTGTATAATTGTACTATTGCAATTGTAGTCCGCATCATCTACGATTGCAAGAAGGCATCTTGACTTTTGGATTGCTAAAGATGCTCAGGAAAGCATGATGATAAGTCACCTGGGTAAAAGACTTTCTGTACAGAAATACATAAAAAAGTTCACAAGCCCATACTACAACCAAACTTTCCTTCACAGTCTGCGAATAAGCAAGTTCTTTTTGAGACAAACTTCTACTAGCATAGGAAACAATATGGTGTCCATTATGCTGTGCAAGTATAGTGCCTAATCCAACTGGGCGAGTGTCGACTACAATTTCCGTATGGAGCTTTGGATTGAAGTAAGTCATTTCCACAGCATTTTTGATGGTGTGCTTTATTTTCTTGTTCCACATTCTACTGACCATTTGAAAGAAACATTTTACTTTGTTAAATCTCATAATGGAGCACTAACAGTGGCAAAGTCCTTTATGTATCTTGAACGGTAACTGGCAATTCCAAAGAAAAGAACATACTATTGAAACATCTTGTTGAGATTCAGCATTTGTCAAAACTTGTGCTTTTGCGGGATCAGGCTTCATATCCCCCATCAGAAAATATATGACCAAAGAATATCAGTTTTGTCTTGTTAAACTCACATTTGTCTGCATTTAAGATAAATCCTGCATCACTGAGTAATTGACATACTTGTGTGAGGGCTCTATTGTACTTCTCCTGTGTAGCTCAAAAAAACTAATATGTCATCACTATAATTAAATGCATTCACAATAGGTTGTATGATATGTTCGGTGGAACGTTCAATAATGTTGTGCTTAAGTCATGATTCAAGTTCTTTTTCAACAGCTTCTTGTAAATGAAAAGCAACTTGTGTATGTGTCTCAGCAACAGGACGGACCTCCTCATTATTATGCAGCTTTACTTTCTTAGTCTTTAACTTTCCTAAACCATGACGCAATGAAGGGGTTTGACTTGAGATTTCATGATGCGCATTCATGTTGTAATTCACCGAAATCAGTCCCACGTCAGCAGTTGTGTTGAAGATGAGCAATTTGGCACTTGCTGCTGTACCTAGAAGCACATGTATTGGTGCTTGTATGCTTGTTCTCTTATATTTCACTGTCGCTATAAACAAACCTCAACTCGTTATGGGCATCAGTGCAGTCCAAGTGTACACTTTGGTCTTTGATGGCATAAGCCGCAGTAACAGAGACAGTTCATTGTACCTTTCTTCAGGCATTATATTTAGTGACGCACAGCTTTCGATAATGAAAGGTATTGAACGTCAATTTATTTTCAATGTAATCTTTGGACAGTATTTGTATGATTTTGCTGCTTTGCCAAGTCGACTTTTCTTTGACTGACTTTTCTCCTCACAGGCGAAGAGTCCGACATGTGTACGTTTTTCTGAAGTAAGTACTGACATGGCACAATCACTTGTTTCACTTTCACTTATCATTGAGGCAGAATAACTGTTTGACGATGATTCAGATGACGATCAACTTTGTTTAGTCTCTATTTGCCCCAGCTGATGTTGCTGCTTGGTCTTGGGGATGCGCATTGAACTTTGCTTCTGAAATATTGTGGAGGCAATTTTGTCTTCATGCCGTGACACACTTACTTTTTCCTTCGCTCTGCACATCGTCACAAAATAGTTCTCTTTACAACAGTCTTTCCATATCTGACCAATGGTGGGATGCTTTCCTTTGTGTGGAAGCACAAATTCACATCTGAAACAACTTCTTTTTGCATGTCGATATCACTTTCAGTCATTTGTTTCGAAATATTTTTCACACTCACAACTTTCTCGCTCTGGGCACCTCTGGCCTCCATGTCGGCAGCTTGTCTTTCAGTGTGTTCCTCAGCTCTGGCAGCCATCACCACTTGCTCCAGACTAAGAGTTTCTGTCAGCATTTGTGGTCTGAATGAATCGGACTAACATCCAACGATCACTCTCAGTAGCATTACTTCTTCATCATTAAATTCATTGAACTTACAGTGTTTGATGAGTGTGTTGAGTCTTTCAGTGAATTCATTGATTGTTTCACCATCTCTTTGATGTTCCTGACTGAAAACATTGTTCATTGTCAGCGTTTGCTACTGGATTTAACTTGAGATTCAATGCATTCTTAATCTGAAGGTATGTGACTTCTTCAGTCAGTTCTTGGCATTTTCTTTATGACTTCTTTCACACCGTCCCCAGCAAGATTTTTGAGATATTCGATAATCTTCCCGTTATCAGTGTCTTCAAGTGCATCAATAAATACTTCTTATGTCTCTATCCAGGCAGTCAATCTATCACCAATATTTTGCTTTTAGGCAGTGTTGAATGGTGGTGGTGGTTTCAGGAAGGCAGCAGCATTGTAGACCAGAATAGAACTTACTGATGTCGGGATCGGAGCCCTCCTTGTTCTCTCTGACTAGAAATCAGGATCAGTTCCATTCATGCCCCTATCTTGGCTTTGTGATAGGCCTTCCTCTGGGTCATCCATGATGGGCTCCATCAGACGAGGAGCCTTTTGCCAAGTTTCTGGCCACTGTACATATGGACCGCTCCGTTAGAACAACCCCAGGCACTTCTCTTGGGGACACATCAACTGGTATAGTATGACTCTGCTGATCAGGCTTGTCAGTTATCTATTTTATTCTTTTTACACCTTGGCTTGCATTTTCTAATACCTGGTTGATCTCTGCCAGCAGCGTTATTTGGTATCTGATAACTGTCTTTATAAGCCTGGTTGTATCCGCCTTCAGTGTTAACGTTTTGTACAATGTCTAAGTGTATTTTGTGTAGCAGTGCGGTACCTTTTGTAGGATCTTGGTAGTAGTTATTTGACCAATAATGAATAGACGTTTCTATGAGGCTCTCTTTCCATTCACACACTTCACACCAGCTAGAGTTTCACTTTGACTCCACATACACCAACCGTCGACTCAGTACTTTCACTAAGGCACACATGGCACACACAAGCAGTTTGCCTGGACCACAACATGTTCTCCAAGAGAGCACTTTCTTCTTTAGATTAGGTATCTCCTACCTCATCATCAGTTGTAGTGTCCTCCCCAGCCTGGTACCACATCTTTATTCCTCTGTGAATTCCAAAATCCTAAACCAAGCTTTCATTGCATTTTGTTCTAGTAATTACATCACACTGATACAGAGACCTTGGGGAGCCAGAAAGGTTCTGTTCTACTCTCTACAAAGAGGAAGCTTTACGTTCACACTCAATGCTACGTTTTGAACAAATGAAAGTGGAGAAAACATACTAATGATTGGCTTCATTTAATGTAATATTTGCACAATTACTGAAAAGGGGTAGTTTTATTGGTAAAACCCTACTTAGGATTTAGTTAATGGCACATTTGCATAGGCGATATCTTGCAGCAAATTGGGTATGGTTTGAAACGACTTTTCGAAACACATTTAAACCTTGTTTCTGTTCTCTGAATGGTATTTCACAAACAAATCTGTCATGCAGAATTAGTGAGTCTTCCATTGCTTGTCTTTTGATGCAACAGAACTGGACCACCTGTAAAGCTGTAAATATGTAGTGCTGGTGTTGTTTAAAAGATGCTGAATGGGAACCTCTTGACATTGGTGCCAGACTGGGAACAAAATCAGACCTCGCAAAAATGTTCAAACCAGCCCACTCGTGTCTTCATTTCTCATCTCTCTCTTCTTTTGTCTTTTCTCTCTCTCCATGCTCTATCCCTCCCAAAGCACCAGCATTGCCTGCTACAATTAACCTGGGAGAGATGGAGAGAGCACTGCAGCAGATAAACCAGCAGTGAACCTAACCCCTTCAAAAACTAGCCTTATATGTCTTCAGCCCACTGGGAAAACACCAGATGGAATAAATAGGCAATCTGTTCCTGCTTCCCATTGGTAGTTTTTTTCTTCAAATGAACTTAAAGACGTGGGCACTGCCCTTCTTTAAAAGGCCCATCACCTTCGAACAAGAGCAGTAGGATGGCTGCAGTAACATGACAAGGGGTGAAATGAGTGTTATATTGAATGTTTTTGCATTAAACCAGGATTAACACATAAACACACAAATGTTTTGAACTGTGTTTTATTGGCATTTGACCAAAGCGAATATAGGTCTGCATTTTAAATAGCTAACAGGGGTTGTAGTCTTGCTTTGTGACACCTAAACATTTTATTTCTAGTTGTAGTTGAAGTCTCAATTAACAAACCCAATGTTCTTTTGCTTTCTTTCCCATGTGATTAATGTTTTCTTTTCATTGTGATAATCACAAAATGTTATAATGAGTAGTCTGCTCATGGAAACACCTACACAGTACAGGTTGGCCCCTTTAGCTAATCTAGCTACATATATTGTGAGTTTGAAGGATTCTGACAGAAGCTGTATTGTGCTGAATCTTGAGAAACTAACAAGCACACCATTGTATCACCTTGCTTTAATCTGACTGAATTGTTTCATGAGAACTGTGTGTAGGTGAAGCAAATTTTAAAATTGTGCAGTGTAACTAGTGCAGTGTACATTAGAGGCAGAATGAGTTAGAATGGTGAAGACCCATGCGGTACCTGCAGGCTCCCCACCTCCTGTGGAAGCCGGCATTGCTGTCACAGAGAGCAATGTTTCCTCTTTTTTCCTTCTTGCATCTCTGTGGGCAGGTAAACAGAGGAAAACTTCGCTCGCAGTGAGGGAGAGCTGTTTGACAGCTCTCCCTCACTGCAAGCAGAGTGCTGGCTCTGACTTGACGGCAACTGTAAAAGTTCCTGTTATCTCAGAGCAAACAGCTCTGTTCCAGGGGTGGGCAACCCGGGACATAGCAGGAGCTGGCCCTGGGAGGTGGCGGTCCCCAGGGCCATCAGTGGAGATGGTGGTCCCTGGGGCTGCGGGGGGGGCAGACAACCCCCTTCCATTTACCTTTTTATTAGAACAGCAGAGGTAGCGGACCCCGGAGCTGTGTGGGGCACCAGGCAGCCCCCCTGCATTTACTTTGTCATTAGCCCCAGAGAGGTGGGGGTCCTTTGGGCTGGGAAAGGGTTGGGTGGCCCGCCCACATTTCATTTAGTTAAAGCCCCAGGGAAGTGGCGGTCCCCGAGGCAGTGGGGGGGGGGGCAGGCGCACCCCGCATTTACATTGTCATTAGTGCTGGGAAGGTGGCAGTCCTCGGGGCGGCAGGGTTCTGGGCGGGCCCCACATTACATTTGGTTAAAGCCCCAGGTAGGTGGCGGTCCCCGGGGCTGCTGTAGGCCGGGTGGCCCACCCCACATTACATATATTAGAAGCCCCAAGGTAGGTGGTGGTACTCGGGGCTCCGTGGGCCCAGTGCCCCCCACGTATTTACTTTGTCATTAGCCCTGGAGAGGTGGAGATCCCTGGGGCTTAAACAAATGTAATGCGGGGGCTGCCTGCCCCCGCATTACATTTGGTTGAAGCCCTGGCAAGGTGGTGGTCCCCGGGGCAGTGGGCGATGTTGGCCCCCCCAGCATTACATTTAGTTGAAGCCTGAGGGAGGTGGCGGTCCCAGGGGCTGTGAGGGGGCCAGGCAGGACCCGGTATTTACCTTGTCCATAGCCACAGGGAGGTGGCAGTCCTGAGGGGTGCAGTGGGGCAGGACGGCCCCTACCTTACATTTATTTGAAGCCTGACAGAGGTGGTAGTCCCCAGGGCTGCAGAGGTGGCCGGGTGGTCCCTTCTGCATTCAAAATATGAATGCTCCCGAGCCCTGGCCGACCTGGGGGGCTGCAGTTAAAGCAAGTACGGAAGCCCACGCTTGTTTTTTATTTTTTTATTTTATTTTCACCAGATCCGTCGTGACCCACATTGAAAATGTGAAAAAAAATGCTTGTTGCTCTGCACCAGAGCTAAGGGGCCAGGATGTCGGTACCCTGGCCCCTTTGTTTTTTTTTACATCTTTTTTTTCTGGGACTGAGCTTCAGCCGAGTCCCAAGATGGCTGCCAAAACTTCTTTGCTGAAGTGTTGTCAGCCAATCAGATCTCAGCATGAGATCAGGAGGGTTCGGGGAGCCTTTGCATCCCTATATATACTGTTGGACTTTTGTGCTTATGCAGGGTCATCCCCAATCATTTTGCCTCCTGCCTCCTATTTTGTCTGACCTGTTGCTGTTGGCTTTTGAACTCTGAGCACTTCATCACTGTTAACCAGTGCTAAAGTGCATATGCTCTCTGTGTAAATTGAATGGTTGATTGGTTTATCCATAATTGGCATATTTGATTTACTGGTAAGTCCCTAGTACAGTGCACTAGAGGTGCCCAAGGCCTGTAAAATAAATGCTACTAGTGAGCCTGCAGCTCTGGTTGTGCCACCCACATTAGTAGCTCTGTAAACATGGCTCAGACCTGCCACTGCAGTGTCTGTGTGTGCAGTGTTAAACTGCCAATACGACTTGGCAAGTGTTCCCACTTGCCAGGCCTAATCCTTCCCTTTTCTTACACGTAAGGCACCCCTAAGGTAGGCCCTAGGTAGCCCCAAGGGCAGGGTGCAGTGTATGGTTAAGGTAGGACATATAGGCCCTCATTCTAACCCCGGCGGTCTCAGACCGCCGGGGCCGGCGGGAGCACCGCCGACAGACCGGCGGTGCCCCGCAGGGCATTCTGACCGCGGCGGTTTGGCCGCGGTCAGAAAGGGTAAACCGGCGTACCGCTGCCCTTAGAATCCGCCATGGGGGATTCTGACACCCCCTACCGCCATCCTGTTCCTGGCGGTTCGCCCGCCAGGAACAGGATGGCGGTAGGGGGTGCCGCGGGGCCCCTGGGGGCCCCTGCAGTGCCCATGCCCATGGCATGGGCACTGCAGGGGCCCCCGTAAGAGGGCCCCGTAAAGTATTTCAGTGTCTGCTAAGCAGACACTGAAATACGCGACGGGTGCAACTGCACCCGTCGCACCCCTGCAACTACGCCGGCTCAATTCTGAGCCGGCGTCCTCGTTGCAGGGGCATTTCCTCTGGGCCAGCGGGCGCTCTTTTGGAGAGCGCCCGCCGGCCCAGAGGAAATGTCTGAATGGCCGCCGCAGTCTTTTGACCGCGGTGCGGTCATTCAGGGGCGGTACCTTGGCGGACGGCCTCCGCCGTCCGCCAAGGTCAAAATGACCCCCATAGTAATGTGTTTTATATGTCCTGACAGTGAAATATTGCAAAATTCGTTTTTCACTGTTGCAAGGCCTGTCCCTCTCATAGGTTAACATGGGGGCTACCTTTAAATATGATTAAAGTGTAGATTACCTTTGGGAGCTGATAGACGTGGAGTTTGGGGTCTCTGAGCTCACAATTCAAAAATACATCTTTTAGTAAAGTTGATTTTAAGACTGTGTGTTTGAAAATGCCACTTTTAGAAAGTGGGCATTTTCTTGTGTAAACCATTTCTGTGACTCTGCCTGTTTGTGGATTCCCTGTCTGGGTCAGTTTGACAGTTGGGCTGGTTGCACCTCTCACTAGACAGTGACACAAAGGGAGCTGGGGTGTAGTCTGCATATCCTGATGAGCCATCTGTGCTAGGAGGGAGGGGAGGAGTGGTCACTAACATCTGAAAGGGCTGTGCCTACCCTCACACAATGCAGTCTCCAACCCCTGGGTGTGTGTCTGGGGCCTGGCCTGTGCAAGGCAGGATTTCACAATCAAGAGAGACTTTCCTTTGATGTAAGCATACTTCAAGGGGCAAAATGGGAATAAGAAGGGCACCCAAAACCACAGACTTTAGAACACTTCTGGAAACCAAGAGGAACCTCTGCCTGGAGAAGAGCTGAGGAAGATGAGCTGCTCTGTCTGTGACTGTGCTTTATGGATCCCTCCTGCAGTTGCTGCTTCTGCCTGTGCTAGAGGACAAAGACTGGACTTTGTGTTGCCTTCCTTGTGAAGAACTCTCCAAGGGCTTGATTTAGAGCTTGCATCCTCTTGTTTGAAGTCTCAGGGAGAGCAAAGACTCTGCCAGCACCTGGAGTCTTTGGAGAGACGTCTATTCTGCCAGGTGGTGCCCATCCAGGTCAGAAGCTGGCAGTTCAAGAGTAAGAAATCCACGCACAGACCGCCGTGCGGGTAAAAGATCGATGTGGCTCCGATCTGCGGCTGAAAAATTGACGCACCACTGGCTTCGCGGCTGAAAATCGAAGCTCTCCTGCAACGTGTGTGGAAAATCGACGCCCAGAACTGGGGAAATGATGTGTAGCATCGCTCACGGAGGCTGGGGAGATCGCAACCCACGCTGCGTGGTTTTCGGATCATCGTGCAGCTGGATTTCTGACGCAAACACCGATGGGCCTGCCCAGACCAGAGAGTGCTGATCGGATCAACGCATCGCTCTCCTGCAGAGAGAAGAAACGACGCACGCCGACCCGACTAAAGGAGAACCGACACAAGGTCTCGCTCGTGAGTGATATTGACGCATCACATGCCCTTTTTGATGCACACTTGCCCGTGCAGGGTTATTTTTGACGTACCCAAGGTACATGTTCACGCTAACAGCATTAGTGTGTGTTTAAAATTACATGAAGACTCTTTTTGCATTTTTAGTGATAACTTGACTTGTGTTTTGTGAATTTTTGTTGTTTTGTTCTTGGTTTGTTTAGATAAATATTTTCTATTTTTATAAACCTGTGTTGTGTCATTTTGTAGTATTTTCATTAAGTTAGTGTGTGTGTTGGTACAAATATTTTACACCTAGCACTCTGAAGTTAAGCCTGCCGCTCGTGCCAAGCTACCAAGGGGGTAAGCAGGGGTTAGCTGAGGATGTTTCTCTTTTACCCTGACTAGAGTGAGGATCCTTGCATGGACCGGGGGTAACCTGACTGCCAACCAAAGACCCCATTTGTAACACTGGTGATCAGCGGATGGGATTGGACTTGTATTTGTACTTGGCATACAGGTGGTCATTACAACCCTGGCGGTCGGTGTTAAAGCGCCGGTAAAACCGCCAACAGGCCGGCGGTAAAAAAAATGGAATTACGACCGTGGCGGAAACCGCCAACATAGACAGCCACTTTAACACTCCGACCGCCGCGGCGGTAACCGCCAACAGACAGGCGGAAGACATGTACCGCCCACAGAATTACAAGCCACCAATCCGCCACCTTTTCTGGGGCGGATTCACTGCGAACAAAAACACGGCGGAAACAGGACTTCGAAGGGAAAACGCTCACCTCTACACACCCCATGAGGAACCAGGACGCCATGGAACCGGAACTTCAGATACTCCCAGCCTTTATCTTCCTGCTCCTCTACCAGGAGCATGAACGCCGGCGGCGAAGACCACGGTGAGTACTGCACCTATGACACAGGGGAGGGGGGAGGGAAAAACAGTGACACACACACGCAATACGCAACACCCCCACCCTCACCCACGACAACACACACACCAATACATATTAATACATCACAGTTACACCCCCAACCCCCCCTGGAAGAATGCAAGGACAAAAGGAAATGAGTCGAATGATTGTAATATATTAAAATACAGTAATCAAAAATATTTACATATATACACATTTACACTATGAACAATTATATACACCAAGAACACAAGTCCAAGGGATTCCACCATCATAGTCGGTGGACCACTGGGCCCAAAAGGCATGGGCGAGGCCCACACTCAATACCCGAACAAGACAGAGAGAACACTGCAGGGGCATCAGATAGAAATAAAACAGGCACCTCAGGGGGAAGGGAAGAGGGGGCACCTAAGCCAGATGAGGGCACGACGCCAGCTCCACGAGGAGGCTCCATGCCCATTGATGTATCCTGGGGAGTGCAAAGCCACAGTCTCTCAAGTCTCTCCAGTGGGTGGGCTGCCCACTGTTCAATCCTGGGGATTGCAAAGCCACAGTCTCTCAAGTCGATAACAGTGGGTGGGTTGCCCACTGTTCAATCCTGGGGAGTGCAAAGCCACAGTCTCTCAAGTCGATAACAGTGGGTGGGTTGCCCACTGTTCAATCCTGGGGAGCGCAAAGCCACAGTCTCTCAAGTCGATAATAGTGGGTGGGTTGCCCACTGTTCAATCCTGGGGAGTGCAAAGCCACAGTCCCTCAAGTGGATAACAGTCTCCACTGGTTCTGGAGGGGGTTTGGTGCCCAGAGGGCTTCATCCTGCCAAGGACAGAGGTATGGATATAACTCTCCACTGGTTCTGGAGGGGGCTTGGTGCTCAGAGTGCTTCATCCTGCCCGTGGCAGCCTCAGTAGCGTAGTAATCATTGGCGCTCACTGTACTGCGGTGGTGCTGGCGGTCTTGACCTGGGCAGCGGGGCTGCTGCTGGCGGTCCTTTCTTGGGAAGCGGGGCTGCTGGCGGTCTTGTCCTGGGCAGCGGGGCTGCTGCTGGCGCTCTTGTCTTGGGCAGCGGGGCTGCTGGCGGTCTTGTCCTGGGCAGCGGGTCTGCTGCTGGCGGTCCTGTCTTGGGCAGCGGGGCTGCTGGCGGTCTTGTCCTGGGCAGCGGGGCTTCTGCTGGCGGTCCTGTCTTGGGCAGCGGGGCTGCTGGCGGTCTTGTCCTGGGCAGCGGGGCAGCTGCTGGCGGTCTTGTCTTGGGCAGCGGGGCTGCTGCTGGCTGTCTTGTCTGCCGTGCTGATCTTCCCAGACCTGCCGGTTTTAATGCGCCCCTTCCCCAGCTTGGATGGTGCCACAGCTGTCTCCACACTCCCAACTGTACCCCTGGGAGCGGGTTTGGTGGCTGATTTATTTCCCCTCTCCCGCTGGGCACTGGCCAACTTTTTATGCTTGACAGATGGGGGACTGTCCATACTCTGGCTCCTTGCCACACTGGCTGCCCTGCTGCCTGGTGCACTCCATAATCCGGTGACTACTGGCACCACTGGTCCCGCCGATGTTGTGGCTGAGGTGCTAGGTTGGGATCTGGAGAGTCGGGCCCTAGGAGACTGAAGGGGTGGGGGAGGTGAGGGAAAGAGGTCAAAGCTGGCCAGGAAAAGTTTCTTCGGAACACTGGGATGGGTAGCTGGAGGGGGTTTGGGAGTGGAGGAAGAGGTAGTGGTTGTAGGAGGTGTACGTTTGCTGACTTTGGGTGAAGGTGCATGGGCTGGAGGCTGTCGTGAGGTGGATGGCTGTTGGGTGGGTGTGTGGCTGCGTTTGTGTACCTTGGGAGGTGGCCTCACAGACACACTGGGAGAGGACACAGGGGATGTGTGAATGGTAGTGGGGGTGGTGACTGCACGTGAGCAGGGTGTGGTGGTGGGTGTCCTGGTGATGGACGTAGTGGCTGAGGATGTGGTGCGTGCAGGTGTGAGTGGAGACAAGACAGGGACGGAGGAGGGAGACGAGGAGGAGGGGGACACAGTGGAGGCAGTGGATGTTGGTGTGTCTGCATGGGTCTGATGCTTGCGTAAGTGCCTGGGGATGTGTGGTGCTTATGTTTGCCTGAGCTTCCCTTGTGTGTTGAGGTGTGTGCATGCTGGTCTGATGGTGTACTTGGGATAGGCTGAGGTACAGGGGTGTGGGTCTGGGTGGAGGAAGTTGGAGGGGGGAGGCTAGAGACAGGGACAATGGCTGCCATCAGTGCTGAGGCCAGAGTCTGAAATGCTCGCTGAAGGGCTGCCTGACCAGAGTGAATGCCCTCCAGGTATGCATTGGTTTGTTGCAACTGCCTCTCTACACCCTGGATGGCATTCAAAATGGTAGACTGCCCAACAGTGAGGGACCTGAGGAGGTCAATGGCCTCCTCACTGAGGGCAGCAGGGCTGGCTGGGGCAGGGCCTGAGGTACCTGGGGCGAAGGTGCTGCCCACCCTCCTGGGTGAGTGGGCACGGGGCAAAAGCTGAGGGGCTGCTGGGAGGGCGGTGCTGGTGGGGGGGTGGCGGCTGTACCTGTAGATGCCAGGGGCACAGATGGGCCTCCCACCGCAAGAGAGCTCCCATCAGAGGAGGAGTCCGTATTGCTGGTGTCAGCTCCTGTCCCTACTGTGGAGCTCCCCTCACCCTCTGTCCCACTGGTGAATTCAGACTCCGTAATTTCGCCCTCCAGGGCCATGTGGGATTCAGCTCCCTCCTGCTCCGGTGCCACTGCTCCTCCGCCTGATGATGCTAATGCACACAAGCACAGGGAGACCACAAAAAGGGGGGGGAAGACAGAAGAAAGACATGTTGAGTGCGTGCAATACCGCTACCGTTGGCGGACACGACAGACACAGAAGCCCCCTGCACTGCGCCGCGCACTATTCAATCCCAGGGACATGGGTTACAAGGCTATGGCAGATTTCTGCTCACATGGATGTCACAGGAGCCTGACTAGGTGTAGTTGGCACTGTACACAGGTGGGGTGAGGTGCCACAGGGCCTGCCTTAAGTAGGGTCCTTGCCTACTAAACTCACCCTGGCCTAGGGGAACCCACAGCCCACCTCCCCCACCCAGACACCTACAATGCGCGCTGAATCAGCAGAATGAGAGTTTACTCACCCCTTGTTGCTGCTGTGATGCCCTCAAGCGCCCATCCAACTCTGGGTATCCCACCACCAGGATCTTGAACATCATGGGGGTCATGGTGCGACGGGCACCCCTCCCACATTGGGAGGCCATCCCCAGCTGGGCCTCCGCCGTCTTCTTGCTCCAGCAGCGAATGTCCTCCCATCTTTTCCGACAGTGGGTGCTCCGTCTGTGGTAGACGCCCAGGGTCCGGACTTCCTTGGCGATGGCACGCCAAATGTCTTTCTTCTGGTGGGCGGTGACCCACAGCAATAGTACAGGGGAAAAGGAGAAGATATTACCGCCCACACCGTCACAGTCATTGGCTCGCATCCCTACCCTTGCCATGACGCACATGCACTCACCGTCGTTTCATGCACGCCTCATTCTCACCCCCCCTATCTTTCATCCACCCCACTCCACACAGGAATTGCCCATACAGCATGCTCACAGTGTACTTACCTGTTTGTCTGGAGGACCGTAGAGTAGCGTGTACTGGGGGAGGACCCCATCCACGAGTTTCTCCAACTCCTCCATGCTGAAGGCAGGGGTCCTTTCCCCAGACACACGAGCCATTGTCTCTTCCAGACTGAGGTCACAGCAGCACTTGCAGTGTAGGTCCTCTCCTGTCGAAGATCAGGTATCAAGTGATTAAACAGAGAGAAAATGGTGGTCACGTCCGCGGCGGAGCGTACCGTCACCGCCGGCTTACATCGTCATTTGCTCCTGGGACCCATAGGGTCCAATGTTAACCAATGCAGGATTGCGCCACGGTCTTCGACCGCCTACCGCGATGGTGTACAACAGAAGCGCAGTTACCTCATATCCCCTTGTCCCACTTTACAGGTCAGGCAGCCGCCATTTCATGGGCCCACATGGCATTATTTTTGACTGCGTCACACATATGTAGGCCTTGCCTAAACACTCATACAGGCTAATTTCGAATTGCTAATATTTTCAGAGTAAGCTGTGTTTACGTACCTCAGAGTTGGTTGACTCTCTGCTTGCTGTTTTCCTCCATAGGCACCGTTCGCTGGGGCATGTGAGGAGATGGCGGCATCCTCCGGTGTACAGGCCGCTGGTGGACCTGTTGACAATGGAGGAGCGACATGTGATCATCACCTACAGGCTTGATCGTGCCACAATCCATGAACTGTGTGCCCAGTTGGAGCCAGACCTGATGTCAGCTATCCGCCATCCCACATGAATCCCCCTCAAGTGCAGGTGCTGTCAGTACTCCATTTCCTAGCAAGTGGGTCTTTTCAAACTACAGTGGCCATAGCATCAGTGATGTCCCAGCCTATGTTTTCCAACATGTTGTGCAGAGTGTTGTCTGCCCTGCTGAAACACATGTGGAGCTACATCGTTTTCCCTCAGGTGGAGAATTTGCCTACAGTGAAAGGTGATTTCTATGCCCTGGGACATATCCCCAACATCATAGGTGCCACTGATGGGACACATGTGGCCTTGGTACCCCCCGCGGGAGTGAACAGGTGTACAGAAACCGGAAGAGTTACCATTCCATGAATGTGCAGATGGTGTGTTTGGCAGACCAGTACATCTCCCATGTTAATGCCAAATTCCCTGGCTCAGTGCATGACGCTTACATCCTGCGGAATAGCAGCATCCCTTATGTGATGGGGCAACTCCAGAGGCACCGGGTGTGGCTATTCGGTGAGCACATGGACCCAATACAGTGGGAATAGTTGTCTGGGTCTGTGGATGTCCCTATGAGTTTGTGTGTGTCTAACAGTTGTCCCTCGCCATTTGCAGGTGACTCTGGTTACCCCAACCTGTCATGGCTACTGACCCTAGTGAGGAATCCCAGGACAAGGGCAGAGGAACGCTACAATGAGGCCCATGGGCGGACTAGGAGGATTATAGAGCGGACCTTCGGCCTCCTGAAGGCCAGGTTCCGGTGCCTCCATACGACAGGTGGTTCCCTATTCTGCTCACCAAAGAAGGTATGCCAGATCATCATGGCCTGCTGTATGATTCACAACTTGGCTTTGCGACAACAGGTGCCTTTTCTGCAGGAGGATGGTCTGGATGGAGGTCTTGTGGCAGCTGTGGAGCCTGTGGACAGTGAAGACGAGGAAGCAGAAGAAGAGGACATCGACAACAGGAACACCGTGATCCTGAAATACTTCCAGTGAGACACAGGTAAGAAGACAACACTGCCTGCTACATCTGATTTAAATGTACTACCTCTCTACTGTCTGTCATTTTCACCCAGTGTATGGTCACTGAGTTGTCACTTTCTCTTACGATTTCACAGATGTGGGTCCCACGGTGACATCTGCTTTGTTTCCTCATGGACTAGAGCTGTGTGACATAGGTATGTTGACATTACATTTGAACAAGCATTTTGCCACTGTAATTGCTAATACACTATTTCGAAATCACAAACAGACTCCTGATTGTTTTGTGCTTTAAGGGTGTTTATTTAAGTGCTCAATATTGGAGGGGGTTGTAAAATGGTGAGGGGTGATGGTGGAGGAATGTCCATGGCAGAGTCCAGTCTGTTAGTCTCACTGGTGCATTGTCCAAAGGGGCATAGGAAGTGGAGCTGGGGCAGTTTAAGAATGGACAGGGTGACAAGGTGGGACAAAAGGATGACAATCAGGGTGGTCTAATTTCTTGGCTAGGGTCTTGGCATCGTGCTCTGTCTTTGTCCTGGATCTCAGGGACCGTTTGTGGGGTGGTTCTTCCTCTGCAGGGGGTGGGGTGCTGGTGTGGTGGTCCTGTGGCGGTGCCTCCTGTCCACTAGCGCCGGCGGAGGTGGTGGGCAGTTCATCGTCCAGGCTAGTGTCAGGGGCCCCTTGTAGTGCGACAGTGTCCCTCTTGGTGTTGACGAGTTCCTTCAGCACCCCTACAATGGTGCCCAGGGTTGAATTGATGGATTTGAGTTCCTCCCTGAAGCCCAAATACTGTTCCTCCTGCAGCCGCTGGGTCTCCTGAAACTTGGCCAGTACCGTTGCCATAGTCTTCTGGGAATGGTGGTAGGCTCCCATGATGTTTGAGAGGGCCTCGTGGAGAGTGGGTTCCCTGGGCTTGTCCTCCCCCTGTCGCACAGCAGCCCTCCCAGTCCCCCTGTGTTCCTGTGCCTTTGTCCCCTGAACGGTGTGCCTATTGCCACTGCCCCCAGGTCCCTGGTGTTGTTGGGGTGGTGGGTTAGCCTGGGTTCCCTGTAGTGGTGGACACACTGCTGCTTGACTTGTCCTGGGGACAGAGGTATGGGCCCGCTGGGTGGGTGCTGTGCTGGTGTTTTTAGAGGGGGGAAGGTCTGTAGTGGCTTGTGCCAGTGTGAGGGGGACCGACTGTCCCGAGGTCCCAGATGGGCCAGGCTGGTCATCTAGATCCAGTTGGACAATGCTGCTGTCATCACTGTGGGCCTTTTCTGTGGGTGGAGTGGACATATCTGGACCCTCCTGTCCGGTGACGTTGGGTAGGGGTCCTGCAGGGGTGTAAAAGCATGATTATTGCATCTGTGTGTGCCATGGTGTGCAATGGGTGGATGACCGTGTACTCCAGTGCTTGCATTCCTGTGTAGGACCTTGTGTGACAATGGTTTAGGAGGGTGTATGGGTATGTGCAGTGGCCATGCTTTGGTGATAGGTGTCCATGCTTTGGTGTTGCATGCAGGGCTTGGGTTTGGAATGTGTGGTTTGTGATATTGGGACATGTGTGAGGAGTTGGAGTGATGGGGGTGAGGGCGAGGATGGGGGTATGTGATGGCATGCAGGTAGGGTGGGGGATCAAGTAGTAAAGATTTGTCTTACCAGAGTCCATTCCTCCAGCTACTCCTGCGAGGCCCTCAGGATGCAGTATAGCCAAGACCTGCTCCTCACATGTTGTTAGTTGTGGGGGAGGAGGTGGGGGTCCACCGCCAGTCCTCTGTCCCGCGATGTGGTGTCTTGAGACCACGGAACACACCTTCCCCCATAGGTCGTTCCACCTCTTCCTGATGTCCTCCCTAGTTCTTGGGTGCTGTCCCACTGCGTTGACCCTGTCCACGATTCTTCGCCATAGCTCCATCTTCCTAGCTATGGAGGTGTGCTGCACCTGTGATCCGAATAGCTGTGGCTCTACCCGGATGATTTCTTCCACCATGACCCTGAGCTCCTCCTCAGAAAACCTGGGGTGTCTTTGCGGTGCCATGCGGTGGTGTGGGTGATGCGTGGGGTGGTGTGTGTTGTGATGTGTGGGGTGATATTTAGAGGTGTGTTGTGTGAGGTGATTGGATGGTATGTGGGTGATGGTGTTGAGTACCTGTGGATGCGAGTTTGTAGATGGTGGTGTCTCTCTCTGGCCTTCTGTCGCAATTGTGGTCATAGAGGATTGTGGGTGATGTGGGTGTGTGTTTTATATTGTATTGGGTGTGTGGGAGTGGTGTGTGTATGTGTATCAGGTGTGTGTATTTTGAATTGTCCAATGTGGTAGTGTTTTGTAAGTGTGTGTGTATTTTGAGCGCAGCGGTGTGTACCGCCAATGGATTACCGCGGTTGAAAGACCGCCGCGTGGATTCGTGGGTTGTGATAGTGTGGGCGTATTCCTGTTGGCGTGACGGTGAAGGTTTTATTATCGCCAGGTTATCACTGACCTTTGGTGTGGCGGACTTGTGTGGGTGTCCAGATTTTGGCGGATTCCGGACTTTGGGTCATAATGACCGTGGCGGAATTCCGCGGCCGCGGCGGGGTGTTGGCGGTCTTCTGCATGGCGGTAAGCGGCTTTTACCACCAATGTTGTAATGACCCCCACAGTGATTAAGTGTACACTACTGTTTTGAGTACAGACCACTACATGACCACATATTACTTGCCTTGTGATGTTTGCTTTTCTCTTTGGGACTTCTTTTTGTTCTATTCTATGATTTTGCTGATCCCTTGACTGACTCTTTTAACTTCATTGGGAACTTGTTTTCTGCCTTTAGAACTTTGCACTTGTTGCCATCATGTCTCAATCTGGAGATGCAACATCTGGAGCTGTTTTTGAATTAAGGAAACTGGAAAGGTACTCAGTTGCTCAATTGAAACAGTTATGTAAAGATCTTGCCTGTCCCGTTAAGAGCTCCACCAGGAAGGGGGAGCTGCAAGAGGCACTGAGGGCCTGGGTGACAGTCAAGAAGGCTGGGGGGAACACAGAGGATATGGATGGGGAAGTGCAGAGTCTACACAGTGGTGTAGTGGAGGTACCTGTTACACCTGGGGGGAGGGTCTCTAGGAGAGGTAGCAGTAGGCCCTCTAAGGGTCTGACTCCTGAAAAGTTACAGGATAGATAGGCAGAAAGGGCTCGCCGGTTGAAGTCAGAAAAGTTGTGGATGCAAAGGGAGTTCGACGAGTGGAAGAGGGACTTAGAGATAAAAGAGATAATTTTGGCTTATGAGCTAAAACTGAAAGAGCTGGAAGTCATGAGGACTGAGTCCAGCTGGAATGGTGGCAGCAACAATTCTATATCTAGTGCTGCTGAAGAAGTGCACATGCCCAGGGATGTGGTGCCCTACTCGAAGGAGGGAGTTAACACACACCAGGAAGTTCATGGGTATGAGGTAGCTTGAGTGATGCACAGGGTCCCTGAGGTGGATTAGAGAACTGGCATAGGGAGTCATATTCCTACTAGTGGGAGGGACACTGTACTGACTCTAGGTGAGAGGGACAGGTAGAAGTCCTGGTTATGGAGTGTGAAGACATCCCAGAAGAGTGTGGGTTGAGTGTCAGGGACAGTAATGTACTGTCTCACAAGTCTTGGGGCAGTGTTATGGGGTACTTTTTCAAGGCAGAGTCACTGGATGGTTGGGGTGATGGATAGTTTGGTTAATTCATGTGAGGGGCTGTGTGACGTAATTGCTGGAGAGCATATGTGTCAGGGATACCAGATCCTCGGGCCTGCGCACGTTCCCAACATGTCCACCACTAGACAGCTCCAAAGCTCCGATAGAAATAGCACAGAGCCTGAGAGAGTCCAAGTAGGGGAAAATGGCTTAGGTAGGAAACAGCTGGGAAGGAGACCTGTAGGAAGCAAAAGGTTAAACAACACAATATCAAGATATAATCACATTGACTTTCAATAGACTATGGTTCTAAGAGTTCTCATACTGTAACCATGGATAACCTAAGAAGTGACAATAACAAGATCTCAAGAAATCTGGGTACCTGGAAAAAATCAAGAATGGGTTAATACAATGTTTCATATGACATTTTCATGAAATATCACATACTGTCTAGAAATACAAGAACCTTCTAGAATAATGTTCCAGAACAAACATTGCTTTTTTACATGAGGACAAAAGGCTATCTGAAACATTCTCTGGAAAACAATAGGAATTGTACTAGGGACTTAATATGCACAAAGAATGTCACATTTTGAATTTAGCATCTTCACAGAAAATCCAAAAGCTCGGGATAAATGTGTGCACTTCAACAAACACTACACACCAAAGATTTGCACATTGTTGCCGATCTGAACATCAACTTTTACATGCTTGAAATGAATCGCGCACACTGACGATTCGAACAAGAATATTCAAATGCCATGAAATGATTGCGCACACTGCTGCCGATCTGAACATCAAGTTTTACATTCTGGAAATGAATCGCGCACACTGCCGATTCGAACAAGAATATGCAAATGCCATGAAATGATCGCGCACACTGTTGCCGATCTGAACATCAAGTTTTACATGCTAGAAATGAATCGCACAGACTGCCGATTCGAACAAGAATATGCAAATGCCATGAAATGATCGCGCAAGCTGTTGCCGATCTGAATGCCAAGAATTACATGAGAGCAATGAATCGCGCACTCTGAAAGTTTCACAAGTAGGCCCAAAACTGGAGAGTCTTTGAGAACGGGGTCAGGGGCCCAGCCCGACCTCCGCCTTACCGCCCTGCTCAAGGATCACCAATATAATGCGGGGCAGGCCTGGAACATCAAGGTAGGCCTCCGAAACAGGAGCTCAGGTAGTTGCTGCTGCTTTGCACCGGGACCTCTGAATAGTGAGCACGTGGAGCTGGGCTGGCTCCCTTATATAGAATCTGGCCCAGCCCACAAACCACAACCAGTCATGCTGCAGGGAAAGCTTCTAGAAGGTCCTAGAAAGGGACCACAGCCTAACACACTCAGTAAGCCTGCAGCAAAACCTTGCAAATGAACAGTTATTGCAAAGATCATTAATAGTGTTTTTCAAGGTTAAACTCTGCAATGCAAAAGATTAACATACTGCATATAAACACAATGCATGAATTATGCTCTTGCATAAAGGCTGGGTTTTTGCATTTTTGTCACCCGTAGAGCGCGCACTGACCTGATGTTGACAATATGTCTATTCCTTATTTTCCAGAGCTACGCCAGCACCAGGTGGAGTGTGAGTTCTCTGACCCAAGGGAACTTACACTGGTGGCAGACCTCTGGGTGAGTACCAGAGAGTCTGAAGAGGCATTTGGCAGTGCTCCTGAGAGGAGTGGTCTAGATATTTTCCAACCAGGTGAGGTAGGAAAGGATTGTAGTGTCCCAGGTAGGTCCCAGTGTAGTGGGATGGGTGAGGGACCCCATGTCCAGTTTCAGAGGAGAGGAAACGGGGATGGGCTGAGGCCCAAGGTACCCGAGATCCAGTCCCAGGTCCTGAAGGGTTCCATGAGGGAACACCAGGAGGGGAGCCTAGCCTGTACCATAGGGCCATCTGCTGAGGGAGACCCCACAGTGTCAGGGGGGGGGGGTGGCCGTAGCCAGCGTCCCACCAGTTCTGATGTTTGGCAGTAACACTCCTAGTGAGGGGGTGCAGAAGTCCAGACAAAGGGTTGAGAGGGAGTTGTGGACCCTAGTGGAGAACCTAGGGGGTCAGCTTTGAGAGCAGAGCCCCCCAGGAATGACCTTGGTGAGGCCATTTCTGGGTTGGGGGGAATCAAGACTCTGTCAGATGGGCAGAGGTCAGGAGACCTGAGCCTTCTGTGGCCCTTGGGGACTGGGTATCCCTTGAGGGGGGTAAGTGTGCCCCCCTGGAAGTCCTGGTGTGCCAGGCAATGGTTCAACCGCAGGGTGGTGAGTGACTTTGGGTTGGATGACCAGGTACAGAGGGTAAACTCTGAACTGGTGGGGGATAGGTGTGCCCCCCAGGAAGTCCTGGGTTGCCAGGCAGTGGTCCAGTCTGAGGGTACAGACCCTGGACTGGAGGATCAGGTACAGGGGGTAAACCCTGACCTGAAGGGGGAGGTGGTTTGCTCAATCACCGCCAGTATGATTTCTAGGGGTAATCTGCATGAGGGGGGTGCAGAACCCTGAGAGTAGGGGCAGGGGAGAGAGAGACTCACCCCTGACACCACTGCAATCTAAGGGTATAGACCATGGATTGGAAGGCCAGGTTCAGGGTGTCCCCCCTGACCTGGAGAAGGGGCTACTGCTAACAGTGCCCCTACCATGTCATCTTCTGGGGGGGGGGGCACTCCTAGTTGGGGGGTGCAGGGCCCCGGAAGGGAGGGCAGGGGGAGGGAAGCCTCAACCCTGACCCTGGTCTAACCTGAAGGTACAGACCCCAGGTTGGAAGACCAGTTGCAGGTTAACATCCCTGCACTGGTGGAAGAATTGTGCAGGATTGCTTCTACAAAAATCCTGACAATTTTGGACTCTAGGGGTGCCACTCCTAGAGGGAGGGTACCAAGCCCCAGAGGGGAGGACCAGGGTAAGATTGTCATCCCTGATTTGGTGAAAGGCAGAGTGGTAAAAGGGTGCCAGGCACCTGGGGCTACCGCCCCCCACTCTCAGTCACAGTGGTTGGAGAGGCCTGAGGTTGGGCTCTCATCCCTGACAGTTGTCAGGGGTCACTGTGGCTTGCTGTCCTGGTGGACAGAGTTGCCCCTGGGGGGGACGAGAGTCACACCCCGGGAGTGGAATAGGCAATACCACTGTGTTGGCCCTGGTAGTACTATCTGCCCACTGAGATACATCTGTGAGCAAAGTAAGGTTAGGTGCTGCAAAGATGGTATCTGCAGGTGAGGAGAAGGGTTCCCTATGGATTAGCTTAGTGGGCCCGAGAGTATGGACAGAGGGATACAACTGGAGTCAGGAAGGCGGAGAACTGGAACATGCCCCTGCTGTTGTGATCCTGGGTCCTTGTTCTATCGCCCCATTCAGGGAAGTACATCATGGTATTGATTGTTCTCCCCTGGCTTTAGGCTGTTCGGGGGTCATGTTGGATGTTTTTGCTTATGCAGGGTCATCCCCAATCTTTTTGCCTCCTGCCTCCTATTTTTTCTGACCTGGTACTGTTGGCTTTTAAACGCTGAGCACTTTATCACTGCTAACCAGTGCTAAAGTGCATATGCCCTCTCTGTAAATTGTATGGCTGATTGGTTTATTCATAAGTGGCATATTTGATTTACTGGTAAGTCCCTAGTACAGTGCACTAGAGGTGCCCAGGGCCTGTAAATCAAATGCTAGTAGTGGGCCTGCAGCACTGGTTGTGCCACCCACATTAGTAGCTCTGTAAACATGGCTCAGACCTGCCACTGCAGTGTCTGTGTGTGCAGTTTTAAACTGCCAATTCGACTTTGCAAGTGTACCCACTTGCCAGGCCTAAACCTTCCCTTTTCTTACATGTAAGGCACTCCTAAAGTAGGCCCTAGGTAGCCCCAAGGGTAGCGTGCAGTGTATGGTTAAGGCAGGATATGTAGTAATGTGTTTTATATCTCCTGACAGTGAAATATTGCTAAATTCGTTTTTCACTGTTGCAAGGCCGGTCCCTCTCATAGGTTAACATGGGGGCTACCTTTAAATATGATTAAAGTGTAGATTCTCTTTGGGAGCGGATAGACATGTGGAGTTTGGTATCTCTGAGCTGACAATTTTAAAATATATATTTTAGTAAAGTTGATTTTAAGATTTTGTGTTTGAAAATGCCACTTTTAGAAAGTGGGCATTTTCTTGCTTAAACCATTTCTGTGACTCTGCCTGTTTGTGGATTCCCTGTCTGGGTCAGTTTGACAGTTGGGCTGGTTGCACCTCTCACTAGACAGTGACACAAAGGGAGCTGGGGTGTAGTCTGCATTTCCTGATGAGCCATCTGTGCTAGGAGGGAGGGGAAGAGTGGTCACTCACACCTGAAAGGGCTGTGCCTGCCCTCACACAATGCAGTCTCCAACCCCCTGGTGTGTGTCTGGGGCCTGGCCTGGGCAAGGCAGGATTTCACAATCAAGAGAGACTTTCCTTTGAAGTAAGCATACTTCAAAGGGCAAAATGGGTATAAGAAGGGCACCCAAAACCACAGACTTTAGAACACTTCTGGAAACCAAGAGGAACCTCTGCCTGGAGAAGAGCTGAAGAGCTGCCTGTAACTGTGCTTTATGGATCCCTCCTGCAGTTGCTGCTTCTGCCTGTGCTAGAGGAGAAAGACTGGACTTTGTGTTGCCTTCCTTCTTGTGCAGAGCTATCCAGGGGCTTGATTTAGAGCTTGCCCCCTGTTAATTGAAGTCTCAGGGACAGCAAAGACTTCTCTCTGCCAGCACCTGGAGTCTCTGGAGAGACTCCTACTCTGCTAAGTGGTGCCCATCCAGTTCCTGGGACCCTGAAAGGAGAAGCTGGCAGCCCAAGAGTAAGAAATCCACGCACAGACCGCTGTGCGGGTAAAAGATTGACGCGACTCCGATCTGCGGCTGAAAAATCGACGTGCCGCCGGCTTCGCCGCTGATAATCAATGCTCACCTGCAACGTGCCCGGAAGATCGATGCCCGTAACTGGGGAAATGACACATCAGCCCTGACGGAGGCTGGTGAGATAGCAACCTGGGCTGCGTGGTTTTCGGATCATCGTGCGGCTGGATTTCCAACGCAATCACTGCTAGGTGTGTAAAAATGATGCAAGGCCTACCCGGACCCGAGAGTGCTGACCGGATCGATGCATCGCTCTCCTGCGGAGAGAAGAATCAACACACGCCGACCCGACCAAAGGAGAAATGACGCAAGGTCTCGCTCGTGAGTCATATTGACGCATTGCAAGCCCTTTTTGACGCACACTCGCCTGTGCGTGGTTATTTTTGATGCACCCAAGGTACATTTTCATGCTTACAGCGTTAGTGTTTGTTTAAAATTACATGAAGACTCTTTTTGCAGTTTTAGTGATAACTTGACTTGTGTATTGTGGATTTTTGTCGTTTTGGTCTTGTTTTGTTTAGATAAATATTTTCTACATTTCTAAACCTGTGTTGTGTCATTTTGTAGTGTTTTCATTAAGTTACTGTGTGTGTTGGTACAAATAATTTACACCCAGCACTCTGAAGTTAAGCCTACTGCTCGTGCCAAGCTACCAAGGGGGTAAGCAGGGTTAGCTGAGGGTGATTCTCTTTTACCCTAACTAGAGTGAGGGTCCTTGCTTGGACAGGGGGTAACCTGACTGCCAACCAAAGACCCCATTTCTAACATATACACATTTGGATTTTCTTCAATTTCTCAAAAGCTACTGAAGTGATACACCAAATAACAAAAAGGGTACTTTCTGGACCAAGAGCTATTTTTCTCCCACATTTTTGTGGAATCTGTCAAGTGGATTGGGTGCTATCGCTGTTCAAAATCCTCATGGAAAAATGAATGGGGTGAAACGCGTTTTGAGAGCCCCCCTTTTTCTCGGCCCCCGCCTGAAAGATTATTTCAAAACTTTCCAGACAGCAGCTGAAGTGAGCGTCTTTTTTTGGAAAATATTTGTGAAGATTCATCCAACTGCGCCAAAGTTACTAGCAAATCAAAACACACTTTTTCTATAGAAATTAGGTCCCAACTATAACTATCTACTTGCAAACACTCCTAAGGATGGCTCTAGCTATGTCCTGGGTTGCTTACCTCCTGACATAGTAGTTCCCTTGCCTGCACTGGTGTGGGATTGGCTGCTTGTGGCTAACATCCGGCCTTGTTTAAAAAAAAATGGAACTTCACTGGAAAAAAAACAAAGATTTCCAGGACGTTATAGTTGGAAAATAGGGTTAAAATTCAACTTTAGAAAATCACTGAAAAAAACAAAGATTGCAGAGACGCCATAGTTGGGTTCACATTTTACATACACAAAACCATAAAAATTCGACAGTTATAGTTAAACTTGTCTGAAGAACCTATAACCCATGCCATGAATTAACTTTACAAAAAGAACAGATGATGGACGGAATGTGGAAGAAATCAAACATTCACCCCTAGTCACAGATCTAGGTTTAATCCATCAGTTTATAGATTCCTAACTTAAGTATAATTATAACTGCTGAATTTCTATGGTTTTCTGTGTGTAAAATGTGAACCTAACTATATCATCTCTATAACCTTTGTTTTTTTTCAGCTACTACATATATACATGTATACATGTATGTATATAATGTAAATACATGGGAAAGCGTGTAAAAGTGTGTCTTTATTATTATAATCCCACAAGCTCTGTGATACTGGGGTAGGACCAAAGCAAATCTAACTGTGCTTTTAGTTTTTTTGATGTGCTCACTCAAAAGTACTTAAATACACTATGGTGGTCAGTTCCCCTACTGTGATGGTTCTCACAGAGTTGATGTTTGTCTGGATTTGAGTGGGGCAGAGCAGTGCATAAATAGACAAATGGGTAGTGCCTGAGACAGTGTACCCTTGGAGTGAAACTGCAATAGGAGTCCCCACCAGTGGTAGTAGGATATTATGCAGTACCATTAAAGGCATTAATATATGCCCAACATAATAAACAGGCAAGTAGACCTGCCTTTGTGTTTTATGTTATATGCTGTCTATTGTCCTACTAAGACTCTGATATAAATGGACATTACATTAAAGAAACATAAATAATCTTACAGGGCATCTACAGAGATCTTGAAGGAAGCCCCGGACCCTGAGAGGCCTAACCAAGAGGAATTAAACATGCCGACTAACACTAGGGTGAAAGGACATATTCAAATTTACGTCTGTGGGTGTTTGCAGAGTATAGCCATAACAAAAGCACCCAAATTAAAGGGATACTGGGCTAGCGTTTAGATACTTGTATTTTTATTCTTTCACTAGCAGACCCCGGAGGAGATAAATATCTACGTTACTCCAGACCAGACAATGAAGCGTGACATCAATAGGGTGTGTGAAGGGCAAAGAAAAACTCTTCAGGGTCGTTGGTTGAAGCTAGATTTCAGGCACATGGTGACTGGACAAATATAGTTATAGCATACCCTTTCTGAAATGTTTGTCTGGTTTTGTCAGGGATTGCCAACAATGTGAAGACATGTTCAGTACCCACAGTGGGAGTTAAACATGCTCCACCACACAGACATGCACGCACAAATACTTGCACACACATACACACACACACTTACACACTTGCTGTTTCTCCACAGTAGGCAGAATACATTAAGCTCACATTGTGAAATAGCTGAGGAGCTTACATTATTGCAGACAGGCAGCAAGAGCAACAAACGTCTTCCAAAAGTCACTTTTTGGCTCACACTACTGTACATGCTGACAGTTCAAACTCTTCTTTTAAAATGAGAAAAGTAACCTCAAATAATCAGAAAAGAATGAAATGCGAGCCTCTAGTTAGAACTTGTTAAACATCTCAGGTCTGATATGGTTTTATTTAAGAACTATAATTGTGATAGAACCATGAGGAAAGAGGTGTGTCACAAATGGTGTGAAGTCACAGTGCATGGACTTCGGCATAGGCATAGCGTACCTGTACGTGTCTTACACTGACACTCATTCATGCACCAACTGCAGTAATAGACACGCAGACAAAAGTACTAGCCACCCAAAACAGACATGGAACACTGTCAGCATTACACATGCTGAGAGCAGCTCCATATGTAGTCTGCTTGACAGCTCTGAAATAGCATCATTGCACACAGTGAAGAGGTGGTGGGTGCAAAGGAGGGATGTCCATCAGGAAAGGTCTTCTGCATTGCACCTGTACCACTATCGAAGACACAGGAAACAGCACTGATGTGGGTATTCCTTATGATACCTTTTATGGTCACACTGCCTTAGATACAACCAATAATAAGACAAAACCACTGTCCGCATTGAAAAGAAACCACACATACCCACACTTTGTCCCTCCGTCCCTTACACCAGAGGCTGCTGTCCAGATTTTCACTCAACAAGCCCCACTTTTAACAACAAAAAAAACTGCATGTGACATGGTTTCAACTAGGGGACTCAGCATAATTGTGGAAGGGCCAGATATGTGCCAAATTTGTAGGATACCTACTATGTAAAGGAGTTCCATACATCTGTAAATGGATTTTTTGTGAAATCTGACATAAATCCAACCTTCCAGGGCCTACCTTAGACACCTCTGGATTACAACCCTGTTTTTATGCTATGTTAATAGTTCATAGTTTTGAAGAGATTAAAGGCTACCCGAAGGGTGTCCTGCCTCTGAGTGAATTGTGCATAAAAATTAACAAGGCCACCCACCAAAAAGTGCCTTAATTGAAAGAGCAATGTCTTCAGTGCTTTCCTGAAACATAGGAGATTGGAGATTAGTCTAAATTGAAGATTCCTTAGCAGCCGGTATGGCAAAGGACCACCCTTTTCCCAGGTAATTCTCTCTCATGAGGAGGAATAGTCATTTTGGGAAAGAAAGTAGCCTGGTGGGATGGTAGTGTTTAAATTTCACATTGGTGTAACTCAAAGCAAGCTGAATAGCCAGATGATTAAGAAAGAACCTTGACTAGAACTCTTCTTTTTCTGGGAAGCTGTATTCTGAATGGAGAAATGTGCATACGTCTCTGAAAGTCAAAAACACTGTGAGGAGCACAGTTCTCAAGCAGCTGATACTCTGTTTTTAAATACTTGAGAGATCCTTGGAACAGTGTGTTGCAATAATCCAGCCTTACAATGGCAATCTGTCAACATTCTCGGGGTAAGACTGGCAGATTTTCTTGAACATTTTAGGTGAAGGAAGCAGGAAGATGATCTCCATTGATCTGCGACCTCTCTGTTAAAGAATTGTCAAGACATGTGGGGCGCGGCTTGGGCAGCCAGGATGGTGGCAGAGTCCTAAGACTGCCCCAGTGGCCCCCAGAAATATCCTTCGCTATCCTCTGCCCTACAGAGAAAGTTACTGCCTCTCCCCAACACACTTTGTTGGGGAGAGATGCCGGGTTCCAGATCGAGCCACTGAGTACCAGGCAGCTGTACTCTGAGCCCGGGCTGGGGTGCTCGCCGTAAGCAAGATGGCAGCTGGCGACAGCCCCAGGGCCGGAGGTGGTGGACGAAGCCTGGGGTGTCCCCCACCACCTTAAGGAGATATTTGCCGCCGGGAGACAGATTGGGGCTGGAATTCTAGAGCAGGAGTGTTGTTGTTGGATGCTGCAATGCTGCGGACTCCGTAAGCTTTGGGAGGGCAGGGCTGAAGGCTAACTGATAAACTGCCACGGAGATCAATGCAATGTGAGGTTTGCAGCTGGGGCCTACCTCATTTCGGAGGCTGTGCTGGGACCTGCACCTTTAATGAGCACACATCAGAGAGGTGACAGCGGCTGGCCCATTTGAACATTGTTTGAGCTCCCTTCCTGCCTGCATTCATTGTAGCTCGCGTGAAGCACTTTATGACCCTAAGCCCCACACCATGATGCCTGCCACAATTACTGCCTCCCTGGACAGTGACAAGAGGCCAGCCACCTGAAGGCCCACTGCCACCTTCCCTTATTCCCCTCACTCCTTGTGCAACTACCTGGGGGCCATTGGTGATCACCTGCTGTGAGCACTGATTGGGGTGGCAAGTGGGGGTCACACTGGAGGCTGAGGTGCTCACCCCCACTCCTCAACTAAAGGATGGTCACTGGTCTCACTGCATGAGCAGCTGGGGTTGGGGCATCTTTTCTTTGGGGACGGATTCACCAAAACATCCCCCCTCATTTGGGACTATTTTGTGGGAGCTCCCTTCCACTTGATTTGTTGTGCTGGACTGGATTGGGGCCTGCTCCTAGTGGCTCATGTGCTCTGTCGAGGGCCCACACATCTAGGAGGTGGCTGTGGAGGCGTGGAGGGGTTAATCAGCAGCAAGCCACTGTTTAGCCTTGCCCTTCTCCCTGCACACTCAAGCTCATACACAGGTGGACTCCTGACTGATCTAGCTGCTTGTGTTGTCACACCATGGTAAACAGACCATTGGACGTGCAGTAGACCATCCCCAAATACGCCGACAGATGTCCACTTGGTGATGGGACGTGACAGGCCTCCACTGCTGGCACCGTCAGCACAAGCAAAGATGGATCAATACACTAAGCCTGCTCTCAGCACGTATAAGACTGAGGGCTCCTCGCCCCTGGCGTCGCACCGCTTGAAGGCTGACCATGCTGTCATCCTTAAAGTGATTGAAGACTACAGAGAAGTGGATGAGATTAAAATGGGTGAGGTCCGGGTGGATGTGTCCTTCTTGAGTCCAGAGCTCCGAAAATATTGCTGGCTGAGTGACGGAAGCTGAGATTAGGGTGTCCTCACAGAGGACGAGGTGCACACCCTCGAACTTCAGGTCTCCAAACTACTTTCCACCATGCTGTCATTGAAGGAGTGTGCCGAATGCAGAGAACCAGTCAGGGAGCAACAATTTTTGATTTGTTGGCTTCCTGGAGGGCGTAGAGATGCCAGGCGCTAATTGGATGCTAGAGAACTGGCTGAAGTCCTGGATACCCACTGACAAACTGTCCCATTGGTTTGTGGTAGAGAAGGAACATTGGTCTCTGACCGATCACCCCCCCCCCCCCCCAGGAGGTCCACCCTCTCCATAGAGACATGCAAGACATTATTCTCCTTGCGGCCAGAGTACACCAAGATCTGTGGTTTCAAAGCATGATGATTATGGTGTTCCCTGACTATACCCGCACAGTCCAACAGCGTAGACACTCTTTTGAAGATGTGAAGCAGAAACTTTGAGCTCTCAACTTATAATGTATGCTCCTTTTTCCAGACAGACTAAAAGTGATATTTAATCCTTCGACCTATTTCTCTGACACTCGGTAGCAGGCCTGGGAGTGGGCAACGGAGCAGCGCGAGTTCTGCTTAGAGGAGTGGGTTGCTCGGTAGATAAGGGATGAGGCCCCCCTTATCTCCCCTAAAACTCCTGGAAAGAAACACACCAACTCCTGGAAGGCTCATTCCTGCCAGCAGAACAGACAGATTTCTCCAAGCCTTGTCCACAGTGCTGTTGGGACTGCTACCCTTGATCCAGACACCCTGCTTTAAGTCACTCTGGACCATTCCCAATCCTGAATGATGACGCAGTTACCCCATGACACTTGGATTGTTAATCTGGGCAAAACTGATCTGATAACTGGGCAAGGCAGTACACAACGCAGATACTCTGCTTCCTCATAAACACATGCTTTTCATTGTACTGTTTTGGTATTGTTTAGCCACCTTATTATTGGTGCACTATAAAGCTATGCTATGATGAGGTAGTTTAAGATTTGTGTCAGGCACTGTAATCCTTATGTGTGGCAGCTAGGATTCTCTTGATGCCTCTAGGCCTCATCTGACTGTTGCTATGTTTTTGGTTGGGGCAAGTGATGCTTCAGGGTTGGAAGGGTGGGAGTGGGGGGAAGTTGGGGGATGGGTTGTTTTGTGTGTTTAGGTTTGACTACACACATGGGTATGTCCCCTACACACCAGATGTGTGCTATGGCATGCCACTCTCAGTGTTCCCACTATGACTGAGTGGGTGGGGGACATCCTTCACCTCATGCATGTTCAGATCCTTCCACAGGGCATATCAGATCATGCCCCCCTCCTCCTTCAGCCCCGGCGGCCCCGGCGATGCACTTGAGATAATGTGCCATAATACTGCCTGGTAGCTCAAGTATCAAGAATGTGCTGACTTTGTGGCAACAGATCCAGTTGTTCTTTAAATTGAACCACGACACACTAGCATCTGTCAGGACTCATTGGTCGCTAGCAAGCCCACCTTTAGGGGATCAATCAAGGGGTATGTCCGGGGCAAAGGGGCACACAAGCTGCCGCAGATGACAGCTGTGGAGACTCATATCCTCTCCTTGGAGCGTCAGATGCGTCATCGTCCCCTGGCTGACCTGGACCACAGCCTGGCACTGGTGAGGTCTAGTCTGAGACAGGTTTCCCTACAAGAGGCCAGAAATTCTTGGAAGCCACTGACCTAATGTGTACAGGGGAATAAGTCAAGCAACTTCCTCTATTGGCTGGCCTCTAGGGACACGGCTTCTAGAGTGAAACCCTCAATTTGGGACACAGCGGACTGATTTCATGAGCAAACCGTGACTGCGGCACAGGTCTTTTAAGACTATTATCGAGCGCTCTATGCAGCAGCATCCAGACTGCCACCAGAAGTTGCTGATTCAATACTGGGGATATTGCCCATAATTCCCCTGTTCGTGACCTATGACCTTGATCAGTCAATCACGGTTGAGGAGATCAGTGAAGTGATGCCTGCCTTAGCCCAAGGAAAGAACTTGGGTCTCAATGGCTTTCTGAATGTGTTGCTCAAAAATCTTTGTTCCCTCCTACTCCCCCACCTCCTGACACTATACACTGAAGCGGGGGGGGTCATTCCTCCAGAGTAAAACACAACATCTATTGTTATGATCCCTAAAAGAGGTCAGCCCTTACTTCGATGTTCCTCATATAGGCCTATCTCCCTTATGAACGCCTATGTTAAGGTATTTGCAAAGGTCCTAGCTACCTGACTTAGGAAAACCCTACCTGATCTAATCCACCTGGATCAGTGTAGGTTCCTGTCAAACAGGAGTACCCCACACTGTATCACAAGTGTCCTGGTGGCCCTCTCACAGGCACATTGTATCAGCAACCTTAGGGCACTGCTCCTAATTTAGACTATTGATTGGTCCTTCTTGGAAGTGGTACTGCAGAAGGCAAGACTCTGGCCTCACTTCTGTAAGTTTGTCTGTCTCCTGTGTACCAGCCCAACCAGCCAGGTTTGGGTCAATAGCACCCTCTCACTGTCCTTCCCAATCCATAGGGGAACCCACCAGGGCTGCCCTCTCTCTCCACTTTTACTTGCCTTGACAATTGAGCCCCTGGGGTGCCTCATTCGCTGCGATGCTCGGGTGCGGGATGCTTGGCGATCCTCAGTCTGTATGGAGAGGTGTTCTGGTTGGCTGAGGCGAGGCCCTAGCTAGGCAGAACCTACTACTACCATCAGGGGTGGGTGATTACACTCGCTGTATAATCTGCACTCACCTTTGGGTAGCTTGGCACAGAGAAATCAGGCTTATCACAGGGGCAATGTGTAAAGCAATGGCACAGCACTACCCCACAAGTACACTGAGCATCACAAAAGAGATTTCACATGAGGTGTATGTAAATAAAGTTTGTTTTCAACACACATTAATTAACACAACATGATCATCATGTAAATCTGGGCATCAACCACATTTAGAAATGTAACTAGTAGTACTAGGCCCAACAGTGTTAATATGACATTAGCAGTAGGTACATGAGAGAAAAAATAATACTTTTCCTCCCAGCACCCTCATGCGATGCAACCACATTGGCAGCACGAGACCCACCCCATTGATCACCCCAACTCAATATCAGACAGGTGTAGGATGCATCACGGTTCCCAAAGATAGCAGCAATGTGTACATACAGAGAATCTCAGCACTTTTCAAATAGCTCCATGGCCTAGGGTGCAAAGGTAAACTTCAATGTAAATCATAATAGTAAATAACGTGTACAGCACCCCCTCCATGCAGTTACTCAATGCCAGGCAATCACTTCCACACACACTCATTCTGCACAACTATGCAGTTCCACGGATATCAGACAGGCCCTCGCGCACATTTGCTTCCAGTATCAGAATGCGGTGCTCTGACATTTGGCAGGTGAGTTGGCAATGAGTCCACAGACCCCTTCTGGACCCAAACCTTCCTCCACCCACCAACCAATTTCTCACCCCAACAGCTAGTAACCATTCCACAGATACTAGGTCGCAGCCGATGGTTACACTTATTCAGTAATCTGGGGCAAAGGAGGCGTAAGAAATAGTGAATAGCTGATCAGGCAACAGTTGACAAATGGAGGTTTGACACACCTTGGGAAGTTCACTCAGGGGTTTCCAGACTGGCCTTCCTACGTGGGCCCCGGTCTGCAAATCAGGTGTGGAGGGTCGCCTTGGGACACACGATGTTCACCGTGGCACCCAGCCAGGTCAGACTTTCCAATCCACAAATTGTTACCAATTCCACACCCCCCAGGAACGGAAGCACAACATCAGAGGCATGATGACATAAGTCACTCCAGACGATTCTGATCACCCATGAAGAGTTACCAATTTCCGTGCCCTCCTGGTACACAAAGGTCTGAGCCGCACTAGGTGATTCCGATCGCACATGCAAAGTGACCAATGCAGTGCCTTCCTGGAATGAGGCACAACATCTGGTGCGCGATGACTTGAGTCGCACCAGACAATTCCGAACACACTAATAGTTCCAATTCTGTACCTCACAGGAATGAGGCACAATGTCTGGTGCGCAATGACTTGAGCCACACCAGACAAATCCTCTCACATACACAGAGACGCAAGTTCAGCTGTGCCACACAAGGTGAAATGTGGCACTGTTCTGGGTACGCCCTCAACTCTGAGGTCGCAACGAGTGACAGGGACACCGCACACAATGAGCATGCAGCCGTGTGTCGCATGAGAAAAATGCAGCACGCTTGACAAAAGTGGGCCACGCAGGGTCTCACAACTGGTGAATTGCTCACTAGCAACCAGACGCTTATGTGTGTCATGGCTCCACGATGAAGGGCCACACTCCTTGAATGCAGGCAGTACTTTGAAGGCCGTGTACGAGACAAATCCAGTCTCCAGGCACAATACTTAGTTCTATGCTCACACCGCTGCTAC